>NC_136068.1:828519460-828842878 GCF_964261635.1 Lissotriton helveticus | reverse complement strand
CGCAAAATCTTCACTTGGTGGTCACAGAAGGACATACCTGATGGATGTTATTTAGACAACTCGCTATTTGCAACCCTCTGTGATTTGCTGCAATAATAGTGATGGTGGCCAGCAAGGAACGATAGAGCACCATCTCCGTGTTTGCACTTTTAAACAGGAAACTTTTTTAAAAACAGACGGTGTTCCTTCAAAGAACATGTACAGCTTTAAAGACAAGATTCCCGTTTGGAGAGACATCAGGGGAGCAGGCAGTGATCAGCACTGCCTGCTTCCTCCGAGGTCACCCGACAAGATTCTCAAAGGGGATGGGATCTATTGGGACCTCTTCCTCTTTGCAAGTGAGTTCCCACCTCCCTTGCGGTGTTGACAACTGGCCATTGGTTTGCAACCACTAATTGCGGTCGCAAACCACTGATACATAACATATCCAACTGCAATTAGGAAAGAACGCCCCGTTCACATCCCCTACCAATTGCAATATGGTATGGCACGCTAAGCCCATTTTGCCAGTCTGAAATACATTTCCAACTTGCAAAATGAGTTGCCTATATTGTAAGAAATATTTCGTGTTTGCAAACCCTTGTGATGTCGCCAGTTGCAGGGTGTGTGAACACAGAATGCTATCCTCTTTCTGACACTATGTTCCCAGGTTTACAGCAGTCACAGATTAGTGTGAAAAATAAGTATTCGAGAGTTATTTCAGTCCCATGTCAGATTCTATATCCTGAATATTGACCAAGGAATGGTAGAAAGATGCAGTTTGGAAGCTGCTTAGTTTCCTGAAGGTCATATTCAATAGGGCTGTGCAAAGGTGCGCAGTCTGAGCACCTGCAACTCTGCGCTTCATTTCTGATACTACAGAAGCATGTTGGAAGTTCTTGTATTTAAAAAAATGAAGAGCAGCATCAGCCGAAAGCTGTTCCTCTTGGCACTCATGGCAATGGAGGGCTGTCGCGGAATAGCAGCTATCCGCACCCCTTTACCTTGCAAGGCATCCTGACTGGCCTGGACCCCACTGCCACAGAAGTGTAGCTCCTTAGTTGCCTACTCTCACCTTACATTGCACCACTTGCACCCTTGTTTGGCTCTGCCCCATCCCCTGCCACCACCCTCCCCTGCACCATTTATCGTTTATCATGGCAGGGAGAAGTAACTGACTCCTTTTCAGCAATTTCCTGCATCGGAAGTCTCACCCATGGACAAACTGCTGGGTCTTGTGCCCCAGAGTTAAAGTGGTGACCAGAATGGGAGTCTGACTATGGTCTGAAGAGGCACCCGTTGATTTGACTTCTGCAAATCTCATGAAATTTTGTGATCCTAAATGTCTTCTTCAGGAGCGTAGCACAAAATGATATGTAAAGACTGGTGCTTCTGGCCTGCTGGCAGCATTTGCCTCCTTCAGTCTCAATGACACTTGGATCCTGGTGTGATGGTTGGGTTTAATGCCATGGTTAAGGCTACCCATCAGGCACCCTCAAGAGGTGAGCCCCCTTGCACCACTGGTGCTGCAAAAGTGGGAATGCTAAGGGCCAATATGTTGGCTAACATAGCTACTGCTGTATGGACATGAACAGCTCATGAATATAAACCCGCTCTGCCCTGGGTGAGATTTTGCTCCACAAATTCACAGCAGTCTAACAGTGAGTGTTTTGCTCAGAGAAATGTAGGTGCTGAAGTGAAAATACGATGGTAAAATGCTACTTTCAAGGGGGGAAAAGCTGCCAGCTCTATTACGATATGTGGAACCCTCGTTTTAAAAGTCTTCCTCCATATAGCAGCCTTACTTCCAGAGTTGGGCACTTTCCTTGACGTGAAAAGATGCAGCACAACTCTGAAATGTTCTATTTCCCGTGTGGTTTGCCCGGTCTGCTCTTGTTTTCTTTTCCTCCTTTTTTTGATTAATCATATCAAGGTTTCTGGACTTTATCCAACATAGCCAGACTGGAAGTTTAGTTTACCCTCAAGATCACGGGGCTGCAGTCATGCATCCTTCGTAGGAGTCCACCCCCAGGACTCGCGCTGAAAAATATGTTTGTAATTAACGTGCAGAGTTTGAAAAGGTCCTGACTCTTTGATGCAGATTTTTTTCATCTTTTGGACAAGGGTGGCGACATGGAAAAAATACTCTTATTTGAGTAATAAGTCGCCTGAAACGCAGTGGATTGAGAAATATCGAAGCCTTTGGATCCAAAAACATCCGTAAGGCTGAACGCGGGAGCTGAGTCAGTTCTTAGCTAATGTCTGAGCAGCAGCGCGGATATAGAGGTTTGCCGTCTCCACCGATATTAAACTCTGATTCATGCGCTTGGGGTCTGAATCATAAAACTCAATGAAGTGGCCGCTGAATTTTCTGGAACTGAGATGGGGCTCATATACGCGTGCCCTGCCCCTGGCCACATCCCGTCTACTCTAGTCTGGAGGGTGTAGAGTGGTGAGGCTGGGCCTACCACGTGTATGTATATGCACTGAATAACTACACCAACACTTGCTTGCACTCAGCCGGAAAGACCCCGAGCGGTCTTCCGCTTGTTTATTTATACCGAGGGGCGAGCCCGCCCCAAGGTTGCGTGTGCGTGCGTGCGTGTAAGGATACAATGTATGTGAGAGCCCGGATGGCTCTCTACATCCCTCCTTTATTTTAGTCTCTTTCTGCAGGCACATACATAGTCTCTTACTCATGGAGACGAACAAGCAAAGTCCAACAACCGTTGACTCGGCCTAGGATTGGGCCGCAGGTTGTAGCGACGATCCTGGGTCCGAGGTAGTTCGACAACCCCAGCCGGGGTTGTCCTCGGACCCTCGCTCGCATCCTCGACCCTTGGCTGACTCCGCCCGGCCGCAGGGCCTGGTGACACTGGCCTTGGTGGGGTGGCCATTCGCGGCAGAGTAGGTGTTGGATCAGAACAATTATCAAAGTCCATGTTTTCTTGGTCTCCATGTTCCATTCCCTCGGTCCGTTGACGCACATTGACATTGTCCAGTACCTTCTTGAAACATGAGGCATTCCTCGTCACGGTTTGGCCATTCCTCCTAGCTGTAATCATAGTCCCTTGCACTCGCTCCACTGTCCACACTTCTGGCTCAAAAGGAGTCCGAAACTTCCACCCAGGATGGCGATCCTTGACAACGACAGTGTCCCCCTGCCGGAGGGCTGGTTCTTTGGCATGCCGATGTGCGCTCGCTTTGATGTTGGTGGCCTGCCGCCGGGCCTGTATGGCCTCAGCGTCCCTTTCTCCCGGCACCCACGTGTTGACAGTGGGAATGCCATCCCTTGGAGCTCGCTTGAACAGAACATGAGAGGGAGCACACTTTGTCGTTGAGTGGGGTGTCTGCCGATAGGCTCCAAGGAAGTCGTCCAGGGCGGCCTCCGGGTCTTCGCCATTATCCACCGCAATCCGCAGCGCTCTGTTTAATGTCCGCATCAGCCTCTCGACTTCCCCGTTGGCTTGAGGCCACAGGGGTGTGATTTTCCGATGTTTGATCCGGAGAGCCTCCAAGTAAGCCTGAAACTCTCTCCCTTGAAAGGGGGGCCCATTATCGGACTTGATTTCTTCAGGAAGCCCCATCGTAGCAAACACTCGGTTTAGGACTTTCTTGACCTGCGGGAACGCAGTGGATGCGATGACTTCCACAACTGGGAATTTGGAAAAAGAGTCTACCAGCACTAGCATGTGCCGCCCGTCTGGAAAACTGCCAAAGTCTATGCTGAGTTGAGCCCACGGGGCCTGGGGCGCTTCTTCCGTGAGCACGGGCGCTGGGGCAGGGTCTCCGCCCGTGATCGTGCATGCGTGGCAGGCCTGTATCATGGCTTCCACCTGGCTGTCCATCGCGGGAAACCACACCTTGCTCCTCAGGCGGGCCTTGGTCTTTGCCATCCCTTGGTGTCCCACGTGAGCCAGGCTCAGGGCTCGTTGCTGGAGGCTTTCGGGCATGACGATGAGGTGCCCACGCAGCACCACCCCCTCATCTCCGACGCTAAGTTCACTCCGTATCTGCCACAGCTGCTGCCTGGCATGACGCACCTCCGGCCGGAGGCACGAAGCGCCATCAAGGAAATGGGCCCAACGATTTCCTTCGAGTGCCTCCCTAACTTTCGCCAGGGTCTCGTCCGTCGCGGTGGCGTCGCTAATTTCCTGGAGCGACATGTTTTCGGGGCACGCCGCTAGGGTGACCATGTGCACTATCTCCTCCACTTCATCTCCTTCAGCATCGAGGGCCGGTGGGGGTGTGACATCTGGATGACGCGACAAGTAGTCGGCAGGGTTGTGTGCTCCTGGCCTGAACACCACCTTGAACCGGTAACCCTGCAGCTGGACAGCCCACCTCTCGATGCGTGGGGGAGCAAGCCTGGATGTTCCCGCGAAGAGGGGCAACAGGGGTTTATGGTCTGTGACCACCGTGAAGTCCTGTCCACAGAGATAGAGGTGAAAGTGCTGGCATGCCCATTTGATGGCCAGCGCCTCTCTTTCAATTTGGGCATACCTGGTCTCCGTGTCGGACAGGGCCTTGCTGGCATAGGCGACAGGCTTCCACTCTTCCGGCCCGTACTCCTGCAGCAGCACGGCTCCCAATCCCACTGGGCTGGCATCGACTATCAACTCGGTCCGCCTCCGTGGCTGGAAGTAGGCCATGACGGTGTTGTCAAGCAGACTGGCCTTGACGGCCTGGAACGCCTTGTGGGCAGCAGCAGTCCAGTCCCATTTCTGATCAGCACGGGTGAGGGCACGGAGAGGCTCCGCTAAGTCGGCCAGGTTCGGGATAAACCGGCCACAGTACGTGGCCATGCCCAGAAAACTGCGGACTTCCGTTTGACTTCTGGGCGTGCTGGCCGCTTTGATGGCTTCGGCCTTCTTCGGGTCAACTTTAAGGCCTTCCCTCGTAAAGATATATCCAAAGAAGTCCACTGACTCCTGATAGAAGGCACATTTAGCACGGTGGAGGGTGAGGCCGCTATCGGCGAGTCTCTGCAGGGTCGCCCTCAAGTTGGCGTGATGCTCCTCTAGGGTCGTTGAGTAAACTAGGATGTCATCACTCAGGTTGATCACCCCTTTTAGTCCGGAGAGCACCTCGCGAATGGCGTTCTGGAAGACCTCGGCGGCCGACGAGACCCCAAAACTGAGCCGAGTGTAGCGACGCAGCCCCACGTGCGTCGAAAACGTGGTGATGTACCTGCTAGCCGGCTCTAGCTCCAGCTGGTGATATCCGGAGTTGAGGTCTAATTTGGAAAACCATTTCGCCCCGTTGAGGTCAGCTATAATATCGTCCATAGTGGGGGTGATGTGTCGTTCGCGCTTGACAGCGGTGTTGGGGAGCCTCATGTCCACGCACAGACGTATGGCTCCCGGCTGCTTCGGTTTTGGGGCAACCACCAGGGGCGAGACCCAGGGTGTCGGGCCCGACACTTTCTCGATCACTCCCAACTCCTCAAGCTTGCGAAGCTCTTCCTCAACTTGGGGCCTGAGGTTAAACGGTACTCGCCGGTGTCTGAGAGCGACAGGTTTCACCGTCGCATCAATGTGTAGCTTAAACTTTTTACCCTTGAGCTTGCCGAGGCCTTTGAACAGTTCTGGGAAGTCCTTTAACATGAAGTCAGCGTGAGCCTGGTGTACTTGGTTGGCGAAAAACACCAGTCCCAGATCCTCTGCTGTGTGGCAGCTCAGGAGGGTGCCTTTCTTGCCCTCGGTGATGTGGAATCTGGTCACAGTCGAATATTCTCCGTTGACTACTGTGGTTTGAATCACTCCACGAAGAGGCATGGGCTCTGTCCCGCCATAGGTGTAGATGCGTGCCGCGGACGGTGCTAGCGTCGGCTTTGGGGACATGCGCTCATACTGGTCCGAGTCCATGACGTTCACGGACGCCCCGGTGTCTATCAGCGCGTTGACACTCGTCCCGTCCACTGAGACGGAACACATTGGAGGCGGTCGCCTTTTCGTGGATGCCCGGCTCACGTAGGAGATGACATACACCTCATCGTCTTCGTCGTCCTCATATCTGGGCCGGCGGTCTTGAGCCTCCGTGTCGGGAGGGGGTCTCTCCTGGTCAAGAGACAGCTGTCGGACTCGTTGGGTCACTGTTCTGGCGCGCGGGCCTGCTGTCCGGAACTTCCCTCCCCGGCAGACAGCAGCGAAGTGATTCATGCGCCCACACTTGAGGCACGTCTTGCCTTTGGCACCACACGTGGTTGTGGAAGGATGGTCCACACCACAGTACCCGCACTGGCTGTCCCTTGGCGGGCCACCCCGCAGCCTTGCTGGCGGGAATCTTCTTTGGATCACCTCCACTCGCTCTTCCTTGATGGCCGGGGCCCTTGCCCCAGACGGGGCGATCACCGGGGTGCGCAGCGCGACCTCCATCTCCTCCGCCCGGGCATCCGACAACTCGTGCGACCTTGCCAGGATGAGGATCTCGTCTAAGGTGATCCCCGGCTGGCGGAGGATCAGCTTTCTCAGCAACTTAGATTTGCAGCCGACGATGATCTGGTCCCTGATTTCGTCGCGAGGGTTGATGAAGGGACACGTGCTCGCGAGCCGTCGGAGTCGAGTGTAGTACATGTCGACTGACTCGGAGTCCAGCTGCCATGCGCGCTTGAATTTGAATTTTTCAAAATCATTGTTCAACTGAGGGTCAAAGTGCGCGTTGAGGGCCGCGACTGCGGCGTCATAGTTGTCCTCGGCTCCAGTGTTCGGGAGCGATTCAAATAAGTCATAGATCTCTTGACCCCCATAGAGAATGAGGAGCGACCTCTTCACCGTACCGTCGGTTTCTCTTGTGCCCCTGAAGTACAGATTGAGGCGTCCGACCCATGCTCTCCAGCGGACGGCCGCCGTTGCCGGGTCTGCTGATTCGCTGAATGGCGGTATGGGTGCTACGCCGGCGTGCTGATGCGCATGGGGCGCGGGTGCGTGAGGACCTGCAGGGGCGCCTGCTCCGGCCCGTGCTTGAGCCTGTGGTTGAGCGGCGGGCGCAGCTGGCTGCTGCTGGGGGGGCTGGCCAGCCCCGTCTTGGACCGCTCCTGGAGCGCCGTTGTTCATGGCGAGGCGTCACTCTGGCCTTGCTGGTGCTTTCCGGGATGGCGGCGGCGTGAGGCGCAGGGCAGGGGCGCAGGCCACGCAGCGTTTCGAGGCGCCTTAGGGCGTGACGCGGGAAGAGTCAGCAGTGGCGATGGATAGGACCCCAGGGACCAGCTGTGGCGGCAAGGACAATGATGCACGGCCTTGCGGGAGCCAATGTGAATGGAGATGCCTTGTTGCATGTGCCAATGCTTGTTGCCTTTTCCCTGATTCGATTTTATTTTTTTTTTTTTGATCGTGTTGACACCTTCAAATGTTCCCATTAATTGACTCACAGTCCGTGAGAACGTCCCTTCGCCCCACGAGGGCAGGAGCACAGCAGGAGGGGCCTGGCGTCGTGCCTAGCGCGCGCCTCTGCAAGGGCGCCTCATGCGCGGCAGCTCCGAAGAGCGAGGGCGGGCCCAGGGCGGGTCGTCACGTGGCGCTCGCCGGGCCTGCAGTCAGCAGGCGCGCCTCCTCCGCGGTGGCAGGCGGAGTGCGGAAGGCAGGGGCCGCGCAAGCGGGGCAGATGAGCACTCACCCGCAGGACCTTCACCCAGCCGCACGTCAGCTTCCGCCGGTCCCGAGTCCCGCCAGCCGAAGGCGCACCCTCACGGGAGACGCGTGGGCGGGTCTCAGGCGCACGGGGCCAGAGCAGCACAGCGGCAGGCACCGCCGCGCGAGGCAGACACACGCGGATCCAGGTACACCGGCCTCGTCGCCAATGTAGAGTGGTGAGGCTGGGCCTACCACGTGTATGTATATGCACTGAATAACTACACCAACACTTGCTTGCACTCAGCCGGAAAGACCCCGAGCGGTCTTCCGCTTGTTTATTTATACCGAGGGGCGAGCCCGCCCCAAGGTTGCGTGTGCGTGCGTGCGTGTAAGGATACAATGTATGTGAGAGCCCGGATGGCTCTCTACATCGGGCAGAATTGTTTAAGGGATTTGCTTACCGGAAGCAGTATAACCTGCACCCTGCTCCTGTCCAATCAGAGGCAGACCAGAGCTCACTGTTATGAGTGAGGCTTCCGGTTTTATGGTATTTTTTCCACAGTTCCATCTGCATGTATCCATATTTATTTTGAATTATGCTTATATGTTTATACAGATTTTTGTCGGTCTTGAAAATAAAATAAGCTGTAGCTAGTATATTTACACATTTATTTAATTAATACATGTACAGTCATACTTGAATGCCTGACAGGTTTCATGATACCAATACCCTTAAATAATAAATCAATACACTTGCAAGAAAACATGCTCGTTTAAGTAACAACTTTGTACACTTCTACTGCTGTTTAAGCCGCATCAGTAAATTCTCTCTTTTTTTTTAGCTCATTCACCTTTTAGTCTGTACACCTATTAGACTGGTTGGTAGTCATGAATGACCGGATTTAGAATCACCAACAAATCTATTTTCTGTTTTTATCCATATTTAAGAATAAAAACATACAAATGCACCCAACCTTTCTCATACAGATAAACGTGCATCTATAATTTCTAAGGTATATGAAAATAGAACAGTTGTAAGGTAATTCTTGTCTTTCATTGCTAAAGGGAGATATAAGGATGAAGATTTGGTGAATATGCCCCCCAAAGAAGACGCGGGACACAGGAGGTCTTTTGTAGGCTTCTTTATTCCCCTGTGCCTACACCATACTGCCTCTTTCCTGTCTCGCCCCTTCCTGCCCCGCCTTTTCCTGTCTTCCCTGCCTTGTCTGGAAACCAGGGTCAGGCATAACGACACGACACCTCCCCCCTTTGAATTTTAAATGTTCACTGTACTTCAGAGTTCTTCAATGAGCCGAACAGGCCTTCGTGCTAGCTTGTATCTGGTCAGGTGGGCTCTTGTCTCTAGTGTTGTCAGACTCCAGTGCTCGACGATATTCATGGTCACTGTTCATTTCTTGACTTGACAAGTCTGTGTCACGGTCAGGCTCTCAAACTCAAGTATAGGCAGAGGGGTTGCACCTTTTGAAGTGTGATATGTTTCTGGTCGTCCGCTTGCCCTCAGACTCTGCAGTGATCATGGTCCCTTTTCTTCTTGTGACCTGCAGGGGGTGTGCAAGGTAGCGAATGTCTGCTTTGGTTCTCTTGTCTTGTTTCACCAACACTCATTCTCCTTCACGGATGTCGGACGTCTTTGCATGTCTGCGGTGATCAGCATATTCCTTCATTTTGGCTTTCTTGGCGTGATCAAGTTCTACTAGAGTGTCATGGTCTGTGGTTACGACTCGAGATTGCATGACAGCATCTGTAGTTGGGAGCCGGGTGCGTGGAATTCGCCCAAGCATTAGAGTGGCAGGACATTGGTTTGTGGCGCTGTGTGGCGTGGTCCGATAGGCTCGCAGCACTTCTTTTAGCTCCAGTTGAATGTCACGGTGAGCCAGTTCTGCTTGCTGTATGGTCTTTTTGATTGTTCCCATAAACCGTTCTACCATCCCGTTGGCCTGGGGCCACAAAGGAGTGATCTTCCGATGTTTAAAGTTCAGGTGGTTTGCAAATTCTGCAAATTCTTGTCCGTTGAATGGTGGTCCGTTGTCTGTCATTACCACCGTAGGTATTCCTCATGCTCCGAATGCTTCGTCGATGACAGGTATGACGGCCGTCACTTTGGTGGAAGAGACTTGATGAGCAATGGGAAAACGAGAGGACTCATCCATGATGACAACGATGTATTTCCCTGGTTGTGCTGATACCCCTTACCTGGTCCTTGGTTCTTTGGTACTATCCAGTGACTCCCTGCATCCAAGGAATATCTCAGCGCCTCGCCGGACCCGCTTCGCGGGTCCAGCAGCGCTTTTAATTGCTGAAGCTGCTGGCCGTGTGGGAGCATTTCTAGGAGGAACGCGGGGCAGGTGACAGTGTCGGCGGGGCTGCGAGCATACAGGCAGGGACTCCAGTGTCCAGGAGTCCCTGCGCGCCCGATCTACCACACCTGGGCTGCTCTCCCCGCTGGCCACGCCCCCGCCAACGGAGTGAAATACAGACTTTTTATCCAGCCCACCGGGACCATTTGGTGTTGTGCTGATACCCCTTACCTGGTCCTTGGTTCTTTGCTACTATCCAGTGACTCCCTGCATCCAAGGAATATCTCAGCGCCTCGCCGGACCCGCTTCGCGGGTCCCGCAACGCTTTTAATTGCTGAAGCTGCTGGCCGTGTGGGAGCATTTCTAGGAGGAACGTGGGGCAGGTGACAGCGTCGGCGGGGCTGCGAGCATACAGGCAGGGACTCCAGTGTCCAGGAGTCCCTGTGCGCCCGATCTACCACACCTGGGCTGCTCTCCCCGCTGGCCACGCCACCCGCCAACGGAGTGAAATACAGACTTTTTATCCAGCCCACCGGGACCATTTGGTGTTGTGCTGATACCCCTTACCTGGTCCTTGGTTCTTTGCTACTATCCAGTGACTCCCTGCATCCAAGGAATATCTCAGCGCCTCGCCGGATCCGCTTCGCGGGTCCCGCAGCGCTTTTAATTGCTGAAGCTGCTGGCCATGTGGGAGCATTTCTAGGAGGAACACGGGGCAGGTGACAGTGTCGGCGGGGCTGCGAGCATACAGGCAGGGACTCCAGTGTCCAGGAGTCCCTGCGCGCCCGATCTACCACACCTGGGCTGCTCTCCCCGCTGGCCACGCCCACCCGCCTATCCGCCTATCAGTCGATTGTTCTTTGTTTAAAGGTGACCAGTGGTACCGCTACGCGGGAGCGCGCGGGAGCGCGCCGGGAGAAGCCCGGGACAAGGGCGGGACCGTCTGTGGCCGTCCGAGGGAGGCCGGGCTGGGCAGCCCTCTGACACCGACCCTAACGGAATATACTGTATGAAGGAAAGGACTGTGACAGATAAGTCCCAAACTATAAGATTTGCAAAAGGGTTGGTGTCCACAAGTATGTCTGTTTCTCCAAGCAGTACTATTCCGACGACCCAACCGGTCGAGCCCGGGCCTGCAGTCATTGGACCTCTAGATAAATATTTTAACCGCCCCTCCGTAGACATTGACAAAGAGATAACGCTTGCAGAGAGGCGTGCTGAGCATAGATTATCTATTGAACTTCTCAAAAATCCTGTAGATAAGCGCTCAGTACAAACCTACCCTGCATTGGTAACGCCTTTATCATCTTTTAATTTGCCTGTCGTAGCCGAGACATGTCCTAATATCACCACTAACGAAGAGAACCAGGGTATTGCGGCAGAATTAACATCTTCTAGTATGAGTCATACCGATCCCATAATATGTACACCAGAAACAAGTGCCCCGGTTTCTCTGCCCCATCACAAATCAGGTTAAAAAAGAAAAAGGAGTATTTCCCCATATAAAATGCTATCCAGCGAAACCCCCACACAAACTTAGGAAAGTAGGCAGAAATACGTGCCCTAGTAAGGTTGACACTGAAGTAAGCCGTAGTGGGGAAAGTATACAAGAGGGAGATGTTGTTTTACTGGATAGTTTAGATTCCAGTATTATTACTTCTTCTGACACTGGCTTGCCACTGGCTGCTACACTGCCACTTCCTAGTAACCTGTTACCTGACCTAGAAAGGCTGCTACGGTCAATTCTGCTCCCAATAGAGGAACGAATTAGTAAGCTATCCGATCGGCTAGACCACTTTGAGCAGGTAACTCTAGATAACTTTTTTTCAACAAAGGCACTTATAAAAACCCAAGCAAGGCTAGTTGAAAGCAGTAAGCCCCAGAACAACACCCATTGTATAACGCAGGATAAGGGACGAAGGTCACAAATTAACTCCCCAGTGATACCTAAGTCGGGCAGTGCGGTTGGGAAGAGACCACCCAAGCCTCTTGACTCAGTTCAACCGGGCTCTGCCAATAACTGCCCTAATATTGTAATTACATCCCAGATGGCGGCGCAACCTATGCCGCCTAGTCTAAATCCCTTGCTCGCTGAGGGAGCAGGGGGTAATGCGTTCTCTGGTACAGGTACTGTTCCACCTATCGTCCCTTCAACTAGTAATCAGCCCCTAGTAAGTAAACCTGCACCCCGCCCTGCTCCTATAGCTTTTAAACCGCCCTTACCATCCTTGATAAAGCCACCTCAAAAGAAACCCCCAATGAACCTTACCCCTGATTCCTTTCCCTATGTAGCTGTCCTTACAAATGTCCCACCACTCTTAATGGGACAGAGAGAAACCTTCCAGATGCTCAAAAATAAGGTTATGCACTGGCTAAGGGTGAACCGGCCTCTACCTGGGGAAGTTGATGGACTAATATTGGGGGTGAGGAGAATAGAATGGATAGGCTGTACTTCCAAAAGTCTGGGGGGGGACTGCATTGTGGTTAACTTTCAAGACTCAAGGATGGCTGGATGGATAACAAGATTGAGCTGGGGCATAAACAATGGAGGAATCAACATTGTTGATCTTACCTTCTTTTATCCATGTCCTATTAGTGTTCTGACTGGTCTGCTCAATGAGCAAAATTGTCCTTCTAACCCCCCATGGCAAAGGATTTCCCCACCTGTTTCACTGTCACAGCGCCAAAACCATCTTATTGGCCCGAACTATAACCTTTCGGTTGGATGGCAAGATCCAGGTTGGGGATGTTGACAAACCCTTGATCATATGAATACTGGGGGGGGGGGAAGAAATAGCATGAATCAACATGGGGATTGTAATGAACCGGATCCAAATGCTGGAATGAGGTTAGATCACATGAACATTGACGATGATATCGTGAATGTGGAGGAAGGATGTGGAGAAGTAAGTGTTATTGATGGAAAGGGGGAGTTACCCACACCAACCGCACATGTTGTTAATGATAATGAAATGCCTAATCAAACCATGATGCAGATTGGGCACCACGTCCCTCAAATAATTAAACTGCTTTCATGGAATCTGGCAGGCATGGCCAACAAAATAGACTCAGACTCATGGGCTGAACTAATAAATTCACAAAGTATCTGTCTCTTTCAAGAGACCTGGGCAAGGGAGGAGACCACGTACAGGGGCTTCCAGACATTCTCGATACCAGCTAGCTGGGGAGGAAGAGGCCGACCATCGGGAGGGCTGGCAACCTGGGTGACTTCTGACCTAGGTTGCTCAGCTTCCCGATATACTGTGGAATCGGAGGACATATTGGCCGTTCTACTCGAATGGCCAGGACTTTACAAATTACTTGTAATAAATATTTACTCTAGGCCAGTCCCCATAGCTGCCTCCTCCAAAACCATTGAGGCACTGTCCCGCCTTCTAGAAACCATCTCAGAGGATATACCATACATAAAAGGAGGGGATTTTAACTCACATTTTGAACCGTTACCTGGACTACTTGATGGACCCTCCCTAGAGGAGGATTCAAGTTGGCAGGTTCCCTCCACAGAGGCCCCACCTCCTAGAGCATGGACACCGCTGGCCGTTCAAATAAACACACTAAATCTCACCTATGGTTTGAGAGCTTGTAACGGCCGCACTAGGTCTGATATCCAGAGTAAATGTACGTTCAACAAAGCCGGGAGGCAATCCAGATTAGATTACTTCCTGGTACAGTTGCACGCTTGGAAAAGGGTGATGGATTTCAGAGTAACGCTGAGACAGGACAGTGATCACAATGCATTAATATTAGGATAAGATGGAAAAATCTTGTATCCAGCGAAGACAAGTTAGCCTCCCTATACGCGGGAATTATCCCTACCCTAGAGGAGGCCTTCCATCTATGGAACTTAGACTCCACTAGGGAAATCAGTGAGGACCTTGTGCAGGTACATGAACACTTAATTAAGAAGCTGGAAGCAGACTTGTTCAGCACCAGACCACCCAGAACTCAGGGTCTGAATAAAGACACTTGGTTCAACAGTGCTTGCCGAGCTGCAAAACGTGAACTCCTATCTATCATAAAAGCAAGTGGTCTGAGGGAAGAGATCTCCTCTAGAAGGAGGGCCTACAAAACACTTCTAGCTAATGCCAAGATAGAGTGGGACATACAGCACTGGGAGAATCTATCGGAGTCCCTAGCAACAAGGGACTCCCGTAGATTCTGGAGAGTAATTAACCACGGAAGCGGGGATCTTCCCACGGCTATTGAACCTAATATTGCTGCAAATGTCTGGCAAAAACACTTCGAGCAGCTATACTCCCTGGAGAATGAGGGGTCAGAAGCAGTATTGCCTATTACCCCTCAGGGACAGACCGCCGAACCCTTTACTATAAAAGACATTAGGATGGCGATAGCTGGGCTATCCTCTGGGAAGGCACCGGGCTTGGATGGGTTGCCGGGCGACCTCTTCAAGCACGAACCGGGAATTTGGGCACCCTACCTCATGATTTTATTCAATGCAGTGCTGGGGGGAATGAAAATACCAGATACTTGGCTGGGAGCGGAGGTGGTCCCGATATTTAAAAAGGGGTCGCCCCTGCTCCCAGCCAACTATCGCCCAATCAGCCTCATTGATGTGTCTCAAAAGTTGTTTGGCAGATTAATTCTAAACAGGCTGTTGAGCTGGATGGAGGAGACTGACATTTTAAGCCCTTTCCAGGCGGGATTCAAAAAAAGGAGTTTCAACAGTAGACCAAATACTCAGATTGAGCATTATATATTGGAAGACGGTGCTCTTAGAGGGTGGGACATTATATGCGGTATTTGTGGACCTCTGCGCCGCCTTCGATTTAGTTCCCCGGGCTAGATTGTGGGCGGTGCTGGCTGATCTGGGCGTCCCGGGAGACATTCTCCATATCTTAATCAGGCTGCACTCAAACAACTATGCCCGAGTCAGATATGGAAAGGGCGGCAGGCTGACTGACAGATTCCCAGTCCGCAGAGGGGTGAGGCAGGGCTGTGTATTGGCCCCTACCCTGCTTTGCTTATTCGTGAACGGGGTGATAGAGTACCTGAACAGGATCACTAACATCGATGCCCCACAATTGAATGGCAGCAGGGTGCCTGCAATTATGTTTGCAGATGACACCCTGCTGCTGTCAAAAACACCAATGGGGCTTCAGAGGGTCCTGAACGGGTTCTTGGGGTTTTGTAATGAAAGAGGTCTAGAAATAAATCCAACAAAGACCAAATTTATGATTCTCAGCCCCAAACCCAAAAGCTGCCCAAATCCTCACCTGGGACTTACAACCCTAGAAAGAGTCCAAGTAATAGAATATCTTGGCATAACCCTTAATCAGAATTTGACTTGGCTGCCCCACAAAACAAAAGCAACGACAAAACTGGCTCAGAGGGCAGGTGCCATTACAAGAATTGCCAAAAAATCACCTTTACGCCCATTGACACCCGCCATCCACATTTATAAAACCCAAGCAAGAGGGGGTATTGTTTATGGGGGTGAGTTATGGGGACATATACCTTTACATACGGTTCAGGTCGCAGAAAACAACTTTATAAGACAACTGGCTGCTCTCCCCCCGAGCACTCCACTTCTCCCCCTAAGAATGGACTTGGCTCTACGACCAATCACGGAGGAATTGGGCCTCAAACCTCTGACCTATTGGAGGCATTTGTGGAGCAGTGAGGACCTGGTACACTACAGAAATGAACTGCAGGAACTCCTTAGATTAACCAATGCCACTAAAATCCCGTTGATAAAGTACATTAGGGACATGTGTATCTACCTTGGAGTACCTGAATTATGGTCCAACCCGGAAGTAGCGTCCGTAAGGCTCTCTAGAAAAGAACTTTCAAATTTATTTTACAGCGCTATGCTCCAGAAAGCTATGACTTCTCTCCGGGAAGGATCCCTAACCGACATATTCATTAAGATAAAACATTCTTATAGCCTTGAATATGTACTGGCTGGTATGACACCTGTGTCTGTACGGAAGATCTACATGCAATGGAGGTACGGTTCTCTTCCCCTGAGGTCCCTTACTAAATCTTGGGAAGGTAATCTGGACTCAGGGGCGTGCCCAGCATGTAACTACAAACTGGAAAGCGATCTTCACGTGGTCCTGTTCTGCAGAGCCTACAGCAGAATTAGCAGTTATTGGTTGGTCCCTCACTTAAGGAACTTGGGCTTCCGAACTTTTGCTCCGGCCTTCAGAGTCCTCAAGACAGACTTAGCGGCTCCAACTGTGTTCATAATGGCAAAATTCTTGACGGCAATGTGGAGATCACGTGCATTAATTATCAGGGACACTAAAGCTACATGAAACACCTCCCTTTCTTCCTTTTTCTATACCACAATGCACTTTTTAGTAATCGGATTTTAACTATGAGCCTTTTATAGTATACCTTTATAAGTTTTAATGACAAAAATTATTTGTATATCTTTTATGATCTTTTATGATCGAAATAAAGATTATTTGAATTGAATTGATTTCCCTGATTTCAACGGGTCGAAGAAGTCAATGGCTACTTGTTGCCATACACTGTCTGGGAGCTCCGACATCTGCAGTGGCGCTGGTGGTTCATCTCGTCCCACCAGTTGGCAGGATGTACAGTCTTGGAGCGTAGCTTCCACCATCTGGTCAAGGGACGGGAACCAGACGCGTTCTCGTAGCGCTTTCTTCGTGGCCACCACTCCTCGATGCCCTTCGTGTGCCAGGTTGACAATTCCTTGTCTTAACCTTTCAGGGATCACGATTCTTCTGTCTCTCAGTAGTAGTCCATCAGTACTTATAGACAGTTCTTCTTGGAGGTGTTTGAACGATGCAAGTTCTTGAGTTTTGACAGCTTCATTTCTGTGGGTGTCGTCTAAGTGTCTCCACGAGTTGGTGCGGATTCGGTGCATAATGTTCTGAATTGTGGCATCTTGGGCGGACGCTTCTCGGATGGCTTCTAGCGGGACCGCCGGTGGACAGGCGTGGTCGATGACGAAGTGGAGATATTCCTCCGCCACAGAACGTTGCACTTGTGTTTGGGTTTGTAGATGTCGCGATATGTAGTCCGCCGGGTTTTCTGCCTTCCCCGGTTTGTGGATAATAGTGTAAGTGTAGTCTTGTAGGCGAATTTCCCACCGTTCAATCCGTGGGGGCATCTTGGCCCGCGGGTTACCGAAGATGGTTGTGAGCGCCTGGTGATCAGTGATGAGCATGAAGTGTTTCCCGTAGATGAAAAGATGAAAGTGTTCACACGCCCACACAACTGCAAAGCTTTCTTTTTCCGGTTGAGAGTAAGCTTTTTCCGTGTCGGTAAGGCTGCGACTGGCGTATGCGACAATGTGACGTTGGTCAGCTTCATCATCATATTGCGCCAGGATTGCACCTAATCTCACTGGGCTGGCATCCACAGTGATTTCAGTCTTCCGTTTGGTGTTGAAGTAGGCTAAATTGATTGCAGTGCTCACCGCCTCTTTGATCTTGTTGAAAGCGTGTTCGTAAGTAGCTGAACATAGGAATTGCTGTCCTTGATGTGTCAGTTCTCAGAGTGGATAGCTGATGGTGGCATAGTCTTTGATGTAGCGGGTGCAGTAGCTGGCCATCCCTAGAAATGAATGGAGGTCATTGATGTCACATGGTTGTGGAGTGTCTGAAAGGGCAGGTACTTTCTCTGGGTCAGGTCTCATGCCGTCCTTTGAGAAAATGTGGCCGTAGAATTTGAGTGTTGACTTATGAAACTCGCACTTGTCTTGGTTGAGTGTGAGGTTGGCGTTGAAGAGGGCATGACATACCCGATCAAGTGCTTTGTCATGTTCTTTCTGATTCTCCCCGGAAACCAGGATGTCGTCGCTGTAGTTAAATGCATTTGGGATGTCTTGAATCACCCGCCTGAAGGCCTCCTGATAAATCTCGGCTGCCGAGGAAATTCCGAAGTTGAGGGGTTTGTATCTAAAAAGGCCTTGGTGAGTGGTGAATGTGGTAATGTATCTCGACTTCTCATGTAGTTCTAGTTGGTGATAGCCTTTGTTAAGGTCCAATTTCGAGAAGACTGTCGCTCCGTTTAGGCGCGTGATCATGTCGCTGATGTGGGGTCCAGGGTGCCGCTCTCTCTCGATAGCTGTATTCGGGGCTCGCATGTCCACTCACAGGCGTACTTTGTTGTCTTGACCTCTCTTGGGCACAACCACGACTGGTGACACCCATGGGGTGGGTGCTGCTGATCGCTCTATGATGTACGCTCGCAGTAGGTCTTGCAGCTCGTCATCTACTGCCTGTTGCAAGTGGAATGGTACCTTCCTGTGATGTTGCACGACTGGTGTTATTTGTTCGTTAATGTCTAACTTGACTTTGAAGTGAGTTAGCTTTCCTAGTCCACTGAAAAGCTCCGGGAATTTGTTGACAATGTCCGGCGAGTCATCCACCTTGTATAGAATTTTGACCAGCTTCAGACGTTCTGCTGTTGGCAGGCTGAGAAGGCAGTCTGCTGCTTCAGGGCCTTCAATCACATGAATATGTGCTTGGAGTTCTCGGTCTTTGTACGTCGGTGTAGTGCGGAACTGCCCTAAAGATGGAAGTGGTTTTCTGGACATCCACATGTAGACTCGCACTGCCGTTGGTTCTAGTTTCGGTTTGAGATTCATGCTCTGATATTCTGAGGTACAGATGTAGTTAAGTGAGGTGCCCGTGTCTGGTACGAACTTGGCGGAGTGGCTTCCTATTTGGATATCTAGCCGTGAATATTTCTTTCGTCTATCTGGGTCTGACACCATGCACATGTATTCATCACTGTCCTGGGATATAGGAGTGAGGGAAGATGATTCTCTAGACATCGACCGCTGGGATCTGTAGGAGTTTACTGATGGAGTGCTTGTCCTTGATGAGCTGGAGGAGCGGTCTCTCCATCCCTGTACAGCTCTGGCATGGTGACGTGATTCCGTGCTCTGTCTGGTCTGTTTTACCTCCGAGCGGCGAGTTTGGCAGACAGCTTCAAAGTGGTTCTCTCTTCCGCATCGATGGCACTGTTGACCAACTGCAGGGCATTGGATTGTGTGAGGGTAGTCTTGGCCACACCGATAGCATTGCAATGATTTTATCCTAGGTTGGCTGTTTCGGGTCCTGCTGCGAGGAGAGTTTGCGCGATGTGTTCTCGCGAGTCTTCCAGATTTGTGATGGTCAGTGCGACACCTCGAGTCGGTGTGGGACTGTACTCGAAGAGGTTGTTCTCTTTTTTCAGTTTTGCTAGCCTTCATATTTTTCGCGTGTTCTTCCGCTTGATCATTGAGGCGGGTGAGTTCTTCTATCTCCTCAAGAACGTAATGTTTTTTTAGAAGTCGACGACGTGGTGATTCTGATTGGCATCCCTCAATGATGTGCAGGCGAAGTGCATATTCGGTGTTGAATTTGTCGAATTCGCCGTACCAGGCGAGACGCCTGATGCGGTTATGAAGTCACTCATTGACTCCTCCTTTTCTTGCGAGGCGAGGTTGAACGTATAGCGTTCATAGTCTAGGTTCCCTTTGTGGAGGAACTTCCTATCTAGAGCTTCTTTCACATCTTCATAGGATGTGGTATTAGCGGCCGGTAGTTCCTTGATTATTTGCGCAATGTCTTTTCCTATTAGATATGCAGGGCTATGAGTTTCTGATTGGGATCACGGAGTTGCGACCCTGTCATGAAATCTTCAAAATCTTCAGCCCAGCTTTTCCATTTGGGCCCCATGCTGTTCCCTGGCGTCAACGTTAGGGGCTCGGGAGTATGCAGGAAAGGTACTCCCATGAGCACCGGTCCAAGTTGCAAGGCATTTTGGGTGGACCCAGAGGCTGCTGGCTGCGTGGAATCGGCCTCTACTGACATGGTGGGTGAAAATGTTACTCCGGTAGACCGTGGGGGCTTCTAATCCACAACATTTTTAAGGGTTTTTTTGGTAGGTGGCCTGACCCCAAGATGGCCGCCGTGATAGGGTCCAATGTTATCCTATGCACGGTGCCTGGTTTCAAGATGGCCGCCGGAGAGACGTGAGTGCTTCACTCCCACTGAGTGAATTAAGTGTTCATTTCTTTGCAGGGTAGTTATTCGGCTAGACTCACCCTGATTTTGACTTTGCAGCATCTGGGGTCGCGCTCTGTAAGTCGCGGGCCGCTTCTCAGATCAGCCCAGTGCTTGCGCTTGTCTTTGGCAGCCGGGGGCACTCTACAGCGCGTCTTCTGCCGCGCACTCTTCTAGCGCCGCAGTGGTTGTAGGGAGCAGGTGTAGTGGGTCGGCTGATCCCACCCTTGTCGCCAGTTTGGTGAATATGCCCCCAAAGAAGACACGGGACACGAGAGCTCTTTTGTAGGCTTCTTGATTCCCTCGTGCCTACACCATACTGCCTCTTTCCTGTCTCGCCACTTCCTGGCCCACCTTTTCCTGTCTTGCCTGCCCTGTCTGGAAACCAGGGTCAGGCATAACGACACGACAGAAGAAACCTGGAAGTCTGCATTGAGAATATGGCACTGACATCAAAAACTGCCGTGGTTAACAGTATTACTATGCACTTATTATGTCCGAATTGTGCTGAGCTTTGCACGACATTCGAAGTTAGCTAACAATACTCCATTTGCTGCTCATTCAATAAATCTGATATGCACAACTGCTGCTGAGTTCTGCAGTGCAACCAGACCCATTTTTATTTCCCACAAAGTCCAGGCACATTTTTATCAGCAATCATTCGCCACAGGGAAGCACATTCCATGTGTACTGTTAATGCACACACTCTTATGAATCTGCCTACAACAAGTTGGCCAGCAATAACTTATGCCTGTCTGTCACCAAAAGGTGTTTGATGGTAGATCAATAGTTTTTCTTTTAATTTGCCGAAGGTGATCTCAGAGAAAAAGAAAATACAGCGAGTGAAGCAAAAGGCATCCCCAAAGCATTCGACCTGAGGGAAACTGCCAGGGATGGCTGGTGTTAAGGGGAGAGATGGGTGCCGTCCTACCACCATGTGGGAGTAACAAAAGGGTGAGAGGAAACATTGAGCAGCTAGCAATAAATTGTGTTTGCTGCTCGGTGACAAAGATGTGTAAATCAGTGTTTTTTTAGGGGTTGGGGGAGGATGGCCCTGCGCATGTGTTGTCTGGGCAAGGTTTTCATCGACCTGGAGGCATAAATAAGGGCAGTGATGGCACTGGTGGGCACAGTGTGTGATACTGAGAGGAATAGACTTTTACTTTTGGCGTTATTCACATTGCCCATGGAAAATCTCCATTAATCTCAATGGCGGGGGGCAGGGCAGGCCGTCTGAGGCAATGTACTGGGTGTGTCAGTGGCCTCTGACTTTTCCACTGAGATCCAACAACTCTTGTTGATTTTCTTATGATAGGTGGTCGGGTTTCGGGGATGGAGTCCAGCAACTTCATTTGAGGTTCAGCTACAGTGTGGATTAATAGTTTGTGCAATTGCAGTCAGTACTTAATTTGTTCAAAAAAAAAAAGTATGTCCCAGCGCTCTTGTTGGGAGGCTACTGCAGCTTGCACTTCCCATTGACCGTGCATGCACTGCCAATGCCAGTAACTTCGAACCATCCCACTGCTACAAGTGTGACAATTGAGACTATTTGAGGTCTGCAAAGCAACAAGAATGGCTTTAATGGAAGGGCTTTGTTGGATTTATTGTACATTGAATTAATAAACAGGTATTGTTCGGCTGATCTCTAAATTACAATAACAGCACCACCATGCGGCAGCTGACACAAGTGCCATTGTTGACAAATAAATGCCAGTGTCGAGCACCGGAAACCACAGGCTCAAATTAAGCACTGACTGCAGTCCAGTCACCAGGCCCAGGGAGAATAAGTAGATGAGTGAGATTTGTGTGATGTTAACCTGCACCATTCATTTGGAATTTGGGTGTGTTTATATAATGTCATATGTATTTTTGGTGTTTCTTATCTTGCTAATAACTCACAGAAGCATGCCTGTCACACGTGCCATGCCAGGCAGGCAGCCCCTCATTTAGGCCTCTCATAGCCCCTTATGTGCATTTAAATTACTGGACTCTGAGGCTTAAAATGGAGACAAGTGAACAGCTGAGCCCTGAGGTGCATGAGCCCCTTTTTCTATCTGTGTATAATAATGTACATAAGTAAAGTGCTTGAGTCGATAAACGGCAGACCCCAAAGGTAAAGAGAGCCATCTATTGTTGCAGAGCTCTTCATATTCCCACTTCTCAGCAATTCTGAGTGGGAAATAAAAATGTGAAGGTAAGGTTGGTGAATAATGTACCCAAAACTGATCAGAGTCTTCTTTAGTTGTAGTTCAGGGACGTAACAAAGGCCCCTGCAGCCTCCGCAGTGATCACTTCAAACTACACTGTGTGCCCCCATAGTCTTAGATGGCCTCATAAGAAATAAAAAAAAATGCAACCTAACAGTTGTCACTTCTGCAGAGAAGCCAGCTGAGTTGGAGTGGGTTCACTGCACCAGCTTGTATTTCCAGGCCTTAGATAGTGGGTGGGTTGCCATCGGTGGCCAATGAAGCCTTTCTGCAGCACAGTGAACTAGAATCCTAACCTGCCGGCACATACATTTTATGAACTTAGTCAGGATTTGCTGATACAAAGAAATAATGCCTCTATAGTGGATTTCATTTGCACAAGCTTTACATAAGAACCTGCTAGGTATCCTAAGGATGTCTGTTGATTTAAGTTTCTGAAATAACTGGGACACACACTGTGAGCACACCAACCCCATTGTGTAAATCAAGAACACTGAAACCAGTTTTCAATGTGCTCTATAGTCACTCTGACTGCAGTGTATGTTGATCACTCAGGGTTATCAGTATTTCTTTTATGAGAGTAGTAGCATAAAACTCATGAAGTTGAGTTCTGTACATCACATAGTAAAACTTTGGGCATGACTGGTGTCAGAATGAGGGTATTGGGAATCCTAAAACTTTCTTACACCACTTATGCAGTTTTGACTCAACCTAAAGTGGGGAGCAGGATTAATGTGCCTCCTGCAAAGCCACACAATGTAACAGGGAGAGGATGTGGCATAAATGCCAGAAATGCTGCCTTCACAGCTGGGGAGTCAGGTTCCAGCCTGAGTGTCAGCTCAACATCCTGTGATTCTGGGCACATCATTTAATTTCCCCGTGCCTACTAAGCGCTCCAATGCCTTTGGGTCGAGTTTACACTATATACAAATGCAAAAAAAAACTTTAGGTCACGTAATTGTATTTTATGTGGATAGCTCAGTGGGTTACTCTTTTTGTCACAGATAACCTTTTGTTACCTGCAGTTCATAATTCACAGTCCTAGTATAGCACAGTGAGCTATCATCAAACAGCTGCATACAAACTGCAAAACACCAGTTCAGAACCATATAGATCTTTCCACAAACTTTAATTAGTCTAGGATTGCTAAAAAAATTGTTGTAAAAATGACATACATTCTTATTAGTAAAGACAACTCCAGTCGCTGTCTTATGCTTTAAATCTCAGGTTTGTATTTCTCCAGACCATGCACTCTTAACAATTAATGCCCATCGGTATGGATGGCATGTGACTCACACACCTTGTAGCCCTCACTTTTGTTTGTAACATTTCCTATATATTGATCTAAAAACCTATATGATGCATTGTCTCTGTAATTTGTCTGTGATGTAATGCTCTCTGACACCTTACATTAGGATGAGTGGAGTTATAAACGAGATTAAACACATGTGAGAGAGGGCCTATAGAGTAGTGCATTGCACCTCAATGTGTGTTCTTATATGGCTCTTCTTTCTGTGTACATTTATAGTAAATAAAAACTTTATTTTTCAAACTAAACACACTTCATTGAAATATTATTTAAATTTGTCTGATTAATATTAAAAATTCAAAGATGAAATGCAATGGATGAATCTGTATTTCGCCATCTAATTTTTAAAGTATTAGCCATGTACGGTATTACGAATGGTCTGGGCATTGATGACTTGATCAACCAATACAGTAAAGAGGCAGAGATGTGTTTTCAGGTAGGATATTTCTGGTTGGATGTGCTTTGCTAGGAGGTCCTTTTGCAAGCAGACCGCTTTGAGGATTAGGCACATTTTCAACTTGTTTCTAATGTTTTCTTCACACTTTTGCTCTAAAATGCTACATTTGCATCCCCTCTTTTTTCAACAATTTGCAGTAAATATGTGGTGTAAAATCCACCATCTGAATTCATTTTTTTCTAATGATTTTCTTGCAGGTGGAGAACTCACCACACCCTGCATTTGGTCATTATATTCAGGTTTAAAAATTCCGCCTCACCACTTTCAAAATCCGCCAACTGCCACTGGAAACTACTCTTTCGGAAATGTTCGACTCTTCCTACAGCAGCAATGTAACAGCATCAGATAGAGAAAATACTCAGGAAGCCATCACGGAGTTTATCATGATCTACAGCCATCGTGTTATGAGTTAATGTGTACAAATAGGGATACTTTGAACAATAAGAAGCACATACTCGAAAGGCATCTGGTACCAGTGTGCTGCGAACAGAAGCAAAACAACTAAATATGCAGATCACTGGACCTATGATGAAGGGCTGTGATGGCTCAGAGCAGAGTGCCTAGTTTTTTGCATTTGCAATGTCTAAAATTAATACACATACCCAGGAATAATGCCTACCCCCCCCCCCCTGAAAGTTATAACCCAAGTTGCAAAGGGGCAGGGGTACAAAGGGGATCTGGGTTCACCTATTGCTGCACAAGTTTGCACGAGTGGGCCAGTAGGCTAGTAGGCCATCGCTTCTGCAAAGCAGATAGCGTCTCGTCACAGTAGGATTGCTACAAACAAGGTAGGTAGCTACCATTGTGCTACATACTTTTACCCATGACAGGGACAGTAGTCTCCTGTCACAACAGAGAGTGCTGTTGGTGCTTCCAGGTCCAGAATCGATCAAGGACTGTGCTCACATCAAGGGACAGGCAGAGACCTTTGTGTGCATGCTAGATTAGCATGAGACTGGGGTCAAAAATTCAAAACCCAGGGTACAAGATACTCAAGGCAAGGGACATGACTGTACACCATTCAGGGGAGATTCCAGTCACAACAGCACGTGTGACATCAGTTACTACTTCTTTTTAGTTTTATATAGCGCTAATTAGACCCGAGACATCAGGTATCAGACCGCTTTACATGAGCACCAGATTCAGACAGACACATTCATTTTTGTTAGGCACGGGGAGTTTAAGTGATTTGCTCAGAATCACAGGATGTTGAGCGTCGTTGCCGTGACTCAAACACGGTTCCCCAGCTTTGCGGTTGACTGCTCTAGCCCTACGGCTACATCTTCTCCCTGAGGAGATTATATATTATATTAATTTATTATCTTAACCTGTGTGACAATGGTGACTACTTTTAACATATTTGCTTGTTATTTTACCTTGCACCAGTTCTGAATGTCTACCTACCATGTTTATGACATGTTTGAGCATCATAAGAAAAAACAACATGGAATTGTTATAGCTTCCTAAGGGATCCTGCTGACACTTGAAAAAACAACGTGTTGGGGCTACTTGAGGGATGTTTTTGAGACATATCCAGAGGCAGTAGTGGTGAAGATCTATTTACCCAAATGTAAATTTGCAGTGTTAAAGCGTAACCTTGGTGTTGAAGGAAAGAAGGTCTTAAAACAATTGCCAATAACTGGAAGAAAAGCTCAGGGCGGGGATGATATGGAGTCAAAAGAGGAAGGGTTCACTGGCTACCATTAAGGCTCTTTGTATGGATCACAAAGCCCTGGACAATATAGGTCTAGCACAACTCAGGAATTTGTTTCAATGCTACTCTCCTTCTAGACCAATACATTCCTCAGGCAAAAATCTCTAGTTGTTCCTAAGTACAGAAAATCAAGATAGGGAGGTAGAGCCTTTTCAGTGGACACATCCAAGCTGTGGAACTCGCTTCCTCATTTGATCTCCAGTCTTCAAAATCACGCTTCATTTCGCAAGGCCTTCAAAGACCCAGGCTTTTTACCCTCTAATGGTCAGTGAGCAAGCTCTTTCCTGGCTTTCTCCTTCCCTCCTAAGACTAACTGCGATTAGTGCCTTGGCACCATTTGGCATTTGTTGCGCTTTAAAAGTCAATTTAATTCATTGTGAACCGCTTAAGGTTTTTCATCAGGACAATAACCAGGAGAGACGAATGAACAGTATGTCACAGTATTGCTCACATTACCTCCCATGTTTAAACTGGGAGAGTTACATGAGGAAATTATTAGAGATCAGTTTGAGACTAAAACAAGTCATGAAAATTCAAGAGAAGTTATTGAGTGAAAAGGAACTAACTTTGGACAAGGCAATTCAAATTGGTAAATGAACTGAAAATGCATCTAAACGTCTGCTTAATCAGATAGACAAGGATAATTCTAATCCCATCTGAATTGTGCATAGTAATAAAAACAGGGATAGTGGAATGGCTATGGGAAAATAAAATTTACAAAATTACACTAGGGACTCATCTCCCGAAGTTGCAGCTTATAATACTTTTTCATTGCATTTCGACAATGCATCAATTTATAAGGTAAAATCTAATGAATAAAAAAAGAGTATGAATGAAAGCTATAATTTTGAAAAGTTCCCAATGAATCTGAGGTTAAGAATATGGGTCACTTGTATCACTCTGAGTTTGGAGTTACATGTAATATATATATTACTAGCAGCCCGTCCCGACGTTGTCCGGGTATAAAATAGAATGTGTGTAATGTGTGTATTCAGATACGGTCATTCGCGTGTTCCCCCGCTTGAGGCCCAGCTGCATCCCTGGTTGATGTTAGCAGGCGTGTTTCCCCCCGGCTTGAGGCCCAGCTGCAGCCCTGGTTCATGTTAGCAGGCGCATGTAATTAGTGTAGTGATCCGCCGCCTGAGCCCGGCTACAGCCCTGGCTGATGTTAGCAGGCGCGTGTAATTTGGTTTAATATGATAGTTCAGTAACAGCGCGCATGAAGGCTGCAGTAATTGTCCCCGCAGACACGCTCAGTCGCGTGTGCCCCCGCTTGAGAGCTAGCGGCGACCGTCTAACAATTAGAATTGTGTGAGTCTTGACTGATTGTTTCCCGCTGTTCTTATTTTATTTTGACCCACACCGACGCTCTTCGGCCCTGAGTGCTTTTTAGACGCACCCAGGCCAAGCCACACACTGCGTTCCGCCCTTTCAGACGCACCCAGGCCAAGGCACACACTGCATTCGGCACCCCCAGTATGTGTGAAACAACGGGCAGTCCCCCAAGGGAGTCTTGCGAATGGTTACTTACCACGCTTCGAGGTGAACGCCTTTGTGACGCCCCCAGCACACGGCCACAGCAGACGATCTAATTAATGTACGACCCCGTTTGCATGAAGTGGGGAAAGTAGCACACGCCCCCAGCGTTTGTCACGCCCCCAGCGTGCCCCTTGATGCTGCGCAATTGGCGCTTCACATGGCATGAAGGGCGGACACACGCCCACAGCACGGACACACGCCCACAGCGTTTGTCACGACCCCAGCGTGTCACGCCCCAGCGTGCCTCTTGATGCGGCGCAATTACGACTCACATGGCATGAAGGGCATAACGTACCACACGCCCCCAGCGTTTGTCACACCCCCAGCACACGCCCACAGCAGAACGCAGACACGCCCACAAGGGACTACTTTGCTGGCACGGTTCTTTTACCTTTTAAATGTATATGGTGTCTATCTGCATAGCCTATGTCCTTCAGCTGCAACTGCCCTTTCCAACGCTGTATTGGGTGTTGTGATTGGGGTTGTGGTTACTGAGATTACCCGCCTCAAGGCTTTGGACACTCTCTTTATAATATTAGTATGTATATATATAAATATATATATATATATATATATATATATATATATATATATATATATATATATATATATATATATAGATAGATAGATATATATATATATATATATATATATATATATGTGTATATATATTTTTTTTTTTATACCCCTCGGTTCCTTATCGCCAGAATTTGCAGCGCTCTCTCACCGGTTCGTAAATCCCTGCGGCAGAACCACGCCGCATTTAAATCCACAACCAATTTCCCCAGCTGTGAGAAAAATGGGACAAACTCGCGTTTGTCTTCACTTATGTGCTTTTTTACGGGCTCGGCGACGTCACCACTTCGTCAGAAGTGGGGAGGAGCTGCGAGCCATATTGTAAAGGGTATTCTGTTCAGTGCTGGATCAATTTTTCTTTGCTCGTGCATTTTCAGTGACTTTTTTTATTATCTGAATGGTGATTGGTCGTCGCGGTGCTGTTTTTGTAGTAGTCTTGATGCCATAGGGCATATGTAATGTTAGGCGGCCATGTTGGCATATTCTGTGCGGTTACGCGCATGGCAGACTATTAATCTTAATTGTGTGTTTGCAAGGAAGTGTTCCCGATTACAAGGACATGGTGTTCGCTTATTTCCTTTGAAGCGCTGTCTGATATGTATTTCCCTTTAATAGCAACATGTACTTTGGATACCACCACCAGTACTACCACTACCAGTACCACCACCACTACCAGTACTACCACTACCAGTACCACCACCACCAGTACTACCACTACCAGTACCACCACCACCACCAGTACTAACACCATCAGTACTACCAGTACTACCACCACCAGTACTACCACTACTACAGCCACCAGTACTACCACTACTACAGCCACCAGTACTACCACTACCACCACCACCAGTACTACCACCACCATCAGTAATACCAGTACCACCACCAACAGTACTACCACAACCAGTACTACCAGTACCACTACCACCACCACCAGTACCACCACCACCAGTACTACCACCACCAGTACTACCAGTACCACCACCACCACCAGTACTAACACTACCAGTACCACCACCACCACCAGTACTACCAGTACTATAGCCACCAGTACTACCACTATCACCACCATCAGTACTACCAGTACCACCACCTCCAGTACTACAAGTAACACCACCACCAGTACTACCACTACCAGTACCACCACCACCAGTACTACCACTACCAGTACCACCACCATCACCAGTACTAACACCATCAGTACTACCAGTACTACCACCACCAGTACTACCACTACTACAGCCACCAGTACTACCACTACTACAGCCACCAGTACTACCACTACCACCACCACCAGTACTACCACCTCCATCAGTAATACCAGTACCACCACCAACAGTACTACCACAACCAGTACTACCAGTACCACTACCACCACCACCAGTACCACCACCACCAGTACTACCACCACCAGTACTACCAGTACCACCACCACCACCAGTACTAACACTACCAGTACCACCACCACCACCAGTACTACCAGTACTATAGCCACCAGTAGTACCACTACCACCACCACCAGTACTACCCCTACCAGTACTACCACTACCAGTACCACTAACACCACCAGTACTACCACCACCAGTACCACCACCACTAGTACTACCAGTACTACCACCATCAGTACTACCAGTACTACCAGTACCACCACCACCAGTACTACCACTACCAGTACCACCACCACCACCAGTACTACCAGTACTACAGCCACCAGTACTACCACTACCACGACCACCAGTACTACCAGTACCACGACCACCAGTACTACCACTAACAGTACTACCACTACCAGTACCACTACCACCACCAGTACTACCACCACCAGTACCACCACCACCAGTACTACCAGTACTACCATCATCAGTACTACCAGTACTACCACCACCAGTACTACCACTACCAGTACCACCAATACCAGTACTAACACTACCAGTACCACCACCACCACCACCAGTACTACCAGTAGTACCACCATCAGTACTACCAGTACTACCACCACCAGTACTACCACTACTACAGCCACCAGTACTACCATTACTACAGCCACCAGTACTACCAATACCACCACCAACAGTACTACCACCACCACCAGTACTACCAGTACCATCACCACCAGTACTGTCCCTAACAGTACTACCACTACCAGTACTACCACTACCAGTACTACCACTACTACAGCCACCAGTACTACCATTACTACAGCCACCAGTACTACCAATACCACCACCAACAGTACCACTACCACCACCAGTACTACCAGTACTACCACCACCAGAGTGCATAGGGAACGCAGAGTGCAGAGTGCATAGGGAGTGCAGAGTGCATAGGGAGTGCAGAGTGCAGAGTGCATAGGGAGTGCAGAGTGCATAGGGAGTGCAGAGTGCATAGGGAGTGCAGAGTGCATAGGGAGTGTAGAGTGCATAGGGAGTGCAGAGTGCATAGGGAGTGCAGAGTGCATAGGGAGTGCAGAGTGCATAGGGAGTGCAGAGTGCAGAGTGCATAGGGAGTTCAGAGTGCATAGGGAGTGCAGAGTGCATAGGGAGTGCAGAGTGCATAGGGAGTGCAGAGTGCAGAGTGCATAGGGAGTGCAGAGTGCATAGGGAGTGCAGAGTGCATAGGGAGTGCAGAGTGCATAGGGAGTACAAAGTGCATAGGAAGTGCAGAGTGCATAGGGAGTGCAGAGTGCATAGGGAGTGCATAGGGAGTGAAGAGTGCATAGGGAGTGCAGAGTGCATAGGGAGTGCAGAGTGCATAGGGAGTGCAGAGTGCATAGGGAGTGCAGAGTGCATAGGGAGTGCAGAGTGCAGAGTGCATAGGGAGTGCAGAGTGCAGAGTGCATAGGGAGTGCAGAGTGCAGAGTGCATAGGGAGTGCAGAGGGCATAGGAAGTGCAGAGTGCATAGGGAGTGCAGAGTGCATAGGGAGTGCATAGGGAGTGCAGAGTGCATAGAGAGTGCAGAGTGCATAGGGAGTGCAGAGTGCAGAGTGCATAGGGAGTGCAGAGTGCATAGGAAGTGCAGAGTGCATAGGGAGTGCAGAGTGCATAGGGAGTGCATAGGGAGTGCAGAGTGCATAGGGAGTGCAGAGTGCATAGGGAGTGCAGAGTGCAGAGTGCATAGGGAGTGCAGAGTACATAGGGAGTGCAGAGTGCATAGGGAGTGCAGAGTGCATAGGGAGTGCAGAGTGCATAGGGAGTGAAGAGTGCACAGTGCATAGGGAGTGAAGAGTGCATAGGGAGTGCAGAGTGCACAGTGCATAGGGAGTGCAGAGTGCATAGGAAGAGTGCACAGTGCATAGGGAGTGAAGAGTGCAGAGTGCATAGGGAGTGCAGAGTGCAGAGTGCATAGGGAGTGCAGAGTGCATAGGGAGTGCATAGGGAGTGCATAGGGAGTGCAGAGTGCATAGGGAGTGCAGAGTGCATAGGGAGTGCATAGGGAGTGCATAGTGCAGAGTGCATAGGGAGTGCATAGTGCATAGGGAGTGCAGAGTGCATAGGGAGTGAAGAGTGCACAGTGCATAGGGAGTGAAGAGTGCACAGTGCATAGGGAGTGCACAGTGCACAGTGCATAGGGAGTGCAGAGTGCATAGGGAGTGCAGAGTGCATAGGGAGTGCAGAGTGTATAGGGAGTGCAGAGTGCATAGGGAGTGCAGAGTGCATAGGGAGTGCAGAGTGCATAGGGAGTGCAGAGTGCATAGGGAGTGCAGAGTGCAGAGTGCATAGGGAGTGCAGAGTACATAGGGAGTGCAGAGTGCATAGGGAGTGCAGAGTACATAGGGAGTGCAGAGTGCAGAGTGCATTGAGAGTGCAGAGTGCAGAGTGCATAGGGAGTGCAGAGTGCATAGGGAGTGCAGAGTGCATAGGGAGTGCAGAGTGCATATGGAGTGCGGAGTGCAGAGTGCATAGGGAGCGCAGAGTGAATAGGGAGCACAGAGTGCATAGGGAGTGCAGAGTGCATAGGGAGTGCAGAGTACATAGGGAGTGCATAGTGCAGAGTGCATAGGGAGTGCATAGTGCATAGGGAGTGCAGAGTGCATAGGGAGTGAAGAGTGCACAGTGCATAGGGAGTGCAGAGTGCACAGTGCATAGGGAGTGCAGAGTGCAGAGTGCATAGGGAGTGCAGAGTGCATAGGGAGTGCAGAGTGCATAGGGAGTGCAGAGTGCATAGGGGGTGCAGAGTGCATAGGGAGTGCATAGGGAGTGCAGAGTGCATAGGGAGTGCAGAGTGCATAGGGAGTGCAGAGTGCATAGGGAGTGCAGAGTACATAGGGAGTGCAGAGTGCATAGGGAGTGCAGAGTGCATAGGGAGTGCAGAGTGCATAGGGAGTGCAGAGTGCATAGGGAGTGCAGAGTGCATAGGGAGCGCAGAGTGCTGAGTACATAGGGAGTGCTGAGTGCATAGGGAGTGCATAGTGCAGAGTGCATAGGGAGTGCATAGTGCATAGGGAGTGCAGAGTGCATAGGGAGTGAAGAGTGCACAGTGCATAGGGAGTGAAGAGTGCACAGTGCATATGGAGTGCAGAGTGCAGAGTGCATAGGAAGAGAGCACAGTGCATAGGGAGTGAAGAGTGCACAGTGCATAGGGAGTGCATAGGGAGTGCAGAGTGCATAGGGAGTGCAGAGTGCATAGGGAGAGCAGAGTGCATAGGGAGTGCAGAGTGCATAGGGAGTGCAGAGTGCATAGGGAGTGCATAGTGTATAGGGAGTGCAGAGTGCATAGGGAGTGAAGAGTGCACAGTGCATAGGGAGTGAAGAGTGCACAGTGCATAGGGAGTGCAGAGTGCAGAGTGCATAGGGAGTGCAGAGTGCATAGGGAGTGCAGAGTGCATAGGGAGTGCATAGTGCAGAGTGCATAGGGAGTGCATAGTGCATAGGGAGTGCAGAGTGCATAGGGAGTGAAGAGTGCACAGTGCATAGGGAGTGAAGAGTGCACAGTGCATAGGGAGTGCAGAGTGCACAGTGCATAGGGAGTGCAGAGTGCAGAGTGCATAGGGAGTGCAGAGTGCATAGGGAGTGCAGAGTGCATAGGGCGTGCAGAGTGCATAGGGAGTGCATAGGGAGTGCAGAGTGCATAGGGAGTGCAGAGTGCATAGGGAGTGCAGAGTGCATAGGGAGTGCATAGGGAGTGCAGAGTGCATAGGGAGTGCAGAGTGCATAGGGAGTGCAGAGTACGGAGGGAGTGCAGAGTGCATAGGGAGTGCAGAGTGCATAGGGAGTGCAGAGTGCATAGGGAGTGCAGAGTGCATAGGGAGTGCAGAGTGCATAGGGAGCGCAGAGTGCATAGGGAGCGCAGAGTGCATAGGGAGTGCAGAGTGCATAGGGAGTGCAGAGTGCATAGGGAGTGCAGAGTGCAGAGTGCATAGGGAGTGCAGAGTGCATAGGGAGTGCAGAGTGCATAGGGAGTGCATAGGGAGTGCAGAATGCATAGGGTGTGCAGAGTGCATAGGTAGTGAAGAGTGCACAGTGCATAGGGAGTGCAGAGTGCAGAGTGCATAGGGAGTGCAGAGTGCATAGGGAGTGCAGAGTGCATAGGGAGTGCAGAGTGCATAGGGAGTGCAGAGTGCATAGGGAGTGCATAGTGCAGAGTGCATAGGGAGTGCATAGTGCATAGGGAGTGCAGAGTGCATAGGGAGTGAAGAGTGCACAGTGCATAGGGAGTGAAGAGTGCAGAGTGCATAGGGAGTGCAGAGTGCATAGGAAGAGTGCACAGTGCATAGGGAGTGAAGAGTGCACAGTGCATACGGAGTGCAGAGTGCATAGGGAGTGCAGAGTGCATAGGGAGTGCAGAGTGCATAGGGAGTGCAGAGTGCATAGGGAGTGCAGAGTGCATAGGGAGTGCAGAGTGCATAGGGAGTGCATAGTGCAGAGTGCAGAGTGCATAGGGAGTGCAGAGTGCATAGGGATTGAAGAGTGCACATTGCATAGGGAGTGAAGAGTGCACAGTGCATAGGGAGTGCAGAGTGCACAGTGCATAGGGAGTGAAGAGTGCACAGTGCATAGGGAGTGCAGAGTGCACAGTGCATAGGGAGTGCAGAGTGCATAGGGAGTACAGAGTGCATAGGGAGTACAGAGTGCATAGGGAGTGCAGAGTGCATAGGGAGTGCAGAGTGCATAGGGAGTGCATAGGGAGTGCAGAGTGCATAGGGAGTGCAGAGTGCAGAGTGCATAGGGAGTGCAGAGTACATAGGGAGTGCAGAGTGCGGAGTGCATAGGGAGTGCAGAGTGCATAGGGAGTGCAGAGTGCATAGGGAGTGCAGAGTGCATAGGGAGCGCAGAGTGCATAGGGAGCACAGAGTGCATAGGGAGCGCAGAGTGCATAGGGAGTGCAGAGTGCATAGGGAGTGCAGAGTGCATAGGGAGTGCAGAGTGCATAGGGAGCGCAGAGTGCAGAGTGCATAGGGAGCGCAGAGTTACAATCTAACACACATAATTCCACTACACACCACATTAACACACTCCATAACACTTAGCAAAAATACATTACCATTTACAATGCCATTAGCTCAAACTCAAAAAATCCGAGCCCGATTGCATTTCTAATGCTTGTTATTTAATCCTCACAGCATGGAGTTTCTCAAGCAGGCTGGCACAAATCTACGCGTTTCGGGATAGCATATCCCTTGTTCATGATCAATTTGGCTCCAGGCTCTCAGTCTCAATATAGTGAGTCACATTATTACATCATTTCCTGTTTGATGTTATTTTGACCCTCGGCCTTCTGGATGATGTAGTTTTTGCAATTTTTTTAATAAATTTTTTAATCCGTCTGCATAGCCTATGTCCTTCTGCTGCAACTGCCCTTTCCAACGCTGTATTGGGTGTTGTGATTGGTGCTGTGGTTACTGAGATTACCCGCCCCAAAGGTTTGGGCTCTCTCTTTATAATATTAGTATGGATATGGATAGTATAGTATGGATTTTTTGCAATTTATTTATAAAATGTTTTATCCGTCTGCATAGCCTATGTTCTTCTGCTGCAACTGCCCTTTCCAACTCTGTATTGGGTGTTGTGATTGGTGCTGTGGTTACTGAGATTACCCGCCTCAAATGTTTGGGCTCTCTCTTTATAATATTAGTATGGATGGATAGTATAGTATGGATTTTTTGCATTTTTTTAATACTTTTTTTTATCTATCTGCATAGCCTATGTCCCTCTGCTGCAACTGCCCTTTCCAACGCTGTATTGGGTGTTGTGATTGGTGCTGTGATTACTGAGATTACCCGCCTCAAAGGTTTGGGCTCTCTCTTTATAATATTAGTATGCATAGTAATAGTAATAATAATAGTATAGTATGGATTTTTTGGAAATTTTTTTATACATTTTTTTAATCCGTCTGCATAGCCCATGTCCTTCTGCTGCAACTGCCCTTTCCAACGCTGTATTGGGTGTTGTGATTGGTGCTGTGGTTACTGAGATTACCCGCCTCAAAGGTTTGGGCTCTCTCTTTATAATATTAGGATGGATAGTATGGATTTTTTGCAATTTTTTTAATAATTTTTTTTATCCGTCTGCATAGCCTATGTCCTTCTGCTGCAACTGCCCTTTCCAACGCTGTATTGGGTGTTGTGATTGGTGCTGTGGTTACTGAGATTACCCGCCTCAAATGTTTGGGCTCTCTCTTTATAATATTAGTATGGATAGTAATAGTATAGTATGGATTTTTTGCAAGTTTTTTAATACATTTTTTTATCCGCTGCATAGACTATGTCCTTCTGCTGCAACTGCCCTTTCCAACGCTGTATTGGGTGTTGTAATTGGTGCTGTGGTTACTGAGATTACCCGCCTCAAAGGTTTGGGCTCTCTCTTTATAATATTAGTATGGATAGTATGGATTTTTTGCAATTTGTTTTATACTTTTTTATCCGTCTGCATATCCTATGTCCTTCTGCTGCAACTGCCCTTTCTAACGCTGTATTGGGTGTTGTGATTGGTGCTGTGGTTACTGAGATTACCCGCCTCAAAGGTTTGGGCTCTCTCTTTATAATATTATATATTTATTTTTATTAAGTATAACACAAGAGTAGAAATATACATATCGGGCATCATCCAATGGAACATATCATAACAGTGAACGGGCAGATCAAATACAAGAATACACAACAGTTATAGGCATCTGAAAGACATCAATAGCAAATTAGAGCTGAGATAAAACAATACGGTACAGATAGCCTCGAGCAAACATCATCGGATCCCATCCACCCAGAATACAGAATAAGAGAGTCCAACACTTGACACCCGGATATGAGGATTTAACGATCAGGAGAATATGCCACATCTCTTGTGAAGAAGGGAAAAGGGACACAGAAAGGTCATAGAACAAAACAAAGGAAAAATAAAAAACCCCACCCCCACCCTGCACCCCTGCAGATGGCTACGACCTAACCCCACTAGCAGCGTGCCTGTCGCCCACTAAACTAACCCCAAGGAAGGGAAAAGACGGAGGAGGAGAATCGTAGAAAACAAATACACCCCCGGTCTCCCGTGCCCCCCGCCAGAAGCAATCACCCCGAAATATAGTCAAACCAACATATAGCAAATTTACAGACCAAACGGGGGAATGTAGCAATGCACCACCCAACTCCCGTCACGTTATAGGTACAATCCCGGCATTGAGTCAAGCTATGTTATCGAACCCAAAACTCAAGTTCAACCCTGGCCAGTACGGTACTTCACGAGAGTCTTTTCCACTCGAACCCCCATTTCAATTGAAAATGCAAAACGACCGTCAAAGTTCACGCTGGTGTTACAGGATCGGCAGACTGGAAGATGGTCACGATTTCCACAAAAGGAGCAAAGGATAGTGTCCAGAGATGTCAAGTCTTTCCAACAGTCACTGAGGAATTTGTAACGGCAGAGAGGACTGTCCATATCCAAATGAGACGGCAGCAGGATTAAGCAGGAAACGCTAGCGACAAGCACGGGCTCGCTGGCTGTGAATTGGGAGTCAACAAAGCACAGTAAATCCGGGTTATGCCCGGGGACCTCGATCTCAGGCATACATTGCACCGCTGGTACCAGAGATGGATGAGAGCTTAACGTAGAATCATAGACTGGTCCCCAGATACTGTCCACTTGCATGCTCAGTGTCTGGAATACATCGGTGATCTGTGAGTGGAGCGCCTCAATGGTGGCCATGACGGCCTGCAGCGATGGCGTACCTTCCGTCCGCCCCATCCCCTCTCACGAAGAGGCAGAGCTGGAGTCGTACCCCGGAGGCCGGCTTCTCCGGGGCAACAGGTCACGCAAATCCAGCAATCACAGTGGGCGCTCTCCGTCGTGTAAGATCGACACCGTCGCCAGTAGCGAGGGCCCCGGCCCGTCAACCCCGGGAGGTCAGCAGGGTCTCCGGGCGTCGGACCCCCGGACACGGCAGCCGGTGCGATACGCTGTTGTGTGCACAGTGCAGACCGTTCACGATGCTACCATCCGAAAACAAACAGGTTTCGAGACACTCGGGGGGACCGGGCTCAGTCCAGGTCCAGCGGCCGTTGTTGATCAACTCCAACCCGGATGAGCTAGAAATCGAGGCCCCGGCTTCCACACGATGGTAGGCCGAGAATTGGAACACGGCATATCTTCGGCATCCGATAAGATAAAAACCTCAGGATCACACCTTTAGAAGCAGAAATACTTCATGAACCCGGGAGTTTGGTGCGAGTTCAGGATTAATAGCAGGATATACGAGCTGCTGGCGGAGGTCGGCGGAGCCGGGAGCTTACGCGGCCATCTTGGTTGCTAGCGTAGCTCCTCCAACCTCTCTTTATAATATTAGTATGGATATGGATAGTATAGTATAGTATGGATTTTTTGCAATTTTTTTGTACATTTGTTTATCCGTCTCCATAGCCTATGTCCTTCTGCTGCAACTGCCCTTTCCAACGCTGTATTGGGTGTTGTGATTGGTGCTGTGGTTACTGAGATTACCCGCCTCAAAGGTTTGGGCTCCCTCTTTATAATATTAGTATGGATAGTATGGATTTTTTGCAATTTGTTTTATACTTTTTTATCCGTCTGCATATCCTATGTCCTCCTGCTGCAACTGCCCTTTCTAACGCTGTATTGGGTGTTGTGATTGGTGCTGTGGTTACTGAGATTACCCGCCTCAAAGGTTTGGGCTCTCTCTTTATAATATTAGTATGGATATGGATAGTATAGTATAGTATGGATTTTTTGCAATTTTTTTATACATTTGTTTATCCGTCTCCATAGCCTATGTCCTTCTGCTGCAACTGCCCTTTCCAACGCTGTATTGGGTGTTGTGGTTGGTGCTGTGGTTACTGAGATTACTAGCCTCAAAGTTTTGGGCTCTCTCTTTATAATATTAGTATGCATAGTAATAGTAATAGTAATAGTATAGTATGGATTTTTTGCAATTTTTTTATACATTTCTTTATCCGTCTGCAAAGCCTATGTCCTTCTGCTGCAACTGCCCTTTCCAACGCTGTATTGGGTGTTGTGATTGGTGCTGTGGTTACTGAGATCACCCGCCTCAAATGTTTGGGCTCTCTCTTTATAATATTAGTATGGATAGTATGGATTTTTTGCAATTTGTTTTATAAAATGTTTTATCCGTCTGCATAGCCTATGTCCTTCTGCTGCAACTGCCCTTTCCAACGCTGTATTGGGTGTTGTGATTGGTGCTGTGGTTACTGAGATTACCCGCCTCAAATGTTTGGGCTCTCTCTTTATAATATTAGTATGGATAGTAATAGTATAGTATGGATTTTTTGCAATTTTTTTATACATTTTTTTATCCGTCTGCATAGCCTATGTCCTTCTGCTGCAACTGCCCTTTTCAACGCTGTATTGGGTGTTGTGATTGGTGCTGTGGTCACTGAGATTACCCGCCTCAAAGGTTTGGGCTCTCTCTTTATAATATTAGTATGGATAGTATGGATTTTTTGCAATTTGTTTTATACTTTTTTATCCGTCTGCATAGCCTATGTCCTTCTGCTGCAACTGCCCTTTCTAACGCTGTATTGGGTGTTGTGATTGGTGCTGTGGTTACTGAGATTACCCGCCTCAAAGGTTTGGGCTCTCTCTTTATAATATTAGTATGGATATGGATAGTATAGTATAGTATGGATTTTTTGCAATTTATTTATACATTTGTTTATCCGTCTCCATAGCCTATGTCCTTCTGCTGCAACTGCCCTTTCCAACGCTGTATTGGGTGTTGTGATTGGTGCTATGGTTACTGAGATTACCCGCCTCAAAGGTTTGGGCTCTCTCTTTATAATATTAGTATGGATGTGATACAGACGATGTTTGACAAAATTAGTTATTTTTCCACAGTGACCTGCATTTGGAGGCCAGCAATGTAGAACAATTCACTAGATAATACATTAATAATGAAAGTTGTAGTATTCTGATCACCACAATTCTCTTGATGAAACCAATAACCCACATGTATGAGTGGGCCTATTTCAAGGAACAGTTTAGACCCTAAACAATCAACATCAAACATTTGTATTTAAATTGTATTGATTCTTGGGATGGGGTGGATGTGGCATTAGTGCTAGCATTTGAAAGGCATCTAGGATAGCCTACCAACCCCAGAAACCTTTGAAAATCTTTTGACACACAAGGGAGTACCTTGTGTTTGTGTTTTGTTGGATCACCCTCTTTGTTCTTACCCTGAATGGTCTACAAACTTCACATTTTGACTGATATCACTAGATTCCCACATATATCTGCATTGGAACTTTCAGGAATCTGCTGGGATCCAAAAAGGTATTACCACCCAGCATTCCCACATGTCTCACAGTCAAAGAGGTACCACACATTTGTGAGTGGGCCTATCAACTAGGTACAAGAAAGCCCCCCAAATGCAACATAGAAATATCAAGTGTTTTCCTTCGAATTTCAATCATTCTGGAGCTGTGGGTAGTAGCAGTATTTGGAGACTGGGTTGACAGGCACTCAGGATCACCTACCAACCTCAGACATTTTTTAAACAATAACTCCTGGGTGGTGCACACTGTGTCCATCTCACAACTTATTCTAAGAACTCAGAACTCAGAATACCTTGCAAACACCAGTTATGCCTGAAATACAACCACATTCATCACAATGTCCAAGGGGAAGTTTGACCCAGTTGAGGCCTGGGTCAGCTGGCATCCTGAGCGCTTTCGAAAATTAGAGCCCCAAGAGAATCTATGATCTTGCACTGAGTCAAGTATATTTTCCTACTCAGAATGCCCTGCAAATGTCATGAACATTTCTAAAAAAAAATCATGTTTCCTTGCACTTTCCATGGCGATAGACGGCAGTATTGGGCCTGGGACCAGCTGGCACCCAGTGAAATCTCCAAAGCATTTTTGAAACACTCGACACCCAGGGCAGCCCAGGATGGCGTAATATGCGTTGATCCCACCACTTTTTCGTACTCAGAATGCCTGGTAAATAGCAATGAATATTTATATGACCAAAAATGTGTTCCTTTTGAGTGAACAGCAAAAGTCTTTCATTCCACACTTCTCCCAGTGAAAATGAAACTCTACATTTGTATTGTACCAAACAGGAAATTAACAAAATTGTACTGTGTTTACAGTACACTTCTATCACCTACGTTAAGTCAACCCATGCATGTGAGGTCCTTTTTTTTGGGGAGACTGTTAAGGATGCTGGATGGTAAGATATCTGCCATTGGATTTGAGTGCCTGAGATTTAAGTTACATATATTGAGCAAAATTTAATTTTTGACCCATACTTTGACATGTGCAGACTTGTTAGGTAAGAAATCAAGCTGAGAACATTGCAAGCCACATCACCAATTCCCTAGGCCTCATGTTTTCAGAAGCACAGAGATTTACAACAGTGTCTGGGCGATGGTCAATCCCCGGCCTCAAATGTTGAAGCCATCTAGAAAGAGAGATTTTTTTAAGCACACTTTTGACATTTGTAGAACAATCTAGGTAAGACAGTATGCTCGGATACATGGAATCCACACCATTGAGGGGTACTATGGTCTCTAGGTTTTACATAAACCCAGGGCTGTTCTGATTCCCTCAGTGCCAGCCTACCCTGTCCCCGAATACTGCAGTGGTCCCCATTTCAAGTGAAAGTAAAATGGGTGTTTTATGCTGAGTTTTAAAGTTCGCCAGACAGTGTGGGTTTTACAGTTTGCTTGGATGCATGCAAGCCACGCCACCGTGGATTCCCCTGAGTCTCAAGGTTTCAGAAATGCCTTGGGTTGGCAGGTTTTCCAAAGTAGTAGCCAACTTAAAGTCTGAGTACTGTAGCCATCCCCCAAGTCAAATGAGAGTAAATTAGGATTTCTTTGGACAACATTTTGACATTTGGGCTAGCAAAGAGGGGGTTAAACTCCATTCTGCCTGTCCAGGAGGACCGAAAAAGTGCGTAGGGCCAGGGGCGGCAGGGTAGCGTAATGACGGGATGGGGCAGCCCCCATCTACACCTCTTTTAAAATTGTTCACATACCCTGGTATTCTAGAGGGCTGTATGCCCAGCTGCTTCAGTCTGAGCCCTAGGAATCAGAATTACTGGGGTTAGGGCTGCAGCCTGATGCCAATAAGGGTACACCACAAATAATAAGAAAATGTCATGACTGGTGTCTAGCGGTGCTGTCAGCCACTTTGGGTGAGCAGATTGGGGACAAATTCCACCGTATTCCTCCAAGGAGGCCGAAAGACTATCTGTGCCCCTGAGGTGACGGGTGTGGCCTGATGCCAGTGCAGGTCACACCCACACCACACATAATAAAATAACTAAATCCCAAGTGTTCTCTTTCCTTTTTGGGTGGGCAGTTTGGGGATAAATTCCTCAATATGCTTCCTAAGGTGGCAGAAACATTGTCTGAACCCCTGGGCTGAATAGGTGTCAATACAGGCCTTCCTCTCCCCCATACATAATAAAAATGGGTCACTGATGCCTTCTAATGGGCTGAAAGAATGTTAAGGCCCCTGGGGTAGATAGTTGTGACCGATGCGAATATGAACCACCTTCCAACCCATTTATAGTATAAAAATGTAAACCCCAGTGTATAGTGGTGCTTTCTCTCTGCTTGAATGCCTAGGTTGGGGGTATACTTCAGAATGTGCCTCTTAGGCAGCAGAAAGACTTTCTGAGTCTGTGGGTTGTAGGGGTGTAGCCCAAAGCCAATAAGGGCCACCCTCCACCTTGTGCATTATATATAGAAAAATCTATATTTAAAAAAAATGAAATCCCTGCCATCCTGCGGTGCTTTTAGTCCCCCTGCATTGGCAGATTGTGGATGAATTCCTCATTTTGCCTCCTAGTAGAACAGAAAGACTAGCTCAGGGAAGTCTCAATCAATACGGGTTTCCCCAACTCATACCTAAAACATGTAATGCCTCATATCTGGTGGTACTTTCTGACCCTCCATCGGTGAACAAATTGGTAACAAACTCCACAATATGACTTGTGAGGGGTAAAAAGACTGTCTGGACTCCTGGGGTGGATGGGCTTCAGCTGCTTTAGCTTCGCCTGCTTTCACATTCACAGAGGATGATATTAGCAAACGTGGGGCACTGATCATAATCAACAACAGACAAAAAGCCTAAGGCTGTAGGCAAACGTTTTTCCTTGCAGTATGAGTTGAGGATTGCAGAGAAAAGTCCCTCTGGCGCTACTACCAGAGGGATTCCCAGCCTGGGTGCTTTGACATGACTTCCCCATTAACAGTGATCGAAGAGCTCTTTTGACAGGAGGGTCGTGTGAATAGCACCCAAGGGGTTAACTGATCTTAGAAAGTGAAGCAAGTGATTTAATGATTTAAATTATGAATTTAATATATGCACTCATGTTCAGTTTTCAGTTAACAGAAATCCAGAGAAATTTGGTATTAGGTGAAACACCATTTTTTACTTACTCAAGGCATATGAACCCTGTAACATTTTTGGGGTCAGAGGCAATGAGGAATAATTTTGTTTTCGTGGGGGTCAATTATGTTTTTAGGTCTCGCATAGGCAGCGCATGCGCTGCTTCTCCGAGGCATCAAGTAATCTGTATATTGGGAGAAACTCCGCTTAATGCGCTTAATTTCTCCTGCCTCTTCCCATTTGTTTAACATTGGCATAGCTTTTTTTTATCGGGCTTAATATTGGTTGTAGAGGTGATGCAACACTTCAGTTTATTCCGGAAGCAGCACCGCCTAACTACAGTTTTCGTCCGTTTTCGTGGACTTTCCTTGTTCAGCTGTTGTGTTGGCGCAATGGCGGGCCCTTTTTGTGTTTATTTCCTGTGCACAATGCACGCTTTTACTTTTATTGTGTTTTTTTCCTGTGTACAATGCGCGCTTTTACTTTTAATTGTCAGACCACAACCGGCGCTGCAGCTGCTGGGCATGCTGTGCAGGCTCGGGCCGCAGTAGCGTTGCTAGCCCCCTTCTGCCGCCAGCCTGTCATCTTGCAGCACCGTGTCCATCTCCCCCAGTGATGGCGCCTTGTTTTCTTTGATGTGGGTTTTTTTAAATTTTTTTTAACTTTCGAGTAAATATGACGTGCCCTTACCTATGCAGTAGTCCGGTTGATGCGTAAACATTTCTAATGGCGGCCGCACGGCGTGTGGGCCATTCACACATACGATCTGTGCTGTTAAGCAGAAATACTTTATCGCGCCCTGCTGTGCAAGTCTGTGTGATTTAAAGGAAAAAAATCTGACTTGACCCGACTGGAATCGGACCCCGGACATTTCATTATTTATTTCAGCTGTTTCAGGATTCACAGCTGCTCGTGTTAACTTGTTTAGCTCATTCGTTATACTCTCGCTGGCCTCATAATGAAGATATTTTTGAGCCTCGCAGAAAATAAACACTTCCTTGCTTCAAAAGCTGTGCTTGTGCTTTTCACGCAGCGTTTCTGTCGGCCGAACTGCTCTCCTTCCACTGAACAGGGTGATGGCTGGCCGTAGAAAACCCTTCCATTACTCAAACCAAACACAAACAGCATGATTTTAGGATCCAGAAGTAAGGTTGCTATCCTGCATTCCCCTGTGTGTGTCAGCCTGGGCTGAGACTGCTTCCCGGGCTGGATCCTGTCTAATTGCATTCGCACCCAAATACTTCAGAGGTCTTTAAAAGACCATTCAGTTGTCAATGAGGCTTTGTTTGTGTTTCACCACTTTTTAGAGCCACTGTGCCTATGGCTGGAAAAAATAGCCCCTCCCCGAAATATGGCTCTAGTAGCCCGCCTGACAGGCACTTACTTCTCTGCAGCGGTAACACTGCCCCATTGCTGGTAGCTGCCTGAAGCCCACAAATCGGACTCTCCCGAGCAGCCCTGCCCATGCTTCAAGGACTGGTTAGAAGGGAAAATAATTCTTGAGGAACGTGAGTAACCCCTCCATGTGAGAAATTTTGTTTACAAAGTTAATTTGCTAATTTTCCATAAATATATCAACGTAGGTAGATTTTGTGGAATTTTGTTTTGCAGTCTTTCTACAGTTTTTAGGGTTTTACAAACGCCTCAATCCCATGCAAACTGCCTCAGGAAACACACTCGCTTTTCCCTCGCATCGGGCCTTTCTCTCATTTACAGCTGCCCCCTCCTCCTCTTCTACTACCAGAAGTGGAGTATTTTATTTTATGCTCGCCCCTCTTCCCCCCTTCATGGTCGTGTCTCTTTGCCTTCTCAGAACTTGTGTGTTTCTCTGCCTTAGCTCACATTTAACTCCTTCGCTGCGGCGGCAATTCCGCCACAGCGCTAGGGGGGTGGCGGGGCCGCGCGGCGCTCCCATGCTCGTGACGGAACCGCTCCGTCACGAGCCTCGGGTGCGCTGTCCTGATGACGGAGCGGTTCCGTCACGGCCCCGTCCGCTCAACAGAACGTCCAGCGCAGGCGCGGAATCCGCGCCGCGCAGGCGCGCCGAGCGGGCAGTGACAGAACCGCTCCGTCATCAGCACAGCGCGTCCGTGGCTGGTGACGGAGCGGTTCCGTCACCAGCAAGGGAGGGGTTAATGGATCTTTGTCTTTTCTGTGTTTCATGTCTAGCACAAAACTAATACCACAAAAAAATGAATCCAGGTCCCATCAGGTATGATAAACACTGCATCCACTTCTGTAGCTGTCTGCTTGCAGCCTAGAGCCGAACCCCAAAAATGTAATATGTCAGCTGCGATGAGAATTACAATTTTTAACTCTGCTGAAGCAGCAGATCTCTTCTGTTGCTCTCACCCAGACATGTGATGTAAAGCTACTTTACTGCAGGCTATTTCAATGCATGCATAATAACCATTAGGTGTGAGTCATTGGGGAGTCTGTGTCTGCTCTTTGGATGTTCCACAGCATGTATGCTGCACAAGCACTACAGAACGGGCGGACAATAACCCCCCTCCCCCCAGCTGCTGTGCAGTCATAGAAATGGATGCACACTGCACAGCCTAAGGGTGATTGGCAGACTTCCTTCCAGACACTTCCTGGCAGCTTCACTGTTCTTACTCATCTTAAGGTCCAATACTTTTCCTTTCTAAGTACTTTGATCCCACTCTATTCACTAGTGTAGCCTCTTCATTATAACCCATTGATTTCCTCTCCACTCTCTCCCATCTTTTCCCCTCTAGTTCTTTGTCCTCACCTACCGCTAAACACCTTCTCTCTATAACTCTACCTTGCTGTAACTCTCATTCACTCTCTCATTCTTTTTCTATTCACTCTACCTCCCACTTTTGTATGGAAATAACTGTTTCTCTATATACCATCTCTCTTTCGCTTTCTATCACTTTCATACCCATGCACTCTCTCTCACATAAGTAAGCAGATGCATAAACCTGTTGGGCTGCTACTACTACTTTCCCTTTGCCTACATGTTTGGAGGAAGGAGTGCATGTTTTGATTGGGCAGAAGTTGTATGTTTCCACTAAAAAAGTGCTAGCCCTCCATGCAGCAGTGATCATTTTGTTTATTTAGCCAGCTGTCAACTCTCAAAGTGAGTGCTCAAATGCATGCATGTCATGTCACCCTGTTTGTAAAAAACAGGCTCCATAATGGGCTATAACCTCCATGGAATACCATCAAAGAAAGAAAAAACATTTTTGGTTTATTGTAGCTGCAATAAAATGATAAGCGCGTGTTAGACTCCTCTCTACTCTACTATGCCCCACTCTACTGTATGCTAATAGTCTCTACCACACTCCACCATACAGCACTGCATTCCTTGCCACTGCATTCTATACAACTCCAGGATATGCCACTCCACTGTACTTTGCACCACTCCACTCTATGCTTCTCTGCTTTGCAAAACTGCACTGTATGGCAATGCACTCTATGCCAATCCACTCTAATCGTTACCATTTTCACTCTAAACCTCTTCACTCTACTCTACACCTCTACACTCTATACCGCATCACTCGAATCCACTATTTTACAATTTGTGCCACTCCGCTGTTCTCCATTGCATTATGTGCAATGCCACTCTGTACCACTATACATAACTTTACTCTACAACACTGCACTCTAAATCACATAATTACTATACACATAGAGTTTTTAGTTATCACTAATACCAAGAAGATAGCGCTTATGCTTAACTTGTTCTCCTGGTATACCCATGCAGACATCTAGTCTTAACGTTTCCAGTGCCAAGTGTAGACTTGTAGGAATTTAAATGCATGTACAGCAGGGGCTACACATTAGCGCCACTTTACAGAGTTAGTTTTTTCCCCTTTTTTAAAACAACATTGTTTTCACCAGATAAGGATGTGCACCATTCCTAGAGGTACTGCAATACCTGGTGCAGCCTGGGCGTAGGGAATAAAATGGTTCAAAACACAAAAAAGGGGCCAGGGTCCTGCTAAGCTTTATTCTTTATAAATATCGACACTAATGACGGATTTGTCAAATGCTACTAATTTGGCCAGGATAATAGGATTTCTCTTCAGCCTATCTCGTCTTATATCTGTCTCTCCTCAAACACTACCTCATTAATCCACATCTGCATCTACCGCTCTCCCCCCTCATGTTTATTTAATTGATGTCCCCAAGTCCCTCCTTTTTCCTCTAACCCTGCCCTCTGCCACTACATCTCGCAATGCACTCTCAACCTTCCCCTCTGTATTTCCTCCTCACTTTGTCCACTCCACTCCAAACATACACTTACATTAAACACATTTTCATTTAAAATGCCGAATAGCACTAACTCTAGCAAATGCGAGACCTATTGCATTGCAAATGTTTGTTTTCTGGGTCTTCCAGTTCTGGATAGTGTCCACATTTTGTTTAAAATAAGTGTCTGAGTCAGTGTTCTTTTTTCTCAGATATGTGTATGTATTATCCACATATAGTTGGTAAGTGATGTTTAGAGAGTCAAGGATATCTCCTAGTGTTTCAATGTAAAGGTGGAAAAAACTGGTGCTTCGCATGGAGCCTTGCAGTACAACAAAAAGTGCTGGTAGAGGTTGAGAAAGGATGTCATTGATTTTGATCATTTTTTAACTTTTCCTGAAAGAGGCTCATAATAACTTTGGAAGGACTCCACCTTTACCAAATCATTCTTCAAGGATTTTACACACCATGAGTGCAACAAATGCTATGATCAAATCCCATAGAACTAGTGTGCAAGTTTCACCTTCATCAATGGTTTGAAGGGCATTATTTCCTACTTCAAGCATGGTGATGTCAGCACTATACCCTTTTCTGAACCTTGATTAGATGTTTTTTTATTTAAAGTGGTATTTTATGTGCAAGTTGAGTTGTGCACCAACACAATGCTCCTTTGTGTACAATGTTGGTACAATATCATGTCAGTGGGTAGAGTGTATGATGATGAGTCAGTCTGAAATAAGTGCTTGCATAGGGGATTTTGCATTGTTGTGAGGTAGCTGGTCCAAGGCATAGCTTGTTGCTTTCATGAAAACACCGATGCAGTCTAGAGTAGTAGCATCAATAAGAAACTGGGAGTATTAATTATTTATAGGCGCTTTGGGATGGTATCTGTGAGACACTACATGGAAGTTAAGGGTTTCATTCTATTTATATCTAAAGTTCAAATACTTCTGCTTGGGCTAGCAAGATCTGACTACTGGTTGGTGGTGAGGGCGTTCTTGTTTGGTTAACCTTTGTGTGTTATGTATCTTAAGTATTTTCTCGTAGTTGTTTTTTTTTGCTTCTTGCCATTTATTGCCCCAAAACACGTCGTTTAGTTTAAAAATATCAGCATGGTAGGTCTTGTTGGAGGTTCTGATGTTGGCTTTCAGGTTTGGGAAGAGAGTTTTGCTCCACCAGCGCTCCAGAGAGCATATATATTTTCTATCTGAACAAAGATCAACAGAGTCCAGTGTTTGAAAACTTGGGGTCGATTAGGATCGCGGACGGAAACGTGTACCGTCCGCCGCGGAAGGTGGCAAGATACTCCGGACCTGTCCGCGGAAAATCCGCAACAGCAATTAGGATAAAATATGCTAAAAATGCCGATCGCGGCGTACGGAGCACACCAATCCCCGTCCGCGGCGGTCGGAGTACACCTGAGTCCGCGGCAGGCGGACGGAACAGAAAGAACACCGACCGCCGCGTACGCACATGACCGCGAATACATCCACTTCTCCCGCGATACCTGCGCAGTGTCCGTGTCCGCAATTAGGATAACTCCGCAAGTACCCCGGTAGTCACCGCCATCCACGTCCGCAGCGGTACCAATGCACCGAGAATCCATGCTCCACAGCGGAACGCCAACACAAACAACATCCCTACTGTCAAACCAATGCCATACATTGCGACGGAAGTTATCACCAAACACACGAAAATGAACGACCACCCACCGAAAACATCCAAACCAATCACAACACACAATGATCCACCGCCAAGCACCACACAATGCACACCTGGCAACACACCCACCTAGCACCTGACTGCCAATAACCATTCAGACACGGCCAAGACACACACCATAAAATAACTCCCACCCACTCCACAAATCCTCTGCATCACTGCATAGCTGCTAGCAGGATACACGACTTAACTGACAGCAAAGACATATATCATTCACATAACCCACACCCAAACACACCCACCACACAAAGACCCACCACACCATTCCTACACACCACACACCTGCACCTCCCCATTCACGCAAACCCACACCCCGAGCACCACACACCATGGCACCAAAAAAAAAAAAAAATTCACTGACACCGAGTTAAAGGTTATGGTAGATGAGATAATCCGTGTCGAACCCCACTTATTCGGGGCCCTAGTGCAGCAGACCAGCATAGCCAGGAAAAACAGCATGTGGGACCGGATAGTCACCAGGGTGAATGCCTCCGGGAGCGTCCAGAGGACGAAGCAGGATATACAGAGGCGGTGGCATGATCTCAAGACCCGAGTGAAATCCATTCGAGCCAAGAACTATCTCCGGGCAAATCACACAGGTGGTGGAACCCCCCGGAGCCCTTACCCTACACCGAGTGGGAGGACAAGGTGATGACCATCATCCACCCTGAGACCCTTGATGGACTTGCTGAGGGAGAAGAGGCTGGTAAGTACAAACCAAGCACCACGAGCACAACTACATGGTGTGCCTCACACAACTGTGAAGACACATCTCCCAGACTCCAACCCATGCATGCAGTCCATATACTCACCAACGTCGAAATCACTCCAACAGGCCCCCATGTCCATAGGGATGGTGGTGGTGGTGGTGGGTGGTGGGTGTGAGGGGACGGAACTACAACTCCCAACAGGCCCCCATGTCCATAGGGATGGCGGTGGTGGTGGTGGGTGGTGGGTGTGAGGGGACGGAACTACAACTCCCAACAGGCCCCCATGTCCATAGGGATGGAGGTGGTGGGTGGTGTGTGTGAGGGGACGGAACTACAACTCCCAACAGGCCCCCATGTCCATAGGGATGGCGGTGGTGGTGGTGGGTGGTGGGTGTGAGGGGACGGAACTACAACTCCCAACAGGCCCCCATGTCCATAGGGATGGCGGTGGTGGTGGTGGGTGGTGGGTGTGAGGGGACGGAACTACAACTCCCAACAGGCCCCCCATGTCCATAGGGATGGCGGTGGTGGTGGTGGGTGGTGGGTGTGAGGGGACGGAACTACAACTCCCAACAGGCCCCCATGTCCATAGGGATGGCGGTGGTGGTGGTGGGTGGGGTGAGTACCAGTGCAGACAGAATCGGCAACAAAATGAAAACAACCTGTCAAGTCCACATTACTCATCCTCACATTATCGTTTTGCAGGTCATCCTAATCTGACAGCTGGAACCAACACCCGCCCTCCAGACTCGCCACACACAGAAGTCTCAGGGGACGATTGGGCAGCCACCTCCGGGGCAGAGGATGATCCCGGCACAAGCAGGCAGCCAGGGCCATCTGGCTCCCAGGTCACACCTGCACCAACGACTACGGCCTCTGCCATTGTCACAACACCGGCCACTGTGACCTGCACAGCCGCCACCAGCACCACCTCCACCACCACCACTACTACCACCACTTCTGCCCCTGCCACCCTGCCCAACCCACCGGCCAACGCCGTGCCAGCGCCATCCCAGCCACGCAGGGAGAGTGTGAGGCAAGGCAGAGATGCAAGGCCAGATCTGGCAGGCAGGAGCATAGGCCAAAGACAACATGAGGATACCAACACACACAATGCTGTGCAACAGTCATTGGAAGCACTGGCCAGGGTGGAGGAAAGCTATCAATGTGGTCAGGCACAGGCAGACCGGGCCCACCAGGACTTTGTTGACAACACTGCTATGTTGGGGGCCATTGAGAGGCGGCTTGGCCAACTAGTGGACATTTTTACCATGACAACCAACATGCGGATGCCATGTACATCCGCCAACACCACCCTCCCCACAACCCCACAAACAACGCCACCGCCACCGCCACCGCCACCTGCGGCGGATGTGGTACCTGATGCGCCAGCGCACCCAGCTGACTCCGTACCGTCACAAAGACGGAGGGGCCATCCGAGGCTGGAAGTGGGCGAGAGCAGTGTGGAAGCAGCTGGCACATGCTCCAAGAGGAACCGAAAATGACTATAACAGTACCTGAGCATGCCATTCACCCTGCCAACTATCCGGTCCCACCTGCCACAGGCCTGCTGCACTAGGCAGACACCACCCTATGTGGTGTCAGCACGGACATTTCATCTGCCATAACCTTCTACTCTCACTCCCCCACCCCTTCACTCATTTGTAAATATGCACCTACACCCATGCACAATTTGTAAATAAATGCCACTTACTCACTCAATCATGTGTTGCCTCCATGTTTATTCACATGAATGCATCAGAAACAGATGTTACTAGGTACAGGTATCCAACTGGTACAGAATCATGGCGCTGCGGGAGGGACCTAGGGAAAATAGAAACCGCAAAGACACGTCAGGAAACATGACCACACTCATCAGAACACACTGCAGTGCAACATTGAACAACCCACACGCATCACAACAGTAATGGATGAGACGACACACATCATGGAGACATGCATTGACCAAAAATTAACACACACACACATGCATGCATCACATTGCAGAACACAGAGATGAAGCACACCACAATGCCACAACACCAGCACACATTCACAGGGCATACCCAAGCAGCACAAGAGGAGCACACTCACAATCAAGGGAAGTAGCGATCAATGATCTGGCGCCTCTGGTCCACACCTTCCTCCTCACCACTATCCTCATCAGTTGACATGGGTGGGTCGGGAGGGCGAGGAACTTGCACTTCATCAGGGTCCAAGAGCAGTTCAATGTTATTGCGCACAGCCAGGTTGTGGAGCATGCAGCACGCTATCACGATCTTGCATACTTTGCCTGGTGAGTAAGGCAGGGCCCCTCCAGTCTCATCCAGGCACCGAAACCTAGACTTGAGCAGGCCAAATGTTCGTTCTACCACTCGACGTGTCCTACCATGGGCATCATTGTATCTCATTTCTCCAGCTGTAGTGGGATTGCGTATGGGACTGAGCAGCCAAGACCTGTTTGGGTAAGCCGAGTCGCCTGTGTTGGTGGAAGAGAGAGAGAGAGAAACATCACAACCTGCATTGTGGGGCACACCATGCCACACAGATATCACTCCTGTCACCACAGCATACTCACCAACAAGCCACGCTTGTGCCGGACGCAGATTAGCCATCAGTTGGGGGACAATGCTGCTCCGCATGATGTGGGCGTCATGTGCAGAGCCAGGGAATCTCGCACACACATGTGAGATGATGTTGTCGGCCTGGCACACCACCTGCACGTTGAGGGAATGGAAGTGTTTCTGATTCCTATACACCTGCTCACGTGCCCGTGGTGCAATGATAGCGATATGCATGCCATCAATGGAACCCACAACGTGTGGTATACGACCCAGTGCATAGAAGTCAGCTTTGACCGCTGCCAACTCCGCCGCCTGAGGGAAATGTATATAGTCATGCTTGTACAGCATCATGGCTGTCAGTACATCCCGGGGTACCGTGCTGAACATGGCCTGTGACATTCCCCCGGCATGTCCAACTGTGTACTGGAATGTGCCTGTTGCAAAGAAATGGAGTGCCGACATCACCTTTTGTGTGGGTGTCATGGAACCTGGATAGGTTCTTCGCGGCAGCAGGTGAGGAGACAATAGGGTCACAAGGTCCAACAATCGACGGCGATCCAGCCTGAATTTCCGGATCACCTCCTCGTCCACCATATCCTCCAGCACAGTGTATGGGCGATGGACATTTGGAGCCCTCCTGTGTGGGAGTAGATGGAATGGAAGTCAATTCACATACAACGCATGTGTGTGCAACTCACTCACATGTCAACGCCCTCTACCAACATGTAGTATCCAGTGTATGATTGTCATATGTGTGACTTCTCTGATTGTCAGGACAACATGGATTGACGTAGCAACAATGTGCATCCACTAGCAACATGATGTTTAGCAACATGTGCAATGCACAGTGTCTCACCTCAACATTACTGCCAACCAGACATGTGACATGACCCACATGTGTAGGCCCAACATCACATGCACACATGCAAGTACATGCACACATACTAAATGTTAGACGGGGACCTGGAGGGTCGGCTGAGCACAAGGGGAGAGGCCTCCGGTGAGGGCCGTCTCCAGCGATCGTACAGACAAGTAACTTCCCCTCCCACAGATGGACACCACACGAAGATCAGATTAACACCTTTTATAGGCAGTTCTTGAAGTAAGGTAGTACGATACAGGGAGTTCAGGACACGATGATCCTCTCAATTCTAGTCTCTAGGAGGGAAAGGGGGTAGCGGGACAGTCTCGGTACCTACAGGTACTGGGGTGGAAACGGCGGTAGCTCACAATCCTCGAGCTCGGCGTTCGGATGGATCGGACCGCGGCAGCGCCAGCAGGTCCCGAAGAGGATGATGGTTACAACGGGCCGCGGCAGCGCCAGCAGGTCCCACGAGGATGAAGGTTGCAACGGGCCGCGGCAGCGCCAGCAGGTCCCACGAGGATGAAGGTGGCAACGGGCCGCGGCAGCGCCAGCAGGTCCCACGAGGATGAAGGTTGCAACGGGCCGCGGCAGCACCAGCAGGTCCCACGAGGATGAAGGTTGCAACGGGCCGCGGCAGCGCCAGCAGGTCCCACGAGGATGAAGGTTGCAGAAGGCCGCGGCAGCGCCAGCAGGCAGGACGATAGTTCACAAGGCAGGGCTGCGGCAGCGCCAGCAGTCCGTCAAGGATGAGTTCTTCTCGGTGTCTCTCGACTCCAGGATACAACTGCCTTCCTGTTCTGGGGCTGCCTTAGTTATAGGTCTGGCGCCCCTTTGATGGCCGGACCCTCGCTCTTGGAGGTCGGGAGGTCCGGGATGAGGGAGTCCAGACACCCAGCAGGGGGGTGGAGCCAGCGCCCGGGGAGGCTGGGGGTGATCGGCACCTGGCGGGAGAGAGCCATCGACACTTCTTACTCCCATTGACCTGCCAAGTGGTCCGTTCACCTCCGGGGTGGAGGGTGGTGCCGGGATGTCGGGGCCTGGCCAGGCCCAGGGTTGGGGTCGAGCTGAGGCCACGCGGCCGCGTGGTGCAGTGTCCAAGATGGCGGCTGGGCCGGGCAATGGTGCTGACGGTGGCCCGGGCCCGTGACACCGAGATATCCGGGAGCAGGCGTCCCATAGGGGACGGGTTGCGGGTTGGTTCTGTGGGTAGCACCCGGAGGGCCGGTGTCTGGGCTCTGTCATGCGGGGAGGGAGCGAGCCCTTCATGGGGCCTGTCCAACATGCGTCCCCCCCAGCTGAAGGCGGGGAGAGTCACCCATCCTCCTGGGGACTCTCCTCGTCGAGGCGGAAAAAGCAGGACAGGCCATCCGCGTTGGCGTGGTCTTGGCCAGGGCGATGCTCCACGGTGAAGTCCATTCCCTGCAGGGAGATGGACCATCGCAATAGTTTGGGATTCTCCCCCCGCATCTGCATTAGCCATTGCAGGGGCCGATGATCTGTTTGTACCCGGAAGTGGGTTCCGAAGAGGTAAGGCCGGAGCTTCTTGAGGGCCCACACTACGGCGAAGGCCTCCCGCTCAATAGTGCTCCAGCGTTGCTCTCGGGGCAGTAGGCATCTGCTGATGAAGGCCACTGGTTGTTCGACTCCCTCGGGGTTCAGTTGGGAGAGGACGGCCCCAATACCATGATCGGAGGCATCGGTCTGAACGATGAACTCGCGGCTGTAGTCGGGGGCCTGGAGCACAGGAGCGGTGCACATGGCGGCCTTCAGCTTCTCGAAGGCCGCTTGACAGTCGGGAGTCCAGTTGACTCTTCTTGGGTGGTGCTTAGACGTGAGTTCCGTGAGGGGCCCCACAATGCTGCCATAGTCCTTCACGAACCGCCGGTAGTATCCGGTGAGTCCCAGAAAGGCTCGGACCTCGGTTTGAGTTTCGGGGGGTTGCCAGGACTGAATGGCAGCTACCTTGAGTTGAAGGGGGGCCACCAGACCGCTCCCCACTTGGTGTCCGAGGTAGGTCACGGACCCCTGGCCGATTTGGCACTTGCTGGCCTTTATTGTGAGGCCGGCCTGTTGGAGGGCCTGCAGGACCTCTCGGAGGTGGTGGAGGTGGTCTGTCCAGTGGCGGCTGTATACCGCGATGTCGTCCAGGTAGGCGGCGCTGAATTCTTCGAGGCCCGCCAATACCTGGTTCACCAGTCTTTGAAAAGTGGCTGGAGCGTTCTTCATGCCGAATGGCATCACTCTGAAATGGTAGTGCCCATCCGGGGTGGAGAAAGCGGAACGTTCTTGGGCCCTGGGGGTGAGGCCGATCTGCCAGTAGCCCGCTGTCAGGTCGAAGATGCTTAGGTAGCGGGCTGCCCCCATGCGGTCGACTAGTTCATCTGCTCGGGGGATAGGGTGAGCGTCGGTTCGGGTGACCGCGTTCAGACCCCGATAGTCGATGCAGAATCGGAGCTCAGGTGTGGTGCCCGGGGCCGCGGCCTTGGGGACCAGTACGACCGGGCTGGCCCAGGGACTGTCCGAAGGTTCGATGACCCCGAGGGCGAGCATCTTGGAGACTTCTTCTTTGATGCAGGTACGTACCCGATCCGGTACTCGGTACGCCCGGTGTCGGACAGGAGGACTGTCCCCAGTGTCCATGTCGTGCAGGCACCAGGAGGTGACTCCGGGTGTGAGAGAAAACAGGGTTGCGAACGGCAGCAGGAGGGCCCGACAATCTTGACGCTGCTCCGGGGTCAGGGCCTCGGAGAGTCGGACCCCGTCCACCGAACCATCTCTTTCACGGGTCCTCAGTAGGTCAGGGAGGGGCTCGGAGTCTCCTTCTGCGCCACTGTCGGTAGCCATCAGCAGGCTGAGCTCTGAGCGCGCGAAGTGTGGTTTGAGTCTGTTGGCGTGGAGAACCCGGAGGGGGTTCCGGGGAGACTCCAGGTCGATGAGATAGGTGACGGGGCTCTTGCGCTCGATCACCTTGAAGGGCCCCGTCCATTTGTCCTGCAAGGCACACGGTTCGGTGGGGGACATCACCCATACCTGCTGACCCGGTTCAAACTCGATGGAGGAGGCATGTTGATCGTACCACTTCTTCATGTCTTCTTGACTGGCCTCCAGATTGGCTTTGGCGATCTCCCTGAATCGCCGGGTCTGATTGCGGAGGGTCAGGAGGTATTTGTATACGTCTGGAGGGGTTTTTAGGGGGGCCATTTCCCATTCCTCCTTCACTAGGCTGAGAGGCCCGCGAACGGGGTGTCCGTACAGGAGTTCGAAGGGGCTGAAGCCGAGGGACTTCTGGGGGACTTCTCGGTAGGCGAAGAGGAGGCACGGTAGTAGCACGTCCCACTGGCGGCGTAGGGGTTCTTCTAGCCCCATGATCATCCCCTTGAGAGTGCGGTTGAACCGCTCAACCAGTCCGTTTCCCTGGGGGTGATAGGGGGTTGTGAATCGGTAAGTGACCCCGCACTGCTGCCAGAGGGATTTCATATACTTTGAAATGAAGTTCGTACCCCTGTCGCTGACGACTTCCCGGGGGAAGCCCACTCGAGAAAAGATCCCCATTAAGGCTCGACCCACTACTGGGGCTGTTACAGTGCGAAGGGGGACCGCCTCAGGATAGCGGGTGGCGTGGTCCACCAGGACCAGGATGAAGCGATGCCCTTGTGCTGTTCGAGGGTCCAGGGGCCCCACAATGTTTATTCCCACCCTTTCGAACGGGGTGGTCACCACGGGGAATGGTTGTAGGGGTGCCTTCAGTTTGCGGCCGCTCTTCCCGCTGGCCTGGCAGGTCGGGCAGGACCGGCAGTGGTTGGAGACGTCATTTCTCATTTTGGGCCAGAAAAAGTGAGTCACCAGGCGGTGGTAGGTTTTGTCTTGCCCCAGGTGCCCAGCCAGGGGGACATCATGGGCCAAGTTCAACAGGAAGTCTCTGAAGTGGAGGGGCACCACCAGCACTCGACCGGCCCCCAGCTCTGCGATTCTTTGCTCGCTGTACAAGAGATCATTGTCCCAATAAACCCAGTGGGCCCCGGTGGTGTCTCCTTGGCCCTGGGCGAGCGCTTGCTGTCGCAGTCCCTCGAGGGAGGGACAGGTCTTTTGCTCCTGCCGGAATTGTTCTTGGGTGGGCCCCCCTTCTTGACGCCACTGAGCCAGGTTGGGAAGTTCGGGGGGCTGTGCGGACCCCTCTGGGGTTGGTTCCGGGTGGTCGGTATAGATGGAGTCTTCTTCTGGAGCGATCGGGGGAGGAGGTGCTGACCACTCGGGTTCTTCCGGTCTAGGGATGGTGCGGGTGGCCATGGACCGGGTGGTCACGCACGCCCAGTCCGGGAGACCCAACATCCCCAGATGCTCTCTTCTTTCAACAGCTGCCCACGGGGAGCTCTCGAGATCGTTCCCCAGGAGGCAGTCCACGGGGGCATCGTCGCGGACAGTTACTTTTAGCATGCCGGACACTCCTCCCCATTCGAAGGGGACGCAGGCCATCCGACACAGGCTCTCCGAATTGTCTGCCGATCGAACGGGGCAAAGAACGTTTGGCAGGATTTGTTCTGGGGTCACCAGGTGACAACGGACGGCCGTCACACTGGCCCCGGTGTCACGCAGGGCTTCGGCCTTGCGCCCATTTATGCTCACCCATTGGCTGTACTTCCGAGTGTTGGCTGGCAGGGGAGTCCGCGGGACCATGTCTCTTCCCCCTAGGCAGGCCAGGGTCATGGCGGCAGGTTCCCACTCAAACTGCTCTGACTCGTATGCTTCAGGGTCTTCGGAGACTTGTTCTTCTCCTAGGGCGGTGGCCGCCACCTGGCGGGGCCCGGGAGTCTGGTTCTTCGGGCAGGTCGGGTCACGGGCATAGTGGCCTACTCGCTGGCATCGGTGACACGTCACGTTGGCTCGGAACCCCGGCCGCATGAGGGGGTTTCCCAGGCCGGCTGGGGGCGGGGTGGTGTTAGCGGAAGTGGCTGGGACAGCGTCTCTGCCCCGGCCCTGTCCTCCTCCTCCTCCTCGGGGACGATGATGACCTTGGTTGGTTCTGTTCTGCTCATTCGGCCCACTCCGGGCCACTCGGGTGCTCTCCCACCGGTCCGCCTCGGTGGCGAGCTGCCGTGGTTCAGTCAATTTACTGTCGAGGAGGTGCTGCCTGAGCTCGACGAAACAGTTGTTGGAGAGGTGCTCCCACACAATGAGATTGAAGAGTTGTTCGTAGGTGGTTACGTTGTTACCCTTGATCCACCCCTCGAAGGCTCGGCTGAAATAGTTTACGTATTCCAACCAAGTTGTACCTGGGATCCGGGTGCAGTTGCGGAACCTCTGGTGGTACATTTCGGGCGTAAGCTCATATCGACTGAGGAGGGCGGCCTTCATGTGGTCATAGGACGTCATTTGATGGTCCGGAAGCTGCAGCAGGGCATCACGGCCCTCATTGACGAATCTTCCCCAAAGCCCGGCTCCCCAGTCACTTCGAGCGATCCGGTGGGCCGTCATGGCGATCTCGTAGGCCTTGAACCACTGCTGTATGTCGTCGTTCCGGTGGTATTCTCGGACCACATCCTTGGGGATGTGGACCTTCTGTTCGGTAGTACCTGGGGAGCGCGGTGGCTCGGGCACCCCTAGGTTTTTGTTCAGTTTGCGTATTTCTATCTCGGCTAGTTTGCACTCGTGTTCGTATGCCAGTCTTTTTTCTTCGAGATCCCTCTGTCTCTGTTTTTCCTCTCGCTCTTCTCTGAGCCGTAAGTGTTCTAAGTTTATTTTTTGTTCCGCCAGCTTCAATTCTCCGTCTAATTTGAGCCGTGCCAAGTCTAACTCGTGTAGTCTATTTTTTTCCCGCTCCTGGATCTCTTCTCGGGAGGGACCTGTTCTCCGTTCTTCCGTCAGGGTGGTGTTGACTTCCGGGGCTTCGAGGTCCCGGGGTGTGGCGGTATTCGTCTCTGTCCAGGCCTCTAGGGCGTTTTTGAAGTCTTCTTTTGTGCTTAGCCCAGTGGTAGCAATGCCTAAGTCCATGCAAAATTGTTTTAGCTCTCGGTGGCTGTATTCCTCCAGCTTTTCCATCTGGAACTTCTCTGCAGATCCGCTCTCTTTGGTCGTCATTGTGGTTTAGTCGTAGGGTGAGTTACTATCTGTACGGTACGCGTTGGTTCGGATCGCGCCGCTGGCCACCAATGTTAGACGGGGACCTGGAGGGTCGGCCGAGCACAAGGGGAGAGGCCTCCGGTGAGGGCCGTCTCCAGCGATCGTACAGACAAGTAACTTCCCCCCCCACAGATGGACACCACACGAAGATCAGATTAACACCTTTTATAGGCAGTTCTTGAAGTAAGGTAGTACGATACAGGGAGTTCAGGACACGATGATCCTCTCAATTCTAGTCTCTAGGAGGGAAAGGGGGTAGCGGGACAGTCTCGGTACCTACAGGTACTGGGGTGGAAACGGCGGTAGCTCACAATCCTCGAGCTCGGCGTTCGGATGGATTGGACCGCGGCAGCGCCAGCAGGTCCCGAAGAGGATGATGGTTACAACGGGCCGCGGCAGCGCCAGCAGGTCCCACGAGGATGAAGGTTGCAACGGGCCGCGGCAGCGCCAGCAGGTCCCACGAGGATGAAGGTGGCAACGGGCCGCGGCAGCGCCAGCAGGTCCCACGAGGATGAAGGTGGCAACGGGCCGCGGCAGCGCCAGCAGGTCCCACGAGGATGAAGGTTGCAACGGGCCGCGGCAGCGCCAGCAGGTCCCACGAGAATGAAGGTTGCAACGGGCCGCGGCAGCGCCAGCAGGTCCCACGAGGATGAAGGTTGCAGAAGGCCGCGGCAGCGCCAGCAGGCAGGACGATAGTTCACAAGGCAGGGCTGCGGCAGCGCCAGCAGTCCTTCAAGGATGAGTTCTTCTCGGTGTCTCTCGACTCCAGGATACAACTGCCTTCCTGTTCTGGGGCTGCCTTAGTTATAGGTCTGGCGCCCCTTTGATGTCCGGACCCTCGCTCTTGGAGGTCGGGAGGTCCGGGATGAGGGAGTCCAGACACCCAGCAGGGGGGTGGAGCCAGCGCCCGGGGAGGCTGGGGGTGATCGGCACCTGGCGGGAGAGAGCCATCGACACTTCTTACTCCCATTGACCTGCCAAGTGGTCTGTTCACCTCCGGGGTGGAGGGTGGTGCCGGGATGTCGGGGCCTGGCCAGGCCCAGGGTTGGGGTCGAGCTGAGGCCACGCGGCCGCGTGGTGCAGTGTCCAAGATGGCGGCTGGGCCGGGCAATAGTGCTGACGGTGGCCCGGGCCCGTGACACCGAGATATCCGGGAGCAGGCGTCCCATAGGGGACGGGTTGCGGGTTGGTTCTGTGGGTAGCACCCGGAGGGCCGGTGTCTGGGCTCTGTCATGCGGGGAGGGAGCGAGCCCTTCATGGGGCCTGTCCAACACTAAAATAAGCACCCCCCCCCATTTCATGATGCACCAATGGCAACACCAATAATGGTGGCCATACGGACATCACATGCATGGGGACACAATAGGCAACACACATGTACAGTACACAACAGAACCCCCACCATAGTCATCATCTGACACATACCACTCACTGACAACTGATTCACAGGTGCCCATACATACGGGATCTACTGTGTAGATGTGAGGTACGACAAACTTGTGTAGGGTACTACCCGATGTGGACATGCAGACGTGATGGACACTTGTGGCTCACCGATGGCCATGGTATGGACACACATGGGATAGAGCATGACATGTGTAGCCACGCAATCACGCACACAACCGTCAGCAGGCAGCTGCAGACAATGGTACAAGGTGCATCATCAGCGAAGATTCAAACATTGACCCCGCCATGGCGGTGCACTGCTTCCGCTGTTTACGTCTGGGCATACGCGGCCCGCCTTCGACATTCACATTGTCTGCACGTGCACAGACCGTCACGCTCACACACCGGCAAGTGCATGTGCAAGGTTCCGGGACGGATGGTCGATTTGCAACAATGTTGTATCACTGGCGCCAACATGGCGGGGCACGTGTTCGGCGGGGGACGTGCAGGCCAACACATCCATTAGCTGATGTCAATGCACATGGCAGGTCATGCCCCCCCTTACAGTGACATTGCATCATCCAGCCTTCACCGGCCGGCCGGCCGGCCCTGCCCTGCCCAGGACCGCCGTGCCGGCCATGCCAACCACTGCCGTTGCACGGCCCTTCCACTACCGCTGTGCCAGGCCCTGCCCAGGACCGCCGTGCCGGCCATGCCAACCACCGCCGTTGCACGGCCCTTCCACTACCGCCGTGCCAGGCCCTGCCCAGGACCGCCGTGCCGGCCATGCCAACCACCGCCGTTGCACGGCCCTTCCACTACCGCCGTGCCAGGCCCTGCCCAGGACCGCCGTGCCGGCCATGCCAACCACCGCCGTTGCACGGCCCTTCCACTACCGCCGTGCCAGGCCCTGCCCAGGACCGCCGTGCCGGCCATGCCAACCACCGCCGTTGCACGGCCCGCCAGGGAACGCCGGTAGTGGAAGGGCCGTGCAACGGCGGTGGTTGGCATGGCCGGCACGGCGGTCCTGGGCAGGGCAGGGCCGGCCGGCCGGCCGGTGAAGGCTGGATGATGCAATGTCACTGTAAGGGGGGGCATGACCTGCCATGTGCATTGACATCAGCTAATGGATTTGTTGGCCTGCACGTCCCCCGCCTAACACGTGCCCCGCCATGTTGGCGCCAGTGATACAACATTGTTGCAAATCGACCATCCGTCCCGGAACCTTGCACATGCACTTGCCGGTGTGTGAGCGTGATGGTCTGTGCACGTGCAGAAATGGGAGGTGCGAACAAGGGCGGCGTGTGCCCAATAGAATGTACCGTATGCTGTGCAGCGCAACACCAGGGCCAGTCATTGGCCCATTTCCAAACACGCTTCTAGGGCTGACCAATGGCTGTCGCCGTATGCCACTGACATGGCCACAGGGCCCTATAAATGTGTCATGTGCAATACCACACATTCCACGATGACCACCGACTGCTGCCTGTGACCATCACCTCCAACTGCTGCTGCGGAGCTGACCACCGACTGCTGCCTGTGACCATCACCTCCAACTGCTGCTGCGGAGCTGACCACCGACTGCTGCCTGTGACCATCACCTCCAACTGCTGCTGCGGAGCTGACCACCGACTGCTGCCTGTGACCATCACCTCCAGCTGCTGCTGCGGAGCTGACCACCGACTGCCGCTCTAGTGCCCTACTCCGTGACCTTGCCATGTCGAGAGTCAAAGAGATCCGGTCTCGTCCCTTCACCGCCGCGGAGCTGGATGTCCTCGTGGACGGTGTGCTCCGCAACTACGGACGCCTGTACGGCACACCCGGACAGGTGGTAAGTGCAGTGGGGGACAAGTTGGTGTGCATGAGGTGTACCATGACACCTGGGCTCTGGGATCTTGGCGGTGTGATGTGGGACCAACACATGATTCGCAATGTGCATGGCTGCTGAGAGTAACGTGTTGCCCCAATCTGTGTGACTGGCCAACTGTCCACTAACTTGCACCCTTTTGTCTCCCATCATGGTAGGTCAAGCTGCACCTTCGCAAGGACGTGTGGAGGAGCATTGCACGTGATGTACGAGCAGTGGGGGTGTCCAATAGACGACATACACACTGCCACAAACGCTGGGACGACATTTCCAGGCTGAGCAGGAAGGTAGCGGAAGTGACACTAGGGATGATTCCAAGAACGGCACGACTGGCCCGACGCTCAATGACCCCTCTCATGCACCGTATCATAGCTGTGATGCAGCCTGCCCTGTCCGAGCGGTTGCGTGTGGATGACCAGCAACGTGGCGGTAAGCATACTGTCAGTGAATGTTGCTTGTGAGTGCAATGCATGTTATGTTGGCCAGACACATTAGTGACTTCCGTGAATCGTGCGTCTCGTTGCAATGCCATGTTGGTGACATTGGCGCAGTTAAAAGTCACTTTCCGGTGCGGCATGTTGAGACGGCACTCGCTAAGCAGTTGAGTGTTGATGCACATGCTGTAGTGCTCCGTCACCCCATGGCAAGACTGATGTGCAGATGTAGTTGCTCATGCCCTGTCCGCATGCTGTACATGTCGCACGGACAACGCCACTTATTTCGTGTGAGGATGACTGGTAGGGGTGGCCCGTGTGCAGGTTGGGGGATCGAAGTACATCGTCAGCAATGGCAATAGGGATTCCGTACCAGTACTGTACGTGAGTGTGGCCGTGACTTACACCTCTTTTCTGTGAATTTCAGCTTTGGCAGAGGACACTCAGCCACAGACCGAGGAGATGTTTGAAGCCAATGCATCCGGATCAGACGTCGGGCACACGCAGACTGACACAGAAGGGGGCAGCGCCGGAGAGGGGGACAGGACCGTCCCGGAGGACTCGCATGTGGAGACAACATCGTCAACATCTTCCGACAGTGTTGGTGAGTCAGCACTGTTGTCACAGACTGGGAGTGGGCAATCAACACCTTTGGTCGGGACACAGCACACAGGGCCCACCCTGCCGCCAACTGCACCATGTACTGTTCGTGCACGCAGGAGTAGGGGGAGCAGAGTAGCGTTCGGTGCCGGAACCGCTGCCCCGGTCTCCGTGAGCCAAAATGCTCTTTGTGCTGAGGCTGTTGATCTGCTGCGACAGCTGTGTGTGGGGCAGACCAATATGATTAATGCTTTCCAAGACCACAATAGGAAGTTGGGGCAGGTGGTAGCTTTCATGGAAGGTATGCATGGCGATCTGGCTGCTCTACGCAGGACAGTGCAGTCATTGGGGAACAGTGTGTCGTCTGCCATTGTACAGTCGCAGGGACTGGGTGCAACTTCTGTTCCACCATCTACAACACTGGATGTCTCAGGGGGGAGTCAATTGTCTGACCAGGACTCGAACACAGGTCATTGCACTAGAAGCAGCGTCAGCCAGCACGTCAAGTCTCGGAGGGCTCAGACACCATCCCCTAGGTCAGCTAAATCTGTTCACAGAGACACCGTCAGAGACAGTGGAGTACAGACACGTGATCCAATAGAGGGTTTGGGTTCAATGGCTACACATGCTGCACAGGCATCCCACACACAAGGTACTCCCAAGGCAAACCTTACTCCCAGTTCCATTGACACTACCTTGGACATGGACAGTGAGAAGAGGAAGGCACCTCATGAGAGCAGGGACACTCCCAGGGGCAGGGAGACTAGGAAGGAAGGAGCCACTCCCAAGGGCAGGGAGACTGGGAAGGAAGGAGCCACTCCCAAGGGCAGGGAGACTAGGAAGGAAGGAGCCACTCCCAAGGGCAGGGAGACTGGGAAGGAAGGAGCCACTCCCAAGGGCAGGGAGACTAGGAAGGAAGGAGCCACTCCCAAGGGCAGGGAGACTGGGAAGGAAGGAGCCACTCCCAAGGGCAGGGAGACTAGGAAGGAAGGAGCCACTCCCAAGGGCAGGGAGACTAGGAAGGAAGGAGCCACTCCCAAGGGCAGGGAGACTAGGAAGGAAGGAGCCACTCCCAAGGGCAGGGAGACTGGGAAGGAAGGAGCCACTCCCAAGGGCAGGGAGACTAGGAAGGAAGGAGCCACTCCCAAGGGCAGGGAGACTAGGAAGGAAGGAGACACTCCCAAGGGCAGAGACAAGGCCAGTCACAAGACATATGCACCTAAGAAGAGCACGGACACTCCCAGGGGCAGGGACACACACAGGGAGAAGGTGTGTCCTGGGGATGTGTACACCAAAGACAAGTCTGCTGCCTGGGACAGGGCACCATCCAGGGAACAGGGAAGATCCACAGACATCATTCCTCCTACGGAAATAGGACATCCAAGGGCAAAGGCATCTCCCATGGACAGTGGTGCTGTCAAGGACAGGCATACATCACCCCTTGATGCACTGCGGTTGCTGTTTTCTGGGAAACGGAATACAGATGTCTCCGCAGTGGAGTCACCCCTTACCTCCACTCCCATCAGGGCCCGTCAGGAGCGGATGGAGGTTGACCCTGTAGTAGCATCCCCCATGCCACATGTTGCAGAGGCCAGAAGGCAGCCACACAGCAAACGACAAGCTGGCTCAAGCACGTCCCCAGAGAGCATTCCCCCGCCAGCAGATGCACCTCCCATGGTGGGTGATATTTCTACCCAGTCAGGCCCACTTGCCAGTCCTGTCCTGTCCAGGGTGCAGTCACATGTCACCAAGAAACGGAAACACACACCATTGACACATGCCCAACCCGATGTCGGCCAATTGCAACTATCCCCCGCTCCCAGAGCCACCCTGCCTCCTGGCCCATACAGCCCTGTGGCTCATCATTTCAGTGGTCCCAGTGGCGCCGCTGCAGTTGACTCGCATGTGTCAGGTAGTGGCACTGTGTCTGTTGTTTGCTGTCATGCATCATGTAGTGGCACTGTATCAGTTGTGCCTCATCCTGTATCAGGTGCTGGCAGTGTGTCTGGGTGTGTGGCGCATGTGTCGTTCACTCGGGCTGTGGCTGTGTCTCACACTCCTGTTTCAGGTGCTGGCAGTCTGTCTGGGTCTGTGGCCCATGTGTCGGTCACTCGGGCTGTGGCTGTGTCTCACACTCCTGTTTCAGGTGCTGGCAGTCTGTCTGGGTCTGTGGCTCACGTGTCAGTCACTACATCTGTGGCTGTGTGTCACACTACGGTTTCTGGTGCTGCCAGTCTGTCCGATGCGGGAACTTCACGCAATCCACCTGATAGTGTGATGTAAGGTGCTGTTGTCTTCACTCACATGTAATTGGACATGGTGTGTGAATTGTCCATTGTACACAGTCTTCCACTGCTGTGGACCTTGTTACGGGTTGTTGGTGATTCGTACTTGTGGTGCCTCAGATACTGCTGTATGCCCTGTGATGTACCTGCTCTGGTGTCCACACTGCCCTGTTGGTGTTCTCATGCTGCTCTATGCCCTGTGATGTACTGCCTCAGATGTACCTGCTCTGGTGTCCACACTGCCCTGTTGGTGTTCTCATGCTGCTCTATGCCCTGTGATGTACTGCCTCTGATGTACCTGCTCTGGTGTCCACACTGCCCTGTTGCTGTTCTCATACTGCTGTATGCCCTGTGATGTACTGCCTCTGATGTACCTGCTCTGGTGTCCACACTGCCCTGTTGCTGTTCTCATACTGCTGTATGCCCTGTGATGTACTGCCTCTGATGTACCTGCTCTGGTGTCCACACTGCCCTGTTGGTGTTCTCATGCTGCTCTATGCCCTGTGATGTACTGCCTCTGATGTACCTGCTCTGGTGTCCACACTGCCCTGTTGCTGTTCTCATACTGCTGTATGCCCTGTGATGTACTGCCTCTGATGTACCTGCTCTGGTGTCCACACTGCCCTGTTGCTGTTCTCATACTGCTGTATGCCCTGTGATGTACTGCCTCTGATGTACCTGCTCTGGTGTCCACACTGCCCTGTTGCTGTTCTCATACTGCTGTATGCCCTGTGATGTACTGCCTCTGATGTGCCTGCTCTGGTGTCCACACTGCCCTGTTGCTGTTCTCATACTGCTGTATGCCCTGTGATGTACCTGCTCTGGTGTCCACACTGCCCTGTTGCTGTTCTCATACTGCTGTATGCCCTGTGATGTACTGCCTCTGATGTACCTGCTCTGGTGTCCACACTGCCCTGTTGCTGTTCTCATACTGCTGTATGCCCTGTGATGTACCTGCTCTGGTGTCCACACTGCCCTGTTGCTGTTCTCATACTGCTGTATGCCCTGTGATGTACTGCCTCTGATGTACCTGCTCTGGTGTCCACACTGCCCTGTTGCTGTTCTCATACTGCTGTATGCCCTGTGATGTACTGCCTCTGATGTACCTGCTCTGGTGTCCACACTGCCCTGTTGGTGTTCTCATACTGCTGTATGCCCTGTGATGTGCTGCCTCTGATGGACCTGTGCCTTGCCAAGGACTGTTGGTGCACTTAGCCCCTCTCATGTGCTGCCTCTGATGGCCCTGTGCCTTGCCAAGGACTGTTGGTGCACTTAGCCCCTCTCATGTGCTGCCTCTGATGGCCCTGTGCCTTGCCAAGGACTGTTGGTGCACTTAGCCCCTCTCATGTGCTGCCTCTGATGGACCTGTGCCTTGCCAAGGACTGTTGGTGCACTTAGCCCCTCTCATGTGCTGCCTCTGATGGCCCTGTGCCTTGCCAAGGACTGTTGGTGCACTTAGCCCCTCTCATGTGCTGCCTCTGATGGCCCTGTGCCTTGCCAAGGACTGTTGGTGCACTTAGCCCCTCTCATGTGCTGCCTCTGATGGCCCTGTGCCTTGCCAAGGACTGTTGGTGCACTTAGCCCCTCTCATGTGCTGCCTCTGATGGACCTGCTCTGGTGTCCACACTGCCCTGTTGCTTTTCTCATGCTGCTGTATGCCCTGTGATGTACTGCCTCTGATGTACCTGCTCTGGTGTCCACACTGCCCATGCTCGAGCCTACACTGTGATGTTACCCCGATTATGTGTAAATAAAGTTGTCATTCATGTGTCGTGGGTTGTCGGAGTCATTCTTGCGTGTGTGATGCTGGTGTGTATTTGTTTTTCCTTCAAGGCAGTGTGTTCGGATAAATGTCTCTCCCCCCTACCTAGGTCACGACTCTTGCAGGTGCTGCCGTCCACACGACTCAGTGGTTTCCGGTACATGTGACTCCCCCCTACCTGGGTGACGACCCTTGCCGGTGGTGCCCTCCACACGTATCAGTCGTTTCCGCTACATGTCACTCCCCCCTCTCTACGTCACGTCCCTTGCAGGTACTCCTCACCAGGCAGCGAAATGTTTGTAGCCTACCTGCATCGTCCTCGATGGTGGGCCAAGACTAGGACGTGGTGGATCGCGTAGAGTATCGGGTATGCGTGTAGTGCAGGGTCCATGTCGGCGAGCGGCTCGTGGTGGGTATGGTCGCTGTGGTGAATCCGCTGTGTTCAGGCAGGTTGTTTTTCCGCGGCGCTTTTATGTGTATTTTCCGCTATCTTGATTTGGTGGACGGGCGTAGACGTCAGTCCGTACGGCGGCGTATCTGGATTGGTTACGTCCGCTGCGTGGTTGGGTGAGGTTGTGCGGCGGACCGTCATCTACCGCAGCGGACGGATTTTGACCTCTATTTGCTATCCTGATCTGGCGGACGGAGTGTCCGCGACGGGCGGACGGAGAATAGGCATGTTCCACATACTCCGGTGCTGCGGAGGCACTTCCGTCCGCCATCCTAATGACCCCTAATTGTTTTCTTCATAAGGGCACACATTTGTGGGTTCATTCAGTTAGAGTAGCACTATAATGTAGCACTAAGGCTGACATGTAGTCTGTGATTTCCATTTTGGAGATGGTACAGGTGATAATGGAGCAGAGAGTGTATATGAGATATTTTTGGTATCCATAATCCATAAACGGAGGTTCATCTTGTGGATGATTGCTGGAGGATGAAAGATCTAGGAGAAAGAGGATCTGGAGGTTGTCAGACCAGTTGGATGTGTGTGTGGGTGGTCCACTGATTGGAGTGATCGCGAAAGGCTATAATGAGGTCCAATATGAATCCTTTGTAGGATTCATTTAGGAATGTCGGGAGCACGGTTACCACTTGGCTCAGGTATTGGTTCCAAGGCAGATTAAAATTACCCAGAATTAGCTGCTCGTTACTAGAAATTAACGGGTTCATGGAATACACAATGATGTCTTCACAGAAACAATATTGTCACCAGGAGTATGTAATGCATGCTGAGCGTGAGGCAATATAGTAATGGACCAGCCTCAGTGGAACAAATGAACCACAAGAAGTTTAACAAAATCAATACAATCTGATAAAAAGAGAAAATAATTTCATCTCGAGCCAAACTTCACAAGGTGGATTTAGAAGATCTTCCACCCAACATGCACCACAGGAAGGTATTCCCCTGTTTCAGCATCACTTTATGCGTACTCCATTGCTAAGCTTCTGCACCCTAAGGCAACATTTTAATAATTGTCATTTGAAAGCAGAAAACAAAGGGGCAGAGCGCAGCCCACTGAAAAGAAAAGCGAAACTTAACAAAGCTCCAGCTATTCCCATGATTCAGGATATACCCATCTCACAATGTGGGAAGAAATTTCTTGATCGGAATGTGATCCCAAGGCAGACATAATATTATGTCATATATAAAATACGCTATAAATGGTGGTCTCTAGTTGGCAGTGGTATACACCCTGACAACGTAGGGACCCTTCCTTCTAGTCAGGATGAGTAAAGTACACACCTACATTTGCCTGTGCTCACCCCCTGGTAGCTTGGCATACAGCAGTCAGGCTAAACTACAGAGGCAATGTGTAATTTGCATATAACTCACAGTAACACAGTTCAAATACCACATATGAACACCACACCAGTTTAGAAAAATAAAGTATATTTATCTAAGCCAAACCAGACCAAAACGATAAAAATCCAACATACAGATATCAAACTATGACTTTTAAAAAGGAAAAACAATTCTGTCCACAGGAAACTATGGATGCATCACTTTCAGCACAAAGTACCTAGGATGTGTCAAAATCACAAGCAAAAACAGCCGCATGGAAGGTGATGCGTCGGTTCCTTATGTGCAGGTAAGGTGTTGTGTCAGTTCCTTGCTCCAGGGGAGGCGATGCGTCGGTTCCTTAATGCCATGCAGGGGAGGTGATGCATCAGTTTCTTACTGTGCGGGGAGGTGATGCGTCAGTTTCCTACTGCAGCCCCAGCATTGCTGTAGATTCGGGTAGCATAGGTGTGATATGTGGAAAATCCAAACACGTTGGAGGCGATGCGGGAAAGGCGAACCAGGGGCTGCATCAAGTACTCCAGCAGCCGACAGGCAATGCTTTGATTGTTCTTGCTGCCCAGCAGGGCCTGTATCCGAGTTGGTGCAGTAACCCTCGATGTCAGAGATCAGTGCACGGGACTCGGCATGCAGCAGTTTCTCAGGCTGCTGGTAGGTGCTGCATCGATTTTTCAGCTGCACAGGGCTATGCATTGGGAATTTCTCGAGCACGGCGGTGCTGTGTCAGAAAATTCAGCTGCAAGAATGGAGAAGCGTCGATTTCCTTCAGAACTTTAGTTCTTGGAAGCTTCCTGTAGCAGGAACAACCTCCAGAGGCCCAGAACTGGAATAGGAACATCCTGGCAAGTCAGAATGATAGAGCAAGATTTCGCATATTACGCGACTTGCTTAAAATCAAGAACCTCGAATAACTTATAATCCTATAATTCAACCTGTACGTCTTACTAATTTCCCTTTATTTTGGATGTGCGTGTATCTTAGTGACGCTTGCCTATGTGTTTACTAATACGAATAACCCTTGTTCCTAAAATGGCCGCCGCTTGAGGGTTTGCTTCTGCGCATGCGTTAGTCACACTCACATGACGTGACGTAGTTGCAGTTCTGGTGGGAAAATGTGCGCATGCGTACTTGCCTCTAAAATGGCTGTCTGTGTCCTAAGCGTGGTGAAGCTTGCGCAAATGCTTTCGTGTTCTCGTCTGTTGCACTAATTATAATGCCATAGTATATTTTTCCAATTTAAGGAGCATTTAGTAGCTATTCATGGTATATAGTGAATTCATTTATTTCTATGTTTTAATTTGTTTTCGCTTACTTTTCATGTACCGCGGTATTGAGGGTCTGATGCAAGGCTTAAGACTCCATATTGAGATGATGTTCTGCGCATGATCGTATTCTGCCGGTGGCATTGACAGGGTGCCAACTGAAGGCCCCTGCCAAGACGCGCCTGGGAAGATGCACCTTCACCCAGCCGGAGAAACTAAATTGTACTACATTAGCAACAAATGTTATTTTCTATTGTATTCTGTCAATTCTATCGTGAGAACCCCAAACCTGTTAGGCGGTCTCAGAAAATGTTAATTTAGGCTTGTAGAAGTTTGTTCTGATTGGTGTGTTAACCTATCCTACTTGGGGACCAATCGAAATTGGGGATTCTGACACTTGCAACATTTGGGGGTAGTACACCGACCCGAAAACAGTATATCTAGCCTAGGTTTAGCTAGAGAAACCGTCCGACTTGTCTGAATAGCTGACCTGTCACTGACCCAACGCACTCAATAGGTGACTGAATACAGAGCGCTGCGGAGCACTCTGTCCGAATTTGATCATAGACTCAAAGGTTTTACTAAACCTTAAGTGCTGGCGGAGCACTTTGCTGGGGAGTTCGCTAACCCAATCGGGGTTCTGGCCGATAGCTGCAGAGAGGGTGGAGCGCAGGCGTTGCTTCTGAACTGCGGGTGCTGGTCGTGCCTTGGTGGTCCTGTCCTGATCCTAATCTGGTTTTCCTGTCCTGTCCTGGGGTGTCCATTCTGCACCTGCTGTCCCATTGATGACTGTCCTTCCTTGGGGTATGTCCTGTCCTTGACTGATCCGTGGCCAGGGTTGGTTTTCACACCATTCTAGGTAAATATATAGTGCTGAAACTTTTATTCTGCACCTTCTATTTTTCTGTCTTTGCTTCAATAAAGACATTTCTTTGCATACATTAATTTTCCATGCTTTCCACAATCTTCTATATGAAAGTCAATGCATTTATTTCCATAGCATGTTCCTATGTTTCCCTACCTTTTAGAGCACATTCTCTCTATACTGTTTATGAGTTATAGATATGGTTTATAATTTTCTCCTGCAATCTGACTTAAAGTAATGATGCTAGGACTATAGCGTGTTCCACTTTTTCCCCTCCTATAGATGTATAGGATTTCCAATCTTTTATGTACCCTTGAAGTATATTCTAGTAGCAAACTCTAGTACGTGCTTTAGTTGCCCATTTATAGTATTCATTCTTGAATTACATTTCAGAAAACGGTATAGCCTGTTCCCTGTTTCTTACCTTCCTATAGACTTATAAATGGTTGCCTTAATTTTCTTTTTATATGGTTATGTGCTCTTCGTAATTCTGATTATAGACTGTCTTCTTGTAGTAAATTGTATACTCTCAGAATCTGAATACTAAGATAAACTTTTAAAACTTTCCAGTAGTCTGTGCTCATTTAATGAATATTAAACATATAAAATTGGTATTTGTGTTGCCTACCTTTCTTTTACAGCTAGCTTCCTGATCCATTGTGATCATAGGTACCCGTAACGGTGGATTGGTAAGTCGGGTACACTAGAAATAAATAGGAAGGAAATCAGGGTTACTGGTACTAGAGTTGTAAGGTCACCTGATTAATGTATAGGTGAATTGAAATTTATGGGCCCGAAACGTATATAGTAATATTGTTGGTTGGGTGACCTACGATCTCTATCAGTAATTTTCTGGTAGCAGAGGATGGTTAGGGACTAGTTAAAGTTAGGTAGGACTAGCTAAGCTAGATAGGTTGTATGCTGCTAAGAATATTATTGCTTCTAAAAGGGTGAACATTTTTGTGAATTGATCACTCACGTGAAATGTTTACTTTGAAAAATTATGAAATGTTTTAAATTGTTTTTCTTATTATTGTACTGATATATGTATTAACACACTCGTTAGTAAAGTGTTTTTTATGTGTGTTGGGAATCCCCGGGGAATTGAATAGCGAGTGGTGAAGAGAATCCACTTCGCTTTGAGGTCACTGGCCTAAGGAAAGTTGGTGCAGGTTAGGCAGAACTGGAAGCACTAACTAGGGTTTTCTGAATGTATGTTTGAATAAATGATAGCAACGAGTTCGCTGGTGAAACTTCTATCGTGATATAACCTAGTAACGCTCACAACGGAAGGAGTAGCAGGTTCGTCGGAGCTTGGGTGATAGCAAAGGGGTTCGCTGGTGAAACTTTAGGCTCAGTATATATCCCGAAAAGAAGTGGATGAGTCGAAGACGTAGCAGGTTCCCTAATGCTTGAATGAAGGGTAGGCAGAAGAGATCTATCCGTAGTGTGTGAAAAGTAAATGGAAGTAGTTTACTTGCAGTGAAACAAATCTTTGCTGTCTAGACACTTGGGTACAGTGGCGAATGTGTATTCGTTGTTAAATAACAAAAGCACATGCACTTTTAGAGAGAAATTAAGTTTCCGTTACCTTGTGAGGGAGGGAGTCAGTTGCGGAGCTGCTCTGGCGTCACTCTGGGATTGGTAGACACAGCGGGTGTGTAGCGGAGCTGGAATTGTAAAGGAGGGGTGAGTGCCGAAGCGTGAGAACCTGTCTCGCGAAAAGGCCGCGCACCCATTGGTCGAGAGTATTTGAATTCGTGCGTTTCATTGGTCGCACGAAAATAGGAGACGCACTTGGATTGGAAGTGATTTTGTAAACAAAGTCACTCGCAGAAATCGTATGTGGTACTCGTATAGACCGCATACTAGACCTGATCCTCGATACTAAGGGTTTGAGAACGATCAGTGGAAAGGTCATAAAACCGACATTATGTACGGAAATAAGAGAAAATTATCCCTTGTAAATAAAGTAAAGAATTATTTCGAAAAGGACAAACCGATTAAAACCAGAGAAGGTGTTGTCATTCCGCCACCTAATACTCCTGCATCTTTCATGATGTTTGATAAAGGGTATCACTCATGTGTATGGTTGGAAAACTGGGCGGAATACACCAAGGATGACGGAATTTTGGCTTTCCCGTTAGAAGGTACATTTAATGGCAGGATTCTATTTAATTTGAGAACCCGAATGAATGATTTACATCCCAGACCTAGATTAACGCAGTACGAAGCTTTAGAGGAATGGGAAATCGAGGCTTTTGAAAGGGACAAGCCCCGAATGGATAAAGGGTTAACAAAATGTTATCCGAAATTGAAACAGGAGACCCGAGACAAAAAAATGAAACAGTGGAGACAGAATATGATTGTAGAAGGACTGTTTCCAATGATGCCAATGGGTGGTCCTCCTGGGGGGGGAGAAGAAGACAGAAAAGTGTAAACATTGGGTGCCCATTGGGGAGTCGGATGATGAATTATTAGATGACATGTTCATAAGAAGTCCGCCTCCTTATAATGAAGGACACAGACCTTCTAGTGAAGGGGATAATTCTCGAAGACCTCCTCCCCAGGATGAGGCCAGATCTGCAAGTGTAGGAGGGGGTTGTCAAATACCTCCCTATAACGAGGGTTTGGGACCCATAGGTACGAGAGATATTTATCCAGGAATACCAGTTAGTGGGGAGGCAAGATACTCACGAGAAAGAGACTTCTGCTCAAGACCTCCCTACGAAGGTGAGGCAAGACCATCAATTTCAGGAATTCCGTTCTCAAGACCTCCGTATGAGGAAGAACCAAGATCCCTAGGCACAGGAAGTTTGTTCCCAAGACCTAATTATGGTGAAGGACCAAGTGAGACGCATCCCACTGCCCCGAGTTATGCCCCAACTTTAGCCCCGCAGGTAATACATGAAAAATCATTAGACAGATTACTGGAGGAAAAAGAGCGAGAGGCTCTAGCCAAGCAGAGGGCCGAGATAATTCAGAAAATTTCCCAGTTAAATACAAGCCCTGAAGCATTGACAATCCCAGTAACTATTGGACCAGTGGTTCCGTTGTATGGGGACAGACAGGGAAGTCCAAAGACTCCAGTTATTACCCCAGGCATTGAAACCAAGTCCCGCTAGAACCAATGAACGGTATTCTTTGTACTAACTAAGAAACAGACGAGTCTGACCCCGAGGGAACGCCGCGCAGCGAGGAGACGCCACCTAGACTCCACCGAAGAAATTAAAGACCTGTACAAGGACGTACACATGCGCCTAGCAGCGCATTGCTGATCAACACGAGTATTGATTCCATTCAGCTGATAAACCCCAAGAAACGCCACGACGCTGGGACCAGTGATCGATGCCATTTAAAGACACGAACAACTCTAGAGGAATCCCTTTCCCACCTCAAGGGTGTAGCATGATGTCCTACCACCAACAGCAGTGAGCCCTGATGAAGACCTCCTTTCAATTTACCTCCTGTCATTATATAGAAGGTCGAAACGCGTAGGCTTATCATTTGGGCCAGGAGAAGTGTATGCCTTATGACTTAACCAATCTACAGGACATATAGTGAGAGAAGCATCTCACGTTACGGCTAAAAAAAATTGTTTTCCCAAAAATATTTCTCCAACCCAATACAGGACTACATTTACTGTTCTTTTGTGGAAAAGTAACAATATCCCGAAGTTAGCTAATAGATCCTAAGTAGGACCTTTCTTTTCTTTTCTCTCGTGAGCCAACTTGGAAGAACAGCCAAGAGATTGTGTTTTTAGGAGTATAAACACTAGTAAAATAGGTCTCTTTAATGTGTTTGTATTTACGTAGAGTATTGTTAAGTGTTATGTAGAGTCATGTCAAATGTTATGTTGACAAATGTTTATGTCATGAATTTATTATCATTTTTCGACACTTGTTGAATGTTTTTTTATCAAAGGAGATGATACCAAACAATGTGCCTACACCCAAATGTGTACCATTGAATAATTTTGAAAAAATGCAAAAGTTTATATTGCCGACAATGTCAATAAATTAGGACATTGGTCAAAATCATGTGTACAATCCATGGTGTCAGAGGTAACCCTTATTTGTAATAATTACCCCAATTATGGCACAGCCGAGACCAGAGCCCTTAATCGTGGATGACCAGACAAGCGAGTGCGAGTCTGAGGTCTCGCTAATGGATTTGCCCCTTAAGGATGCAGGAAAAAGGTTACAGAAAAGACATAATCCTTTCAACACGAGGGAGATTCAAATGGAATCGACTTCAGGTACAAAGAGTGTCACGTTGGTGACTCCTGAAGAGATTGAAAGATGGAGTCGAGAGTTAGAAAAACAAACTCCTCAGTCGAAACCTTTAGACATCTACAAGCTGAGAGTAGAGATGGAAGAGTTGATGGCAGGTAATGTGGGGTTAGACAGATTAAATACCTATTCTGAGGAAGAACTGCTGTTCATCTGTAGGAGTTTTACCCGAAATACCAGAGTGCTCCATGAGAAACTAACAGACACTGCAGCTAGTATGGGAATAGATATTTCAAAATCGAAGCCGTTGCAAAAGCCCTATAGAGCTGATTTCTCAGACAAAGATTTGGAAAACATGAATGTGTCAGGGAAAAAGGCACAGATCAAAGAACTATTGACTGTGTTGCAAAAATGGGGAGACGTAGAAAAATGGAAAGCCAGGTGGGCAAAGATGAAAGATGAGGCTAGATCCAAACAGACTTCTTCCGAGTTCGTTCTAAAAGAAGCTGACAAACCAGAGCAGTTATACCCTATGCGTGAAGTGCCAGGTGGAAAATACGTGCACGTTCCATGGTCCCGACAGGATATTGTGTCCTTTACCAATGACTTTCCCAAATTACGAGAAAAGCCTGTGGACTGGTACAGGCAGGTGAAAGGTTTGTAAAGGTGCAAAAATGCTTGTGGAGAGACCTGGATGGGTTTTTCGATATAGTGGTTCCTGTGGATTTATGGACCGAATGTAAGGTGGCCATTGATTGGCCCAATAAAGAATATACCAGGGACCCTGTTACTGGTGCTCCCTCTGATGAGGTGATGAGAAAATACGACCAGGTCATATTACACTTAAAGAAAAAGGTGCCTGCAAAGGAAATCGATTGGACCAAAATAGATAGAACCACGCAGGAAAGGGATGAGACTGTGCACTCCTTCTATGAAAGACTGTTACAGGTGTTTAAAACATACAGTGGTATAGATAACATCGAGATGAAGGACATGACCCACTTCATTTACAGGTTTGTAAACGGTTTAAGACCTGAAATTTGCCAGTGGATCAAAGATAATAAAATTTGTTGGCAGTCTAAGAAAATGGATGAGATCTTACGGTACGCCAAGTACTGTGAGGATGAGATGGCAGATAAGCGAAAGGCACTGAAGGAAAAGGTTATGTGGGCACAAGTGAAGCTAGCAGAACAACAGGAAAAGCAGTTGAATAAAATGAATAAGAATACCCAAAATCAAGGCTCTGGGGGTGGTGGGAAGCCCAAAGTAAAAATGAGCAGAGAAGAAGCTAAAAAGAAATTTCCCTGCCACCAGTGCGGAGAAATTGGGCACTGGAGAGACGAATGTCCATATTTACAGCATGATAATACCCAAACCCCTGATTTAACTCCACAGACGCAGAATGAAAAACCAAGAAAGACCCAGCATCAGGTAAAGGCAAGTCAATTGCCCCGACCGCCAAAACCAAATTATAAGGGAAAATCACCACAGGGTGATGACATAGAGATCTGGGGAGGCAATGAAAATAGAAATGCAGCAACTTCGCAGTTTCTGTTGAATGATACTTTTCTCTGTGACGACCAATACTGACGGGGCCTGAGAGGGGAGGACGAGGAGTGTGTACTTGGCGCCTCCTTGCCGGTAGACCAGTCAGGGCCATACATTGAAGGAAAGGTTGATGGAAATTATGTCACCTTCCTATTGGACACTGGTGCTACCCGTTCTACTGTGAGAACAGCGGACGTTCCAAACCTACCCCTCTCGGGAGAAGCAATCCAAGTAGTGGGCGTGTCTAATCAATTGATTAGTACCCCAGTTACTGAGCCCATGGAAATCACAATTGGGAATTTCAAAGAAATGCATAGATTTGTAGTGTGTGACACCAGTCCAGTAAACTTACTGGGACGTGATTTGTTGTGCAAAATGAACTGCACCATCTTTTGCTCACCAAAGGGCGTCGAAATTCAAACCCCAGGCGAGGATGGCATATACAAATTAATGTTAATCAGACCTGACTCAGAAATTAAACAAATGACTATACAAGACTTACCTGAAGAACTCCAAAAGACAGTGAAACCAGAAGTATGGGACTTTACTGGAAAGGATGTAGGATTGATTGCAAATGTAGACCCCATAAAAATAGCCATGAAAGAAAATGCAGTTTACCCCAATACCAAGCCATACAAAATGAGTGCAGAAGTGACAGCAGGAGTTGCCATTGAAATAAAAAGATTGCTAGAAGCAAACCTCATACAAGAAGTGATGAGTAGTCCGTGTAACTCACCCATAATTGAAATCAAGAAACCTAGTGGCAAGTACAGGGTAGTGCAGGACCTGAGAAAGGTAAACAAAATTGTAGTTCCTTGCTGTCCTATTGTTCCAAACCCAGCAGTGATCCTGTATCAGATTCCCTGGGATGCTGAGTGGTTTACCGTAATAGACCTATGTCACGCATTCTTTTCGATCCCATTGCATCCAGATAGCACATTTCTTTTCTCATTTGCTTTCGACAGTCACGTGTTCGTTTGGAATCGTGTCCCTCAAGGGTACACAGAAAGCCCCTCGATCTTTAATCAGATTCTGAAAAAGTGTCTTGAATCTCTAGTCTTACCTGGAAAATCTGTTTTGGTGCAATATATAGACGACCTCTTGGTGGCATCTAAAAGTCATAGAGATTGTGTTATTGACACCATTGCTTTACTGAATCACCTGGGTGAAAAAGGACATAAAGTGTCCCCTGACAAATTGCAGTTCTGTACAAAGTCAGTGAAATATCTGGGGCACCAGATAGAAAAAGGCATCTGAAAAGTTACCTCAGAGAGAGTCAAAATAATTCGAAACATGCAGTTACCCCGTACTCAGAAAGAAGTCAGAATGTTCCTTGGGGTGGTAGGTTACTGCAGGCAATGGATTGTAGGATTTGCAGTCCTGGCAAAGCCTTTGATAAAAATGACAAAGAAAGCAGCAAAAGACCCAGTGGAATGGGATGATGAAGGCTTAACAGCATTTACTAAATTACGAGAATGTCTGTGTTCAGCCCCTGCTTTAGGGATGCCTGACTATTCCAAGGAATTTGCACTATTTTGTGACACCCGAGATAATTGTGCACTGTCGGTCCTAACTCAGGAGCAGGGTTTGACTAGACGTCCAGTGGCATACTTTTCTGCCACTTTGGATCCAGTGGCTGCTGGATTACCCGGTTATTTGAAAGCAGTAGCTGCCACTTGCACGAGTCTAGAACAGAGTGAATCTATTGTCATGGGACATCCTGTAACTGTGTATGTTCCACATGCAGTTGTGATTTTACTGACCAGAACTAAAACTCAGTACCTCACCCCTAGTCGGCTGACTAAGTACGAGAGGATTCTCGTGGGTGCTGCAAATGTAGTCATTACTCGGTGCAATATCCTGAATCCAGCTACCCTGCTCCCTGACTCAATGATTACAGAAGCCAAGGGAGAGGACGAGCATGACTGCATTGACCTGACAGAATTCAGTACTAAACCCCGCCCAGACATTAAGGAAATGCCTTTGCCTGTGGAAGATGAGGAGCTGTTCGTGAATGGCTCATGTATGAGACACGAACTTGTAGGCCTAAGTGCTGCTTATGCTGTAGTCTCTGTAGACGGCATTCAAGAAGCATCCTGTTTATTTGGAGTGAAGTCTGCACAAGTAGCCGAATTGATTGCATTGATAAGAGCCTGTAAAATTGGGAAAAACAAAAGAATAACAGTATATACTGACAGTCAGTACTGTTATGGGGTTGTGCATGACTTCGGCCAATTGCGGCTACAGAGGGAGTTTCTGACTTCTTCAGGTACTCCCATCAGAAATGGAAAAGTTGTACAAGATTTACTGGAGGCAATCCAATTACCAAAAGAATTGGCAGTGTTCAAATGTGCTGCTCATAAATCTGGCATTGACCATGTAACTTTGGGAAATCGATTTGCTGATGAAGTGGCCCAACATTGTGCCAAAAATCACATGTCTGTAAATATCAAACTGGGGGGACCTGGAAACAGCTGCCAACTTATGGTGTTTGAGGAGGTGCCTACCTGGGAAGAGTTGAGAGATTGGCAGCATGCGGTGCCATCAAAAGAGAAGGAAAAATGGAGGAAACTTGGTTGTCGACAGAGAAGTGAGGATGGTGTCATTGTGGGCCCAAATGGTATGCCTGTGCTGCCTAGACATCTGCTTGCTCTATGGCCCGACTGATACATGGGGATTCACACACTGGTAGGGACGCCATGGTTCTGGTTTTCCAACAAACATGGTACAATCCGAAGTTCAGGAAGGTAGCAGAGTCACTCTGCCAGAGGTGCTTAACATGTCAGCAGTTCAACGCTGGGAAAAGAACAGTAGTCGAATTGGGAAAAATTGGAAAATCAGGAGGTCCCTTTGTAAGAATACAGATTGACTTTATCACACTGCCTCGCTGTGAGGGAATGAGATATGTCCTTGTCATTGTCTGCCTGTTTTCAAAATGGGTGGAAGCCTATCCTGCTAGAAAGAATGACGCCATAACTGTAGCCAAATTGTTACTACGAGAATTAATACCTAGGTTCGGGGTTCCAGTCACAATTGAATCAGATAGAGGCGGACATTTTCAGAATGAGATAATCGATCAACTCTGTAAAGCATTCAAAATCACACAGGTGCTGCACTGTGCATATTGTCCAGAGGCTTCTGGAGTAGTGGAGCAAATAAATGGCACTATAAAATCGAGATTAGGAAAGATGTGTGAATCTACAGGCATGAACTGGATAAATGCTTTGCCTCTTGTTCTGATGGGACTCAGAAGTATTCCAGACCGAAAAACAGGCCTGAGCCCTCATGAAATCCTGATGGGAAGAGTGATGAGACAAGCATGGGTACCAGGACATAAACTGCTAAACATTTCAGATGATTTAGTGCTTGAGTACTGCAAGCAACTGGGTGACCAAGTGCGTTCTATCTCTCGCCAGATTGGGGAAGACGCCGTCGCCAATCCAACGACTCCAGTCCATAAATTGGATCCAGGCGATTGGGTCATAATAAAGAAGCATACTCGTACAAATTGCCTTGCACCGAAGTGGGGAAAACAACGCCAAGTGATACTGGTGACCACGACAGCGGTGAAGTGTGCCGGCGTTCCAAAGTGGATCCATGCCAGCCATACACAGAAGGTGATTCCAGACGAGAAAACTAACGCTGAAGGTTGTCCAGCTGAGGGGTCTGCAGACTTTGGTCCTGAAGTAGCTGATGACGAACAACCGAGCACCAGTCAAGATGATTGGATACCCATAATCGACCTGACTAATGACCCAATCAGAACAAGAAGTCAAACCTACGAAGATAGAGAGTGGAATAGAGAGGACGAGACAGGCACAGGCGAAGAGAATCAGACTATCGAAATCCATGTTAAATCTGAAGACGAAGAAGGTCAGATAGGGACAGAGCAAGTGATTGACACACCTCCACAAACTCCTTAAATTGAAAAGGGACAGACCAGAACTAGTGTAAAAGTTCGAGCAGAAGAAAATCAAGGGATCGAAGGGCTTGAACAGGATCAGATAGAACTAGAAGAACGAGTTCAGGACCCAGAAATAGAGATACCCGAAAGCCAAAACAAGGATACACCTGAACAAGGCCAGCTTAGTAACCAGGCAGAAGAAATAGAATAAAGACCTGGGAGTAGTCAGACAGGAAGGGAAGAAAAAGAAGCAGAAGTGCCACAAACACATGAAAATAAGAGAGCATTAGAAGAAAGCCAAATCACAGTGCCAGCTAAAAGACTCAAGAAAAAGAAACATATCGATCCAAGATATATTAAGAGACTGAGACTGAGAATAAAAACAGTAGAAGAGAAACTTGCAGAAAGAAGGAAAAGTCCTCGTATTGCAGAGCAAGCTGGAGAAAGCTCCAAAAGAAGAAGTGATCGAATAAAAAGACTGAACGAAAAATACCAAGATCCTGAATGGACATATTTAATTTTGGAGGAGTTTGAGGATCTTGATATAACTGACGAAAGTGACGAAGAACAGACAGCTGATCAGTCTGCTGAAGAAGAAGACGAACCAACCTGAAGTTGCTCAGTGTAAGCTACCTGTGCAAAGTTACAAAGAGGGGTTGAAAACTTCTTCTGAGCAAAAATGTCTGATTCAAATGTGAATGGAAGGCCTAGACGCAGCTGTTGCAAAACGTGCTGCAAAGTATGTATATGTAGTGTAGCTCTAGTGTTAATAATTTGGATAGGACTAACAGTTTTCATTCCTTATATGGTGAGCAAAAATACTAATATTGACCCTACACAGATTGTGACTACTGATACTGAAGAACTGACAACACAAAGTGTAGTAATACGTGAAAAGGCACTCAGACAAACAAAACGAGACTTAGAAGCACCAGATGAGGAAGGACTACATTATCACGGAGTTAAGAACCAGAATAATTGAAATGTTTTCGCACACCTGTTAGTGCATTATGTAGAAACTATGGAAATAGAAGACTGCTATGTCTGCATGAAGCTACCTACTTCTGTAGCTGAAGGCGTGACTTATCATCACCTGCCCCTGACTTATGGAATTTCCTGTAGTATTTTGGCAAGCTTATTTTACAAAAGAGGACTGTTACAGTACTACTATTCTAACTCTGACGTGATATTTTCTGAACTTCCTATACGTGGAAATCTGAATCCTGTACATACCAAAAGTGACGTTACACGTTATATGGGAGAATACTTTCTGACTATAGGTACCATAGACTTAAATGAAGCACACACAGATAACTTGACCTGTTCATTACATGAGCAAGAAAAAATGTTTTTAAACATGGCAGAGAAAAGAAGGGAGAGTTTTCAAAGAAAGGCAAATGACAAAAGACAGAAAACTCCTAAATGGGCTGAGAACATGGAAAGCACCTCAAATGGTGGGGCGGGTCCTGCTTTGTTGCTGGATTTCGAGAGAAAAGGGAAACTCTGTCTTCACCGCGAAAAGACTAGTTATTATAATAACATTTTCATTGGTTCCAGTCAATGTGAACACAATTACAAGGTAATTGGAGGTTGGGGTTTCAAAAATGGGTCAGAACCTGTGTTTCCCGGAATTTATTATATATGTGGAAACAAGGCTTATTTCAAATTGCCGGATCACTGGTATGGAAGCTGCTACTTTGGCATTGTTTTCCCGAAAATATACCATGTGAATGAAATTGCTGGAAGCAATGAAAACACTAATGGCTTAGTGCGTAGCAAAAGAGAAAGCGTAGGTGAAATAATGGGTAGTATTTTTAGTGCACTGATACCTGGAGTGGGAGTGGTTCTGAACACACACAGAATTTGCAAATTATCCACAATAGTGGATGTGTTGTCTACTGACACAGCTCATGGATTTCTGCTGGTCAATACCGAAATGGTTGCGATCAGATCAATGGTTTTGCAGAACAGACTTGCTCTTGATACCTTATTAGCAAAAGAGGGCGGAGTCTGCCGGATGTTGAAAGCGCAACATTGTTGCACTTACATACCGGACAAAAGTGTGCAAATTAAAAAATATGTGAAGAACATTACAAATTTGGAAAAAGAACTCAAACCACTGGAGGTTGATAGTGCCTGGAAGAGACTTACTGATGGTCTCTCCGCTGTAGGTCATTGGTTTTCTAATTTAGGTAAAGGTTTATTGTTTAACTGACTGATGCCAATTGGAGTGATAGGTTTCGTCATTTTCCTCATATTTGTCTGTTGCAAATGTCGCAAACACACAAAGAAATACACTGTGAATAGAAGAGGTGTGAAACGGAGTGTGGATGAGCTCGAATTGAAAGAAATGAATAATCAAATTTACAAAAGGGTGAAAAATTCTCACCCTAACAAAGATGTGAAAGAGAAATTGAATCGACTGTTGGAAGAAATCGAAATGCACAAAGTGTGAGAAAAGTTGGCATCTGGTTCCATTAGTTTGTGATGATAGTAAATATCATCAAAGAGGGGATTGATAGAGCAAGATTTCGCATATTAAGCGCCTTGCTTAAAATCAAGAACCTCGAATAACTTATAATCCTATAATTCAACCTGTACGTCTTACTAATTTCCCTTTATTTTGGATGTGCGTGTATCTTAGTGGCGCTTGCCTATGTGTTTACTAATACGAATAACCCTTGTTCCTAAAATGGCCGCCGCTTGAGGGTTTGCTTCTGCGCATGCGTTAGTCACACTCACGTGACGTGACGTAGTTGCAGTTCTGGTGGGAAAATGTGCGCATGCGTACTTGCCTCTAAAATGGCTGTCTGTGTCCTAAGCGTGGTGAAGCTTGCGCAAATGCTTTCGTGTTCTCGTCTGTTGCACTAATTATAATGCCATAGTATATTTTTCCAATTTAAGGAGTATATAGTAGCTATTCATGGTATATAGTGAATTCATATATTTCTATGTTTTAATTTGTTTTCGCTTACTTTTCATGTACCGCGGTATTGAGGGTCTGATGCAAGGCTTAAGACTCCATATTGAGATGATGTTCTGCGCATGATCGTATTCTGCCGGTGGCATTGACAGGGTGCCAACTGAAGGTCCCTGCCAAGACGTGCCTGGGAAGATGCACCTTCACCCAGCCGGAGAAACTAAATTGTACTACATTAGCAACAAATGTTATTTTCTATTGTATTCTGTCAATTCTATCGTGAGAACCCCAAACCTGTTAGGCGGTCTCAGAAAATGTTAATTTAGGCTTGTAGAAGTTTGTTCTGATTGGTGTGTTAACCTATCCTACTTGGGGACCAATCGAAATTGGGGATTCTGACACTTGCAACATTTGTGGGGTGGTACACCGCCCCGAAAACAGTATATCTAGCGTAGGTTTAGCTAGAGAAACCGTCCGACTTGTCTGAATAGCTGACCTGTCACTGACCCAACGCACTCAATAGGTGACTGAATACAGAGCGCTGCGGAGCACTCTGTCCGAATTTGATCATAGACTCAAAGGTTTTACTAAACCTTAAGTGCTAGCGGAGCACTTTGCTGGGGAGTTCGCTAACCCAATCGGGGTTCTGGCCGATAGCTGCAGAGAGGGTGGAGCGCAGGCGTTGCTTCTGAACAGCGGGTGCTGGTTGTGCCTTGGTGGTCCTGTCCTGATCCTAATCTGGTTTTCCTGTCCTGTCCTGGGGTGTCCATTCTGCACCTGCTGTCCCATTGATGACTGTCCTTCCTTGGGGTATGTCCTGTCCTTGACTGATCCGTGGCCAGGGTTGGTTTTAACACCATTCTAGGTAAATATATAGTGCTGAAACTTTTATTCTGCACCTTCTATTTTTCTGTCTTTGCTTCAATAAAGAAATTTCTTTGCATACATTAATTTTCCATATGAAAGTCAATGCATTTATTTCCATAGCATGTTCCTATGTTTCCCTACCTTTTAGAGCACATTCTCTCTATACTGTGTATGAGTTATAGATATGGTTTATAATTTTCTCCTGCAATCTGACTTAAAGTAATGATGCTAGGACTATAGCGTGTTCCACTTTTTCCCCTCCTATAGATGTATAGGATTTCCAATCTTTTATTTACCCTTGAAGTATATTCTAGTAGCAAACTCTAGTACGTGCTTTAGTTGCCCATTTATAGTATTCATTCTTGGATTACATTTCTGAAAACGGTATAGCCTGTTCCCTGTTTCTTACCTTCCTATAGACTCATAAATGGTTGCCTTAATTTTCTTTTCGTAATTCTGATTATAGACTGTCTTCTTGTAGTAAATTGTATACTCTCAGAATCTGAATACTAAGATAAACTTTTAAAACTTTCCAGTAGTCTGTGTTAATTTAATGAATATTAAACATATAAAATTGGTATTTGTGTTGCCTACCTTTCTTTTACAGCTAGCTTCCTGATCCATTGTGATCATAGGTACCCGTAACGGTGGATTGGTAAGTCGGGTACACTAGAAATAAATAGGAAGGAAATCAGGGTTACTGGTAGTAGAGTTGTAAGGTCACCTGATTAATGTATACGGTGAATTGAAATTTATGGGCCCGAAACGTATATAGTAATATTGTTGGTTGGGTGACCTAAGATCTCTATCAAGAACACCGAGGAGTGGAGTTTCAGGACGCTGCAGGTGAAGTGTTTGTGGCCCTGAGACTTCAGGAGTGCAATTTTGTTTGGTATGATGAGTATGTGTGTGAATGAAAGGGGTTTAAGTTTTTCTTTGTCTTTGTAAAGTTGTTTATTCGAATGTTGTGTGGCGTGTAAATTCAGTGTGTTTCATGAAAATTGTATATATTGATGATGTATAGAGATACACATTTGTATTAGTCATTTGTTCTAATGTGTTAAAAAACTTTTTTCAAATCAATTTAAATAAAAGCAATTAATAAGCCTAAAACGGTTTGACGGTATACCCGCACATTCTTCTTGCAGGACTAAGTTACAAACAAATAGCAGTATTGGCAATTGTTTTTGGTTGTTCATGGGTGTACTGGCAGCGTGACTCTCCTGGCTCAGCTCGCTGTGGTCCCTTACTGCCCATGGCAGTGATTTGGAGAGGCAGAGGCTCACTTGGAACACAACGGAGTATCGGCAGACTGAAGTGGTGCAGTGACCACAGATAGTTGACCTGCCGGGGGGCTGCAGACACTAAAGTGCACTGTGCCAGGGTTCGGCCGGTCATGCTGGGCTGTGGAGACACGCTAGCGGCTGGCGCGAACTGGCAGACTAGGCCGCGCCTAGGCCTCGCGAGGGCGGCTGTGTCGGAGCGGCCATTCGCTGCTGAAGCGCTCAGAAGATTAGCCCCCCGCCCACATCTACATATCTCCCCGGTGGTATATACACTCAACGCTGCACGCGATCACCTTTGCCCAGTTGGCACCCTCTGAGAACCGAATTCTGTGCGGCGGGAGATCGTGCCTCCATGATCCGGACCTCCTAGGGGACGCAGAGTGGCTAGCGGTGCTGGGACTTGCACGCGGATGTAGTGAGACGGCGCTGGCCCCTGAGAGCGGGTCCTTTCTTGCGGTGCTCCTTGCGGTGTTGAACACCAGAAGTTGCTTCAGACAGCTGGATTGTTGTTGTGGCTTGTGCGAGGTCACACTCTCTGGCCTGCTTGTGTAGTGTGCAGTGTTCAAGTGTCTCACTAATGTTCTCCTGCTGGACATTCCATGCCTCTGATGACTGATTGTGGGGCAATTGGTGGTTGGGGCCAACTGGGTGGCATCGTTACTCCCTCTGACCAGCCTCTGAGAGTGAATCGGTTAAATACAACGAGGGGCAGTACTTGTGGTCTGGATATTGCCGTCTTTTGAAGGGTGAGGCCACAATGGGAAAACCAGAGAAGAATCAACCACGCCTCACCTTTGAGCTGCATAAGGGGGGCAAACCTACTCAAAACGCGGCCTCTGACTCAGAGCTGGAATCGGCCTCCCAGGGACCCTCCACGCTGGAGAAATCGTTAGCTGTCATTCAAGCCAGTCTCCAAGCTATCGACGGTAAGATAGAAGCCCTCAATGGGAGAATGATTCACTTTTCGGCCAAACTAGACAAGCAGGCGGTAAGCATTGGGGAAGCTGAACAGAGAATAGCAGACGCAGAGGATGGGCTGCAACAGGTAGCGGCGAAGACTACAGAAATCATATAAATTCTCGCTGTCATACAAGCGAAGAATGAGGACATTGAGGCGAGATCGAGGCGCAACAATATTCGAGTTTTGGGTCTGCCGGAATCAACAAGTGTGGGCCGCCTTGAAGACTACATGGAGGCGATACTGCGGGAGATATGTGGCGCGGATGACTTGCCGCCTATGTTCGCTGTGGAGCGGGCTCACCGTTCCTTGGCGACGCGCCCTCCTAAAGGTGCTACACCGCAGCCCATAATCGCTCGATTACTCAATTTTAGAGAGGGGACACTGTCTTGTGGATCACTCGCCAGAAGGGAATGATCACGTACCAAAACAATATCCTCTCGTTCTATCCAGATTTTACGGCACAGGTGCAGGCGGCCCGGAAGGAGTTTCAGAATGTCAAGAAGGTGCTACTCAAAGAACAGATACCATATGCCTTGCTTTATCCAGCGAGGCTGCGCATTGGTGAAGCAGCCAGTGACAACATTTTTACAAGTTCCAAGCAGGCGATGGAACATGCACGATCCCTACAGAAGCACCGCAAAATACCAACTCCCACGTCTGACATTGATGAGTGAACTATGAAAAGGACATGGGCCCTGTGTTGTTGTGTACTACAAATTGGTGGCTTCACTGGCTTGGTGGGACAACATTTCCATTGTGAACAACATTAACTGTTTCTTTCCTTTATTCAGATGGTTTATGTCCTAGAACATAAGTTGGAAGGCATAACTGTTTTGTGGACCCATGAAGGTGGGGTTTTGGGTGGATGATCATAATTTGATTGCCTGCTGCAGGAGGGTGCAACCACTGAAATGATGGCTCCTTATACTGCTACTCTTGCTTTCCTGAGGATGGCCAAGTGGTGGGCTGCTTTCCCTCCTATTCGGCGACCCCCTCCCTCTGAGAACAGGGAGTGGACTTAGCCGCTATGTCCTCCGATGGGCAGTACCCAGCAAATGAGATGTATGGTTTCATTGTTGTTGGGATGGGGAGGGATGGGAGGCCTTTTTCTTTGGCTAATTGGGATGCCGAAGTCGGCGGGGGGTGAACGGGGTTGTTTTTCTCTTCCTGTATCCTGGATGAGCGATTGGTTCTACAACAGCAGGCCGATCTGGGCTTCACACACATATCTGTACTTTGCTATGATTTGCTGTATTCACATTTTTCCACTGGTTATGAATGCTAGGTGAACGCTATACTTGCATCACTTGGAATGTTCGTGGATTAAATACACCCAAGAAGATGAGACAGGTGCTGGCCCTATTTGATAGACATAAGGTTCAAATAGCACTCTTACAGGAGACCCACCTGTGCAAAAGTACGGAGGGCTCGGTGGCGGGTAGGTGGGCATCATATCAGCTGGCCTCCTATTCTTCTTATGCCAGGGAAGTCGTTATTCTTATCAAGCGAGGGGTCCCGTTCAAACCTATTCAGTCCTGTACTGATATTGAGGGCCGTTGGGCTATAGTCCATGGGAAATTAGGGGGGGTGCTGGTGACTGTTGTGAATATATACGGACCAGTAGTGGACGATACCACATCGTTTTTGAAACTTTTAACATATTGCGTACCTTGCAGGAGGCTGCGCTCCTATGCAGGGGGGTCCTTAACACACATCTCAACCCACATGTGGATAAGTCCAACCCTACTGGTGTGCGTACGGTCTGAGTGGCACAGTGTGTGCGGGATTTCATGGAAGAGATGTGCTTAGTTGATGCCTGGCGGCTGCGAAATGAAGGGTCTCGAGAGGGTATACACATTACTCCTGCTTTTAACAGCGTGTCTCGCTTAGATTACTGGATACTAAATGGGGAGGCTAACGGTTGGGTGGAAAACATTCACACACTACCAAGAACCCTATCAGATCATAATCCGGTTCTTCTTACAGTTGCTGTGCCCCATAACTTAGATAGACCCTTCACCCGGCGTTTTCGCACTGATTCCCTACTAGACCCGGTGTATGCTGAGACAATAAGGGAAGTTATCATCCAAAATTTTGGCTTGAACACAGGCACAGTCGATAGCCCCGCAACCTTGTGGGAAGCCTTCAGGGTGACAATACGGGGGGAGTGCATAAGTAACGCTTCGGGTATATTGAGGGATTTGAGAGGTCAATTGCTGCGATTAGAAGAACAAATAGGGGCTCTGGAATCCCAATACGCATCCGCACCTTCTTCCAAAACACTGGCCCGCATAAATGAATATGTTGAGGAATATAATTCGCTAGCATCTACAGAAATAAAATACCTCTCTAAACGATATGTCGCCTGAGCATACGGTGAGGGTGGTAGGCCTGGTAGGGCTCTGGCTTGCAGATTACGAGATAGAGTTGATAATCCTGCGATTGATTCTATAGTTGATGACGCCAGGGATGCTCATTACTCTCAGAGCAGCATTGTTGAACAATTGAGTGCGTTCTATGAGGCTATATATACCTCATGGGGTGGGATGCCTGAAGCGGCAATGAATGAATATCTGGATGACACCGCCTGTGCTTGGTTGTCCGACGTACATGGGAAGTACCTCTGCCTCCCCATGAGTGAGGAGGATGTCAGGGAGGCCATTCTGTCCCTGCCCAATAAAAAGGGTACGGGACCTGATGGTCTGACGCTGAGTTTTATAAGCAGTACGTGGATCTTCTGACCCCTCATCTTTTTGGCGATGTATGAAGAAGCACATGACGTGGGCTACCTTCCGCCATTCCTGAGGCAGGCCTTGATCATCACACTGTTAAAAAAGGATAAGCTAGCAACACGGTGCGAGTCTCATCGCCCTTTATCATTGATTAATCTCGACGCTAAGATTTTGGCAAAGGTACTAAACTTCAGCCAATGATGCCACTTCTGGTATTGCCAGTTCAGTCTGGCTTCATTCCAGACCGCTCTACATCCTTGAATCTGCTAACAATCTTTGCCATGCTCCACGTACTCAATCCGGAGTTGCCCGCTGTGGCTGTGTTATTGGACGCGGCCACAGCTTTGATTCAATAGAATGGAAATATATGCTATACATTCTCAATCGCATGGGTTTCCCCCTGTCTTTGTGCGTTGGATACAAGTACTATACACGAATGCCTCTGCGAGGGTCAGAGTGGGTGGACTCACATCAGAACCGTTTGATATTGCACAGTCAATGCGTCATGGCTGCCCCCTGTCGCCTTTCCTTTTTGCCATTGTTTTGGAGAACCTGGCTTACAAGATTCGGCAGTCTCATAGAACAGCTGCTTTGAATTTTAACAACCGTCGAGTTGGAATGTCCTTATATACGGACGATATGCTCCTATACGTTCACGAGCCACAGACCTACCTTTCCCCGGTTATTAGAGAATATATTAAATTTGGTATTTTCTACGGATTACAAATTAATTGGGAGAAATCGGTTCTCATTCCTCTCACGCGTGCCACAGTGGAACCTCAAGTTGAATATCCTTTGGTGTGGGTGGAAGATTCAGTAAAATATCTGGGTGTGTTGGTGCACCGAGACCCTGAAACTGTAATCAGAGAAAATTACGGACGGGCGTACACTAAGCAGGTAGAACAAGCCGATCACTGGGTTGGATTGCCGCTCTCATTAGCGGACCGCATAGCGGTGATAAAAATGACTATCCTCCCCAAGTTTCTTTACTTGTTTTGTGATATCCCTGTTCCTTTGACTAAGCATTTTTTTAAAACAGTGCAGTTTCAACTATTGTGCCTGGTGTGTGGGACGAAGCCACTGAGAATAAGTTGGTCCACTCTAACATTGCCATTCGCACAGGGGGTTCAATGCTCCAGATTTCTATGTGTACTACTTGTGCGGGCAGGCTCAGTATGCATACTTCTGGTTTAAACCGCACCAGTTTATTCCACATGTGGCTGTGGAGGAGGGGGATGCGCATCCTGTGCAGTTGAGCAGTATCATTACACATACTAACAGACAGACGCCCAAGGTGGAGATATACACGATTGACACAACCATATTGGCCTGGCAGGAAATTGGGAGGCGATCCCATAGGTTGCCCCTTTATGCTCCTGAGTTAACTATTGCTGGGCATGCCGCCTTTTCCATGGCCGGAGAGCGAGGCACGGTCACGGCTCTTAAGGAGGCAGGTCGGACGCATATGAGTGACTTGTATATTGAGGGGACGTATGTCACAGGTGCAGACTTAGACTACATACAAAATTCCACACCACTTTTTCAGTACACCTGCTACAGGCTGCGTAGGGCGGTGTGAGATCACTACACTAGCCTCCCAGATGAGCCGACAGCGCTGAATGTGCTCCAATTGGTCATAGTAGCTTCATCGAAGAAAAAACTGCTGACTAGATTGTATAGAGCGGTGCAGGAAGAGACAGTATATCAGGAGGGCAAAAGTTTGGAGTGCTGGAATACTATACTAGAGCCCCCAATTTCGAAGGATATATGGGAGCAAATATGCCTGTTGACGGGGAGATTGTCATCTAATAGTAATCTACGTATTATTCATCTAAAGTTCTTGCACCAGGTGTATCATACTGCCAAGAAACTGCACAGGATGGGGCTCAGTGATACAGACAGCTGCAAACGGTGTGGGCAAGGGGGTGCTGATTTCCTTCACCTTGCGTGGAAATGCCGACGGGTGCATCAATATTGGGTGGAGGCTGTCTCTCTTATTTATACAATGGCAGGGCAAATGTTGGATTGTACGCCTCTGGAATGTTTACTGGGGTATGTGCCAGGCTTTAAAGCTACAGTTGGCCGTTTTGTGAGGGTGGCATTGTTGTTGGTGAGAAGGAGGGTACTCTTCACATGGGATAGTTGGAACTGTCCGAGTACTGCTAAGTGGGTAAAGGACATGATTTATTGTCGTTAACAGCTGGAGTTATATGCAGAAGAACTACCGTCGTCCTCCCGCCCCAAGGATATTTGGGCTCCCTTGAAGGAATATTTAATAGCTCAAAGTGAACTTGAGTGAGTAGTAAATTGCTGGTAATAGGGTGTCAAATAATGTCATCATATCCACGGATAAGATTAGTGGGTGGAAGAATAATTGTGGTTCAGTGAAGCTAATTGTTTTTTATGCCATAATGACCTGCCTGATCGCTGATGTATTTCCTTACAGGAGGGGAATCAGTTGATGTTGGTTATGTTCTGCACAATATACTACAATGTACAGTCAAATAATGTATGTAATGTGCGCTGTTGAAATGACTATTAAATTAATTAATTAAAAAAACAAAATATATTTTTATACCCCATTTAGTCTTTATTTCAAGAGTCTCTGAGCTCAGTGAAAAACATTTTGGTCCTCCCTGGCCCAGCTTTACTGGGGGAGGTGTGGACAGCATTGTGCACAGCAGACACAGCCTATTCAGATGCTAATGAAAACTCCTCCCACCACTATAAATGCAGAAAGGTCAATTCAGCCTGGCTGAGTCAGCCAGCTAAAGGCAGGGCACACCTCAACCCCCCGTGACTGTCTAGAGTGAATGCACATCCTGAGCTCCTGTCACTCCAAAATCAAACGGTGAATACACAAAAAGGCAGAGGGTGGTTAAACAAGAAAATGCCCAGATTCTAAAAGTGCCACTTTCCAACGCACAATTAAAAAACCCCCTTAACTAAAAGGTGTGTTACTAAATTCTGAGTTCAGAGAGCCTGAACGCAAAATCTCTAGCTGTTCCCAATGGAAAGTTACACATGTAAAATGTTACAATGTAGCCTCTATGATAGCCTATGGGAGACTAGTTCTTGACATAGAGAAAACTGAAACACAGTATTTGACTATCAGGACATGTAAAACACACCGGTACAGGTCTTACCTTTCACATACATTGCACCTTCTCCTGGGGGTATCTCGGGACTAATTAGGGGTGTCTTAAATGCAAGAAAAGGGAAGGTTAGGGCCTGGCAAGTGGGCGCACTTGCTAGGTCGACAGGGCAGTTAAAAACTGTGTGTGCAGACACTGCAGTGGCAGGTCTGAGACACTTTTAAACTGCTAGTGGTGTGGGTGGCTCAGCCAGTGCTGCAGGCCCACTAGTAGCATTTGATTTACAGACCCTGGGCACACACATTGCACATTCCTAGGGACTTACCAGTAAATCAAATATGCCAATCATGGCTAACCAATCATAATCACAATTTACACAGAGAGCATATGCACTTTAGCACTGATAAAGTGCCCAGTGTCCTAAAGCCAACCGAAAATAGATCAGAGAAATGGGAGGCAAATGGCAAAAAGTTTGGGGATAAATCTGCAAATACGGCCAGGTCTAATAAACTACTTATCATGATTTAATTCCATCTTTGTGAGTGGTTTGTGAGCTTGTTTGTCCTCTAACATTTTAACAGGCCACTAATTATCATTAGCATGTGTCAAGACCAATGAAGTCACTGATCCCATTTTAGGCAGAAACTATTTTTGTCCGATATCGCAGACAGGACATCTGCCAAAAATATGTTAAAAAGCACAGGAGCCCGCGCACATCACCATGTCAACTCTGAGTTTCTGAAGTTTTACTCTGACATAAAACTGTATTGTCTAATCTCACTTAGACCCATGTTTCTGTATACTGACGCCCAGTTATTGTGACAAAACATTGATCTATTCCCCAAGCTGTCAATTTAGCCCAGAGAGCAGAGAAGTCCATAGAATCAAATTCTGCTTAATCAATAAAGCAGGAATAAAACATGTTACTCTGTAATTGCTTTGATGGATGTAAAAGACAGAATAGGTTAAAGCAATTTGACGATATTACTGTCCCCTTTAAAGTTTTTATAGAAGAGTTTGGGTTTGAACATCTTTGACGAAGGATATCCAAACTTGTCATTTTCCAAGACAGACTGCAATATGTCAACAATTCCAAAGTTACGCACACATTTACGTGTCAGCCATGAAAATGCATAAGTTCTTGGAAAAGACAGCATCATTTTTCACACTTAATAAAACATTATTTCTGTTTTCAAATACACATTTGCTCAATGGTGTGAATGGTGTCACTCTCTGGGGAATTTCCATCGAAAATATGGTCTATTAACATTTTTCTTTGAAATATGTGCAATCCTCTTGCCTCCTTATAAACTGCTATGTACTGTTCAGATCATCTGAAAAAATTGTAGTCTTTGCTTTCCAAGCAATTACATTAAAACTAATGTTCTATACTCAGAAGGTAAGTGTGTAAGAGTCCACTATGTTTCCCATTTACAAGTATCTGCATCTCAGGGAACATCACAACTTCCATGTTGTCTCTGTAGTTGGTCAGCTGCCAGGGGTAACTACTTTGGAAGGGAAGCAAAATAGGGAGTTGGCTTAATGATTACTTTCTCTGAACATCAAGAGAGATCATTTTAAAAATGTTCACTTGGGGTTTGAGTCACAAAGGTAAATTTACACTTTTGTGTAATTTTTTCCCTTTTTTTGGTATTCACAAACCAAAAATTAATAGTAAACTAATGAATGCAGAGATAGAAATGTCCTATCTATTTATGTGCGGAGTTCTCCACCCCTCTGCAGTCGCAAACTTACTATTAACTCGTAGTTTGTGAATATAAAAAAATAAGGTACAATAATCATCATATAACTTTTGATTGTTCTTTTTGTGTGCACAGGTGTTTGTGTGGGGATTATTAATAAATGAGGCATTCATAATTAGGGCTCCCGGTTTTATGGTATTTCTTTTTTTGACATTTCCGTCTGTATTTATCCATATTTACTTTTTGCTAATTTTAACTGAATTTATCCATATTTATTGCATGCTTACTATATAAAACAACGCTTCAGTGGGTACATTTCCATATTAATTTAACCAACAAATGCTTACTCATGTTTGAATGTTGAAAGAGTTTTAGCCATTTACAGTACAATACAGTCATCTGAAATCATTTGCATCGTAGAACAGCTTAAACAGCTGTTCTCCTGCAGTTATTTAAGTTTCATTAGGAAATCTTTTTTCTTTTTAACTGCCCTACCCGTCAGTCTGCACAGCTATTGACTTAGTGAGAGTTGTCCAGAAGAAACCCTATTTTCTATATTTTTCCATATTTAAAAATAAACACAGGCAGGAAAATAGATCATTTCTGTCCGTATTTAGCTGAAAAAATCAGTAAAAACAAAAAACTGGGTCCCTTATTCATAATCCAGGCACAAGGCACTAACGTTACTGCAGAGAGATTGAAAGGTTCTCTGTTAAAGAATATGTAAATTCAACAAAAAAACAGAAGTATCGGAATTGATAGCATACACTATTTGGACCACTGACCCCCATGACAGTACAGGAAGTGATGCCACATGGTCCTTGGCAAAATTGATATCACAGGAAGTGGCATAATTACAATACAATTACTGCAATATTAAAAAACAGCATGCAAAAGTACTAATGCAGATAGAAAAAAGTTGAGACAATCCCCATGGGTTAACTAAGGGGCAGCCAGAGTATGCCGTTGTGGAACCTTTGTCTAGTGGCAGCTGGAGGACCTTTTAACACAAGGGGCATATATATATAAATATATATATACTAGCAGCCTGTCCCGACGTTGTCCGGGTATGAAATAGAATGTGTGTAATGTGTGTATTCAGATCCGGTCATTCGCGTGTTCCCCCGCTTGAGGCCCAGCTGCATCCCTGGTTGATGTTAGCAGGCGCGTGTCCCTCCGCTTGATGCCCAGCTGCAGCCCTGGTTCATGTTAGCAGGTGCATGTAATTAGTGTAGTGATCCGCCGCCTGAGCCCGGCTACAGCCCTGGCTGATGTTAACAGGCGCGTGTAATTTGGTTTAATGTGATAGTTTAGTAACAGCGCGCATGAGAGGCTGCTGTAATTGTCCCCGCAGACATGCTCAGTCACGTGTGCCCCCGCTTGAGGGCTAGCGGCGACTGTCTAACAATTAGAATTGTGTGAGTCTTGAATGATTGTTTCCCGCTGTTCTTAATTTTGTATGACCCACACCGACGCTCTTCGGCCCTGAGTGCTTTTTTGGCGCACCCAGGCCAAGCCACACACTGCGTTGGGCCCTTTCAGACACACCCAGGCAAAGGCACACACTGCATTCGGCACCCCCAGTATGTGTGAGACAATGGGCAGTCCCCCAAGGGAGTTTTGCGAATGGTTACTTACCACGTTTCGAGGAGAACGCCTTTGTGACGTCCCCAGCACACGGCCACAGCAGACGATCTGATTAATGTACGATCCAGATGGCATGAAGTGCGGAACATAGCACATGCCCCCAGCGGTTGTCACGCCCCCAGCGTGCCCCTTGATGCGGCGCAATTGGCGCTTCACATGGCATGAAGGGCGGACACACGCCCACAGCGCGGACACACACCTACAGCGTTTGTCATGGCCCCAGCGTGTCACACCCCAGCGTGCCCCTTGATGCGGCGCAATTACGACTCACATGGCATGAAGGGCAGAACGTACCACACGCCCCCAGCGTTTGTCATGCCCCAGCACACGCGCACAGCAGAACGCAGACACGCCCACAAGGGACTACTTTGCTGGCACGGTTCTTTTACCTTTTAAATGTATATGGTGGCCGTCTGCATAGCCTATGTCCTTCTGCTGCAACTGCCCTTTCCAACGCTGTATTGGGTGTTGTGATTGGTGCTGTGGTTACTGAGATTACCCGCCTCAAAGGTTTGGGCTCTCTCTTTATAATATTAGTATGGATATGGATAGTATAGTATGGATTTTTTGCAATTTTTTTTAGACATTTTTTTATCCGTCTGCATAGCCTATGTCCTTCTGCTGCTACTGCCCTTTCCAACGCTGTATTGGGTGTTGTAATTGGTGCTGTGGTTACTGAGATTACCCTCCTCAAAGGTTTGGGCTCTCTCTTTATAATATTAGTATGGATATGTACTGTGCATATAGCTGTGGCATATTCACAAGAAAACAGTTTGCCAAAGTAGCAAAACAAATGGTTTAAACACGAAAAAAGCCTCTGTCTTACCAAGTAATTGACACTTATGGCATTGACATGGGACTGACTCACATGAACTAATAACTTTAAGAATGAGGTCCAAAGTATTCCTACACAAAAACAGCATTGTGCATTGATGTCATGGTGTTCGGAACTGTGCTACCTTACTGTGTAAGTGCTAAGAAACTGGTTAAGGTTGCATTCCTACCCAAAATGGCAGCAGGTATATTTTGCTCTATTATTCTTAGTACATTGCCCTAACTGGACAATAACGTTTAATGAGTGCTAAGTATTTGTGTTTTACTAAATAAGATTTCCAAAACTATCATCACTTTCTATATTACACATTAAATGCTCAACCACGCCATACAGGAATGCTAGTCAATGTGCAGAACAGCAATATCCATGGCACTTGGACCCAAGTGATAATCAACAGTTAATCACCATGTAGCTAACCACTTACCAATGGCTGCCTGTTAGACCTGGCCTCTTTGGCGTGGTTTCACCTGTCTTTTTGCCTCTGCCTCCTGTATTTTTGATGCTGTGCTGTATTTCATTTTTGCTGGTTTTGCCACTGCTGATCAGTGTCAAAGGGCAAGTACTCCCTGTGTAAATTGTTATTATACATTGGTTTTCCATGATTGGCATATTTGTATCACCAAAAAGTCCCTAGTCAAGTGCACTGAGTGAGCCAGGGCTGGTGATACAAATGTTACTAGTGAGACAGCAGCACTGATTGTGCCACCCACATGAGTATCCCTAAGATTGCGTCTCAGGCCGCAGTGCCTGTGTGCAGTCTGTGAACTGCCATGTCCTCCTGGTCAGTGTCCCCACTGAACAAACCTAACCCTTCCCTTTCTGTGCACATTAGTCACCCCAAGGTACCCCCTTGGGCAGGGTGCAGTGTATGTGAAAGGTAGAGTATGTACTAGTGCAGGTGACATGCTCTGGTAGTGAATGACAGCCATTTTCGTTTTTCACTATTGTAAGGCTACCTTGCCCATAGGCTATCATGGGGAATGCTGGCTACAGTGGCTACCAGCATATCTTCCCATAGGAGCAAGGTAGGACATAAAAGTCTGGTATCCCTGAACTCAGAAGTTAATAACACATATTTTAGGAAAGGTGGTTTTTAAATCCTGTGTTTGAGAACAGCACTTTTAGAAAGTGGCTGTTCTCTTGTCTGACCGTTCTGTGTGCCTTGGCCTGTTTGTGAATTGACTGTCTGGTTTGTGAGTGACAGGGGTTAGGTGGCTCCCAGAGGCTGAGTGGGCCATCTCTGGGCTGAATAGCTCCATCTGCATCTAGAGTGGTGGGAGGGGGTAGTACCTAGGCCTGAATAGGGCTGTGCCTGCCTTCCACAATGCAGGCTCCACCTTCTTCTGGGCGGCTGACAACCCTGCCCCTCTCTCTGAAAGGAAAGGAGAAGCCAGGAAAACAAAGTGCTCAAGGAACACCCAGAACTGGTTCAGATCGGGCTCAGAGCCTTCCTGCACAAAGGGAACAAAGACTTTTAGGGGTATAAGTACAGGACCCCAGACTACAGAAAATTAGATCATCCTGGAATCAAGAAGGAACCTCTGCCAAAGAGAAAGCTGGAAGACTGAAGAAGGAAGACTGCCCTGCTGTTGCTTTGTTGGACTGACCTGCAGTTGTGTTGCTGCCAACGAGAGGGGAACGACTTTGCTTTGTGCTGTGTCCCCTTGCTTGAAGGAATTACCAAGGGCCTGAAGAAGAGCTGGCTCCCTGTTAAGAAGTCCCAGGAACAAAAGGACTTCACCCCCAGCTTCCCTGAACTCTGCTGAGAGAGTTCTGTCCTTCCTAGAGTGCTTGGGCCAGTTGTGGTGCCTCTGGAAGTTGTACCTGTGTTGGGAAGCTGGAAACCAAGATTTTAAAAACTTTCTGCATGTTTTAACGCATCGCTCGCTTGCGGAGCGCATCCCCGTCAGTGCGAGGAAATTCCCGCCGCTACGAAGGCCGTGATCGTCACAGCGCCTGTTGCCGCTGCCAGAATCATAGCATCCTTCGTTTGCGGGACGCACCAGCCCAGTGCGGGAAGTTTACCTTCGCTGCGAGTATCGTCGCAGAGCCTGTCGTCACTGGGTGAGATCGTTGCACCGCTTGCTTGCAGACCGCATCACGTCGCTGCGAGAGTCGTCGCAGAGCCATCGCATTGAGGGGCCACGAGAGAAAAGATCGCGTTGAGCCGCACGATGTCGCCGCCCTGAAGATCGTCGCATCGTACCTTTTGCAAGCCGCTTCCACCGAAACCTGTGCACCGGAATCCACGTAGGGTATCGCATCCCTCCCCATACAAACCGGAGTCACCGCCACACGCCCGCTGCGTCCAGCGGGGTTGTCGCATCGCCTCCTCAGGGTCTCAGGAGTGACGCATCGCTTGCTTTTCAGCGCTACAGCTTTTCACTTGGAACCTTTGTCGCATCTAGAGGTGCTGTTGGCTAAAACGTGACGCAACTGTGGATTATTTTAACACAACCGTAAGAACTCATTTGAAACCATTTCCTTGAAATGTGTATGTTGGACTTTTGTTGTTTTGGTCTTGTGTAGTTTAGATTAAATACCTTTATTTTTCTCAACTGTTGTGGAGTCAGTTTGTGGTGTTTTCACTGTGTTACTAGGCGTGTTGGTACAACTACTTAGCACATTGACTTTGATAAGCCTGACTGCTTGTGCCAAGCTACCAAGGGGGTGAGCAGGGGTTATCTGAAGAGTGCATCCTTCTTAACCTGACTAGAAGCAAGGGTCCCTATTTGGACAGTGGGACCTACCTCTGCCAACTAGAGACCCCCAGTTCTAACACTGCCACTAAAACTTAGTAAGATGCCTTACATTGGTCTACACCGCTGTGACAATGTACTCAAATACTGACCTATACATTTAATCTTATGATCTACACAGCACCAACAGTGCTCTTCAAATCTGACCTGTAATGCCACTGGGAGCACACAGCACTACAGTTTCACCTTTAGGGGCAAAATAAAGTTCCATGTTACGAGTACTCCTGTTTCCAGTTTTACGTTTTTGTTTACCACTATAATGCATTCTGTGCATGTAGTATTGATTTATTTCAAGTGATACTATAAAATCGCTCCTGGAAATAATGATTTGTGAAATTAAAATCTGTATTGGATAAGTTATATCAAATGGTTACCCTATGCATCTTACCCCTGACCTGCAGTAACCTATGTTATGCCTTCAATGATACATAAAATAGCTTTCTGTAGGCACTTCACTCGAGCTGCTGCAGCACTTCCTCATATTCCAGAAGTGAACCTGAGGCCTGCAAATGGCTCAGGAAATGCACTTCAATTTAGAACAGATGTATGTTTATATGCATAAAAATCATTCTAGTAAATACATTACCCAAAGCACCTTATTCCTGACCTGCTGTAACCCATACTATGACATCAAAGATGCAAAAAAGATCTTTCTGAGCTACTTCACACTTGAGCTGTGGCACTCCCTCGTATTCTGAAACTGAGGCCTTCATATGGGTCTTTGAAATGCACTTCAATTTGGAACAAATTTGTGTTTAAATAGATAAAGTTCCTGTAAATGTGTGATTTTGATGTAAGAGACACACTTTTCCTTATGCAATTCCTTGCACATATTCCCTGCACACGTAACTTGCAGTACTTACCTTCCCCACCAGCTCAGAAGAAAAGGAGAATGCCGTCCTCTCGCACTTTTGCTTCAGTGGTTCGCTGCAGAAAGGCTCGTGCCTTTCAGATTGTGCTTTCCCCGCTTCACAAGAAATAATAAGAGAACCTGCTTATCCTGCTAACTTCATTTTAATAACACAGCTTCCTACAGGCACCTCCAGGTTATTGTCACTGTAAGTACTATTGTGCCTCAAGGTTCAGAGATCCAGGAGGAGCCCTGTTTTCCCTTTACTTTTAGCGCAGCTCTTGCAGCCCAGGAGGCCAGGGATCGCAAGGACAGCACCACAATTTCATAATAAGTTTACGACTGTAGAGACTCTATTGTCGGGGCAGAGAACTTTGCACATACAAAATAGGCCTGTCCTAATTATTTTATGCGTGGAGTCCTCTGCCCCCACTGTGGAGTCTCTGCAGTCGTAAACTTACTATTAAATTGTTTGTTTGTGAATAGCGAGAAAAGAGTAAACTTACACAAAAGTGTACATTTACCTCCGTGAATCAGGCCCAATGTGTTCAGTTTCCATGTAATGCTTCACATACCTATCTTCTTTCATGGTTGCTGCTATTTTGGGTTCATGTTAGTCTCTCTGTCCAAGCGTTTGGGCGGTGTGCTGCATACCCCAGTTATGCTGCTGAAAACAATACTAGGTACATCTTGCATAGGCTTCAAAATATAGGGTGTCTTATGTTTTTGGGACCAAAATGCTGAGCTTTAAGGCCCGGATTTGCCTTTTAAAATCATGTTTCTTAAACCACTTAAAAAAAAATATGAGGCCAAGACCATAAAAGCTGCCATGTCCCTATTACTGGCTCTGGAAGAACCTGGGACCTGTTTCTTTACTGCTACATTTATCCTCAGTTCAATAAACGCCAGGAAGAGTATGGTGTTTTAATGTATTTTAATCTTTTATAATGTTAGACGTGGATAGGACGTTCTAAGCACTTTGCACTTTATATTGCATGTATTACTTGGTTTTTATTACTGTAACCATATTGCACCAAAACTGGTTGTTTATTTTATTGGAACTGCGCCCGTTTTGCATTAGTTTTTAGGTGCTAATAGTGTACATTTGTAATGTGTTTACTCCCCTCATAACGATAATGTCTATTGTCCCTAATAGCTGTTAAGTGTTAATTGTTTACATCAGGCCATATGTCAAACTTATGCACTTTTTACTCTGTTTTATTTATTGTACCTAGTAAGAGGGATACGGGCCCCTAATGAACTGTTTTTAGCCTGTTATGTATAATGTGTGTGCTTTTATGGTTGTATGTTTCAACCGAATAAAGCTAATTTTGAATTGAATTGAATTGACTCAAATGTTCTAGTTGGCCTAGGAGCTTGCAAGCCAAGCAGCCACCCTCCTGCTCGCTTAAGCCTCATTCTGTTCCTCATGTACTTTTAATGCATGTTTCCCATTTGTCACTTATTTCGCAACTGCTGTGTATTTTTGTACTGCTTAAAATGTCTTTATTTAATACAATTTATAAATATATGAACAATAGCTGCACTGGGTTTCACAGGGGAATTAAAAGTGAAATGCCGTCCTCTTTGACGCCACTATCTTACAGTTTTCTAACTCTCTAGTGCAAGTCCTTCGTTGTGGTATTGCATGAATGGCTCCACTGCTTTGCTGTGATTCTCAGAGCTTATTTTGTGCTGTTAAACGCAGTGGGTAGACACCAGCACAGATATTTGAGGACTAGGAGTTATTTTTCTCCATCAGACTTTCACCCAGAAGAATAAAGAGAAAAGGGAGGTACGGAAGGTTAGGAAAGCAAGCTAAAGAAACAGGTACTATGGGACATGGGGGTGAAAGAGGCATGAGGCAGAATCACAACAAGGCACCATTAGCATTGTGAGAGCCAATCCCTAAAAATCATCTGAACCCCAATATTTTGAACACCCAAACTTTTACTCAAATAATTTACCTTCAAAATCTCCAAAAGATACAGTGGTTAGAGAACACAGTTCCAGTAACTGACTTCTAGATCAAAAATAGGTTAGGAAATAGATTTATTACAGGGGTTTAGAAAAATGCAGTACAGAAGGAAATTCATGAAGGCTCAAGTATAGAAATACAGAATCATAAAACTTAGCCCTAACTAATCGAGTTTTTGAAAAGCTACAACAGTATTTATCAACCATAGAGTTCAGCAGATGCCGCTACAAAAATGATGGGCCTCTGCATATTATTTTTATAAATAAAGCACTCGATCTGTCAGGAATCTCAGAAACTTTGGCAGGACTTGGTGGGGCTAAAACTAGGCTAGGGCTGGGCAGACCTTGTAGAGTTTTGCTCCGTGGAATTCTAAGGAATGCGAAAACAACTCATCGAGATTTCATAGCACTCTGAAAGGGTGGAAGTGGTCGCCCGCCCATTCACGCTGGTTTTCATAAATGGCAGAATTCAAGGGACATTTCAGGGATGAAACACCAGCATGTATGGCACTACGCAGTTCACCAGCCGGAGCTCCGGCTGCTATGGGGGAGAGTGTGCTGGCGTGTGTGCCAGCACAGTGGGGTGCAGCAGCTGACGCACCCCTGGGAAGATATATTAGACCGTGAACAGAACCTGCTCGATCTGCTGGGTGTCGAAGTTGCAGTGGTTGGTGTGCAATTATTTAGTGTTTGTTTTCTAAATTGCCAATTTTATTTTCAAATAGCATGCTGCTCACACTCAGATGCAAGTTAAGTTTACAACGTTATGAATATTATGTGATCTAGCTTGCACTAGCACTAGCCAGCTGATCTGCACTACCTAATCATACTCATCGGCGCTCGCTTGGGCTAATTATTCTACAAAGTCATGCAGACTCCTCTGTACTGTCACTAACAATTGTGGTAGTAAGTAATATTAGTGTCAAGTCAAGTCAAGTCAATAAACTTTATTTGGTTTTTGAATACAAAACCATAAAAGTTACACAAATGCAATACATACAAACAGTAGATTGTTAACAATTTTTTTTTATAACAGACTCCGTTACCACACAATAGATAATCTAAAAAATTGGTCTAAATGAGTAGACTCGACATGTCCATAAAGTGCCTAGATTTCATAGTTGCTTTTAAAACCCTTCTATAAAAATGATACAATCATCCTTCAACAATTGAAGAGATACATTAGTGCTGGTCTAACTTGTTTAAAATTCAATTTCTTTAAAATAGGAACTAAAAAATGCCTCCTGGGTACTTCATACAATTTACAAAAAACCGTGAAGTGCAGCAAATCCTGAGGAGACTTTCCGTCGCCGCCACAGGAAGCTAGCACTTGGCCTCTGGAAGCCCCCTTGGGTCTTGCTAGCAGGAGATGGAAAAGGTTCATCCAGAACCTGGTTAACAGAAATTCTTCATGTGTCGTAAAGGACCCCATAAGGTATGGTTCTGACAGTGGCGTCGATTTAAGCAATAAGTATGCCTGAACACTCGGTTTCCGTGCCTCTTCTGCATCCCGATCTGCTTGTCTTCGGCTTAAAAAGGCTGACTTGGTTAATTCCACGTCCTTTCTCACAATAGCATCTGGCTTAAAGAATAAAACGCCCCCTCAATCCATTCAAACCCTCTTTTAATATAATTGAGCCAGGGGATACGAGCCACATTATCTAAGGACAGGTATTCTCTCAAGATCAAATGAGTGAGGATTAGATCTTCATTTAACCAACAGATTAACCAGAAGATCAGGGGACGCAGGGCAAGGGTATCACTTAAGTAGGAGATCCCCAATTCCTCATGTACCGCCATGTTCGAGGTTCCTCGCGGGACACATAATAATCTTTTTAGAAACCCATTTTCCACTACCTGGAGGGGTTCTGTTACCGTGTATCCCCAGATCTCACTACCATAAGTTGCTATGGCTAAGCTTTTTGCTTGATACACTTGAAGCATAGCTCCTGTTGGATTCTTTCCCACTTTAGAGGCAAAATTAAAAATTGCTGCATTGACCCAAACCAGTTCCCCCTTTTTTCTCTGGATTAAGGGGTCCCATTTAAATTATTCATCGAATAAGACCCCTAAATAAGAGAAAACATTAGTGCGGGGAATCTTATCATTACCTGTTCTGAACTGAAAGCTCTTTTTCATATGTTTCCCTACCTTCATAACATAGGACTTCGAGTTATTAATGGCCAGGTCCTGATCTGTCATAAATCCAGAAAAGGGTTTGTAAGCCCAGTTCGGTTCTGGATATTAGGACAGCGTCATCCGCGTAAAGCAGGACGGGAATACCAGTGAGTTAGCATTCTCTGAGCCTTTCATTATGAAGCTCATACAGTCCCAGTCTCCCAGTAATGAATATGCATCTATGCATTGAAAAGAGCAACTGAGTCGGCCCAGTAAAGGGGCTTGGAAAGTAAACATTATTATTTGCAATGCATTAGTAGTTTAGGTTTAGGTGTACAAAATTAGGAATAAGTAAGTAAGTAAGTAAGTAAGTAATACTTTATTTGATTTGTGAAAATCATAAAAGGGTGGACCTTACCACCATGGGATAAAGCTTTACATCTTTGAATTAGCATAAAAACAACATAAAATCACATAAAAAGATAATACGTTAAAGTAACACAAAGCTTAGCAAATTGCTCAAATGTGCAGTTACTGTGTAAAGTTAAAAAAACACAAATGGAGCTGGGCAGGGGGATAACTGTCTCATTACAGCTGCCAGACAACAAATGGGTGTTCTAAGCGGGGGTACAGTGCCTCGGGGTTAAGTGCAACTTGATGGAAATAACACATTGTTAACTCAGAATGAAGGTTTTTTTTGTTTTTTATGCTGGGAAAGTGAAAATAAAGGGTATCCATTAAGAGATTGAGGGAGAGTCTGGGCCCAGCCTTGGGGGGACCAATTGGCACAGGTCGTCTTTAATTGTTTCCTTGTTTTCCAGTTCTTTAAATTAGGAATAGGTCAACTTAATATTACTAGTACTATTGGCAATTTGATTTAGAAAAGTACAATGCTACTGTGTTTGCCTGACAAAATATTTTTGGGGTGATTAACTCTGCCAGTATATTTTTTTTTTTAATCTTCTTTATTTTCGGCACCCAAGGTCAAGAGGGCAGCTTCAAAGACAGGGGAAGGAGGGGATGCCACAACCGTTGTCACAGTGGGTGGAACTACAACCACCAGCACCTCAGCGATGATTCTACTGGCCCCAGTAAGTTCTGTTATTATTCATTTAATTTCCGTAACTTGCACCTCTCCCCACTATTAGAATCATTTTAATTTTGCCTTGTTTATTTTTTTATACTGTCTCCTTTTATTTCAAATACTGTAACTAATGTTTGTTGAATTCTTGTGATCCCTGCATTATCCTATTTTTCTATATTTCATGTTTCTGAAGCTGACTACCTCCTGTCTGTACTATTCAGTAGCCTTCTTCTGCTTTGTTAGCAAGCTTTCCCTCTCTCCTTATATATCTCGTGATACTGTAAGACTAAGAAAACAGATTTATGGTACTCTACTGTTAAGATTGCAGGCTAGTAAGCTATTACATTATTCACCATGCATGTTTATTAAGAAGGGTTTCTTTTTCTTGCTCATGATCAAACTGTTAAAGCAAGAGTAGCCATGGCCATGGTGGACCTCTCCCAAGGCTGTGCTATAATTCATGTGTATACCAGCGGTTTCCATAACAGTACAGCATTGCAGGAACGTATGAGGTCCCATATTGCATTTGCCAACCACAACCATATGTCCTTCATTGACTATTATTCCACCCCTTCATTGTGCTTCAATGACTCAGTCATCATAACTCTGCCCCTCCATTACAAAATGTTGTTGGTTGGCTTGACTTCCTGACTTTTCAAACACTGTCAACCAACGCCAACAAACCCCCCAAAGTGATAGTTTTGATAAAAGATACTGCTAACCAAACTGTGATGAGGTATTGCATTGTATTTTGTTAAAATAATAATAATAATAAGGGGAGGCATATCTGGCATCTAAAATGTGTAATTTTTTCTAGCTTACAGACCTCCAGGGCCGGGGCCAGCAGCAGCACCAGTGCACCGGAAATGGCAGAGAAGGTTGAAGGGGAGTCCCAACAGCAACAGGACAGTTGGTTGTAAGTCATACCAATTTACACATCATTTATCATCCCCCTGGCACGAACGACTCCTTCACTGACCACCTCATGGAACTTATTGCTGCTAAGTTCTCCTCCAATTCCAAAGATATCTTCCTGGGTGATTTCAACCTGCATTGGAATGACCCCCAAGGACCCTCATGTCAGTGCCATCAAAGACTTCCTGTATGATCAAGCCCTGACCCAATCCTGTTCCCTCCCAACACACTCGAAAGGGGCCATCCTTGACTGGATCATCTCTAAGAAATCAACAGTCAAGCTTATCTCCATAGACACGTGCGACTCCACTTACCACCACGCCACCGCATTCCTGCTGCCTGGCACCCACAAGATAAGGGCACCTCAACCAGTGATTCCTAAACGCTGGATTAGAGACACTAGAAACCTGGACCACAAAGAACTGAAGGCTTGCTGCAAGTCTGACCTCCCCCTCTCACATTTCTCAACAGTCAATGACCTCAATAATCACTACTCTGCAACTATCTCGAACATTATGGATGACCTAGCCCCACTAAAGCTAAAAAGAACCCAAACGAAAGACAGGGACCCCTGGTTCACTGGACCCCTCAACAATGAGAGGAGATGCCTCAGGCAATCCGAAAGAATCTGGAGACAGGACCCCTCCGCCGCACTTCTAAAACGTCTCTGCCAGGCCAGAACTGCCTACAACAAGAACATCCTTAACTCTAAAAAAGAATTTTTCAGATCCGAACTTGAGAACGCCATGAACAGACCTCGCAAGCTCTTTGATCTGGTCAAACACCAATCCAATAAACTGGTCAAAACCTCTTGAAAAAAAACAAGTCTTTAATAACATCTGAGGAATTCTCCTACTTTTTTGCGTACAAAGTCGCAGCCTTGGAAAATGAACTTAGTCCCGCCACATACTCTCTATCCCTTCCTGGCCTTCCCCCTCCTCCTGCGATGCCCCCACAGACTTCACCAAAAAATCAAGCACTTTGGACTGACTTCAACCTCTATGACAAAGACTCCGTATCTAAAATCCTATCATCCCTAAACCCGAATAACCATTTCAATGACCCACTCCCCTCCAACTGCCTAGCAGCCGTCGTCCAATCCATTATTCCTAGCTGAACTGCAATAATTAATGCCTCACTCCAGCAGGGTTCCATTCCTGACTCTCTGAAAGCTGGCCATGTCCTCCCCATTTTCAAAAACCGTCGCTGGATCCAGCCATCCCCGACAATTTCAGACCTATCTCCAACATCCTCCTCTTGACGATGCCCTCCAAGCTCTGGACCATGGTAAAATGTGCCTTTTAATCCTCTTAGATCTATCCTCAGCCTTCAACACGGTCAACCACGAAAAACTAATCGAACGCTTCAAACTCAGGATGGGTTTGGATGGCTCTGTTCTAGAATGGTTCAGATCCTTCCTCCGAAACCGATCGCAGCGATTCCTAATCAACGGCAACCTCTCTGCTCCCTCACCGGTCAAGGTCGGAGTCCCTCAAGGATCAACCCTGTCCCCTACCCTCTTCAACGTTTACCTTGAACCACTTCCGAAGTACTACGCACAGCGAATATCTCCTACCATATGTATGCTGACGACACTCAGCTTTACATCAAAGCCTCATCTCTCGAGGATATTATCTCCCTGAATGAGGACCTGAAATCAACCGTCCATTGGCTCACCTCCAATCAACTTAAACTCAACGCTAAGAATACAGAATTTCTCCTAATTTCCCCTCCAAAAACCAATCCCGAGATGCAGATATGGATCAAGGCTATCACAGCCTTAGATTGCCCTCCGACCATCGTGGACTCAGCAAAATCTCTGGGAATAACCCTTGACTGCAATTTGAACATGCAAGACCACATCAACTCGATGGCCAAATCAGCCAGATTCCACTTGAGCTACCTCTGGACACTGAAACCTCCAGGATCCCAATAGAAACACTAGGAATCCTTGGTTGTGAACTAGCATCTGGCCAATTAAATTCTTGTATATATTTGTATATATATGATTATCCATATCACTGTATATTGTTTCACGCATTGAGCACCTTTCACCAAATGTCACTTGATTGCACCTGTTCTTGACGGTCTTATCATGAATCAAATGTTATCATTGAATGAAGTAATTCAGACGAAACATAAATGAATTCTGATATAAATTGCATGAAATAATCTCTTGTTCTCATGATCTTTATTCTTATATTGCTTGAGCATTTATTTCTCATCATATGTGTGTACCAGAGAGCATTGAACCTTGATTGCATTAAGTAGCAGTGTCAAAGTAATGTGTCTTACCCAACAGAACCATTCTTTTGTTTAACCATTAACTACCCAGGTTCTGAGCGACACATGGTTACCCCTTTTCTTTAACTACAACTATCAACTAGCGCCTCCCTTCGGAATACCGAGCTTCCTCTTCTAGACATCTGGGGCCTTATCTGGAGTTACTTATATGTAAACTGTACATACCTGTCCCCTACCCTAATGTGATTCCTTGCTTATTGTACACTGCTATGTTCCCCTGTAAAGCGCTCTGATACCCTTACGGGTCAAGTTCGCGCTCTATAAAACAATAAAATATAATAAAAAATAATGTTAGCTTATTGACAAATTAAGTATACTCACTGTATTTCTTAAGCGAGGCAGATATCCCACCCATCATCATGCATCACCTCCCCGCCCAAGGCATTTTGGCACTAGAGCAGTGACCTAACCGCAGCATGTTTCAATTCAGCACTGCAGTGTTGGCTGTGCAATGTATCTCTGATTCTGTTAATGCAGCATTTACTAAGTTTACTTTTCAATGCATTGCAAAACGAAAACAGAGTGTGGTTCCCAGTGCCCATCAATCACCTCCTACTAGTACTTCACTTCTTTATTCTTTCCTAAGCTCTGTACCAGCTTACCCAAAAAAAATAATAATCCATTCTTGACATATGCCACAATTTTATGGTCAAAGATTTTATGTGTATAAATTTCATGGCTTCTATAACAGATTTACAGTTATGCATGTTCAAATTTTTCTCTTTTGTCATTCGTCAACTACAGTGACTGACTAAGCCAAAGCTTATCACAGTTCAATGACACCCCACTATTCTATGTCAAAACCTCTAGCTACCCTAATCCCTCTCATTTTACCCAGCAGTAGAGTAAGTATTCTTGCTGCCAAGAGAAGGTATTTGTTGAACATAATTTGTGGTGGAAAAAGAGGCCGGGGATTAAAGTGGGACTAAATGCCTGATTTGGAGTTAGGTTGATGGGATACTCTGTGACGAACATGTCAAATAAAAGCTTTGCTGTTTTTTGCCCTGTACTGCAGTGCATTATTTTTTCCACTGTCTAATTACAGTGGACAGGATGTCGGCATTTTATATCTGACATGTGTGAAGTATAATTATTATTTATCTGCCTCTTTGTAGCCAGGGTAGAATTGAAATGCAGTTGCAGAAGAGCAGGGCCATTGAAATTAAAGTAAGATAATAAATTGTCCATTACAGCTGCCCCAGCTGCAGACTGCAGAGAGTAGCAAAGTACTCAATGTACTAGCATGCCTCTATTAATTTAGCCCAAGAAGAATTCTTGTGCTGCATCGTGCACAATGCCTTACTCATCACTAATGAGAGGTAATTTAATTTATTTTTGATTTTTTTACACACAAAGTGTAGGTTTACTTTTATTACTAGGAAATCCCTTAAAGAAAAAAAACACTTAGGGGCCCATTATGATGTCGGGCGGATTGCCCCCGCCAGGCTGGTGGTAGCCACCGCCAGCCTGGCGGGGGCAATCCACCCGACACCCACGCTCGTTTTCCCCCCGCCATATTAGTATGGCGGGGGGACCTCGGCGGACGGAAAGACCGTCCGCCGCTTTTCCGCCCCGGTCGCCTTGCGGCCGGGGCGGAAAAGGAATAATATGGTGGCGGTGTCTATCAGACACCGCCAGCCATATTATGATGGGCGTCTGTAGGTGCCTTACTGCGGCGGCGATGCCGCCACGGAAAGGCATGCGGTCTTCACTCTGGGGGCCCCCTGCGGGCTCCCAGAGTGAAGGAGAGGTAGGGGTGCACACGGGGGATACCTCTGGTACCCCCCTACATTTGCATTATCAAAGCGGCAGGCACCGCGCGGTGCCTGACACTTTGTTTATGCAAATGCATCAATGCATTTTTAGCATTGTGCGGGCGGTGCACAGAAAAATGCAGGATGGCGGGCACATCCTAATACCCCCCACGGGACCCCCGCCCTTATGGCGGGTGGTCCCGAATTCAGACAGGATGGCGGGTGGACAAAGTCCGCCCGTCATCCTAATGAGCCCCTTACTCTTAATCCGGTGGTGTAGTAGTCTGGCATAATTCCTTGTAGCCAGGCAGTGTTTCTGTTATGTGAGGCAGGTGTGGGGAATACTTGGTCCTGTGAATAATCACATCAGACATTCCACTGGCCCTAGGGACCAGCAATGTACTACTGTGCCACTATCCACTATATAAACAAGTGTTTGAACAGAGCATTATTTTCAATGTGACTTTTTTTTTGCTTTCTTCATATAGCTACTCCTGCTGGCCCACCATCTTGGCTGGAGATAGCAGCCCGGCTGCGGCAGCAGCCGGTGGAGGCCATCCAGGCCGAATAGCACTAGCTGGGGGCTCTCGGGGAGGGGAGGAGGAGGCCTCTGCCATTACTGCTCCGGGCCCCAGTTCCTACAGCCAGCTGCCAGTGCCTCCTTCAGGGCACAACACCAGCAGCACTGCCTACAGGTGGGATCCTTGTCCTGATCCACCACTGCTGCCCCCCCACCCCACTACCCAGACCACTTCCAATACCACGTGGTCCACAAGCTGGCGTGGTTTTGCCAGGAGGTGGTAAGCCTTAGCTTTAAAGTAATGCCTTCTAACACTCTTTTTTATTTTTTGCTTTGGTGGGAGGGACTATTGTTGTGGGTGATGAGGGTGGGAATTGGGAAGGGAAAGTTGAACTTTTGGGCATTCTTTCTTTAGGACATTGGTTGGGGAAGGAGCGATGTTTGGGGAGAGGGGTGGCCCTGTTGTGGGTAGAGAGGTAGGGTTTTATACTTGTTAAAAATGAAAGGGAAATCATTATTTTACTTTACGCCTCAACTCTTTTATCTTCTCAAAAAAGTATATACAAGTTAGTTTTACCCTCTGTAACTATATTGACCACTAGAGGGGACCACCATTGCCTATATTGCCTATGCCCACAACAAGTTAGAGAAACAACATCTTCAGTAGAAGTTGGTTACTAACCAAATAAGTTCACTTCACTCCACAGTTCTCCTACCTGAATAGATGAAGCGTTGGCTGCTACTTCTCTCAATCTTCTTACTGCATGGTTTCCCAACCAGCCTCTTTAATATTCATGGTAGTTGTAGCAGGGTAGCGCACTAACAGGGAAGGCATCACAAGCGAGGTCCCACTCTCACTTAGGTGAACCCCTACTGTAGTATTAACCAAAGGATTATCCATCACATATAACAGGATTGAAAGAAAGACAGAGTTAGTGGGTTTATTATATTTATATCCTAACTTTAGAAAGACTGAGGTCAGACCATCATTATAACACAACAAAGAAGACCTGCTATTATAACAAACACTAACAGTATTAGCTTCTTCTAAGCAATAGAGAGCTAGTATTTAACTAAAACTAAACTTACAAAATCCTCAGGAGAAGTGGACTCAGAGTCACAAGTAGACAAGGATAATCATTGACGCAACACAAGGCCTGAATGATGATGTTGACGAATGATGTTCTTCAGTATCTAAAATGGGGACCCCTACAATGTGGGGTAGGTAAGTGGGGCTCGATTGGGCTATTCCGTAGTTAATAGAAGATCCTGCAATGAATTGGTGTCACTTTCACCACATCCGTCCCACCAAGTGTATGATTGATTTATGGTGTAAATTAAGTCACTTCTCAATAGATCATACAGCCCAAGAGGGTTAGGGGTTTGATGAATGTATGGGAAAGGGCATTTGGGGAAAGGTGTGACAAAGACAAACACTACACAACAATTCATCAGGGCCACGAGCAGCACATCATTGTCAATCTGCTGTGGAATCAAATGAAGAAATGAGTAGGATACATTTCAGTTAAATGCACTGCAAATAGTCCTTTAGCCTGAGAGACCCAAGTTATTATATATCTAAATGTTCTGTCATCTAGGTTTGAAAAATAGTAAATACAAATAATGGAGGAGTGAAGTAAAACCACACAGTTCTAAAAATTATGGTTGTGTGTATCAAGTATTGTGCCACAGAAGTACTCTTTGGTTGACACAATGTCTCTTTGCAGCCTTGTATAATCAGGCAAGCAAAGCGTTAAGCCCTCAACCAACTCATGCACATCTTCATTTTTGTTCACACTAGCAAGTGCGAACCTTTCAGAGACCTCTTCCAACTGGTCCTGTAGCAGATGCAATGATTGGATTGCTTGGCTCATCGTACTGTCCTCCTTGCAGACTTCCCCAGTGAAAACCTCAAAAGGAAGTAGGATCTCTATCAGATATTTGACTAGGCCCCATTTGTCCATCTCAATGATCATGCTTTTACCAGTTGCATCCCCTCTTTGTATGACATACCCATTGATCAGTTTGCACTGCTCAAACAGACGTTACAACATGTAATGGGTCGAGTTCCAAAGTGTTGGCACCTCCTGTATGATGCCGTTAACTGGTACTCTGATAGAATACTGAATGATCATCAACTACCTTCAGCCTTTAAAAGAATGGCTGAAATGAGTGCAGATTCCTCTGCAGGTGACCAGTAAGTTGCTGACTAGGTCTTCTTTTCTGAGAAAGTCCTGCACAACAATGTTGATGCAATGTGCCAAACACATGACCCTGAAATACTTACCATCTGCCATGGCCTTAACTATATTGCTGCCATTGTCTGTGGCAACAAATCCAATTTTGAGACCGCTGAGTCTCAGTCATTCAACACCTTGCTGATGTAGTCTTCCAAAATGTTTGCAGCTGTATGGGATTTCTCCATAGCTAACATGGCTAATGTTGCATGCTTCCAAACACCCTAGAAAGTTTCTTCGGTGCTAAGACCCGTACATAGCTGTAACCTAAACCTCACAAAAGAGATCCAGTGCACAGTGATACACATGTAATCAGTGACTTGACAACTGTTCCACATGTCTGTAATCAGGTGGATAGTGTGCACATCACTCTGCTGCAAAGCTTGTCCAACCAATTCCAGCCCATCTAGATGGAGTGCTGGAACAGCAACTCTGGCAAAATAGGTTGAGGTGGGAACCTTCCATTTTGGGCAGATGGCTACCACAAATTCTAAAAACCCCACTCCTTCCAGAAAAGAAAAAGAGAGGAAGGAGGTCCACGCTAACATTTTATCCAGTTTCCTGTTGTACAAACGTGCCGTTGGATTGTTGCGCTCGTACAGCCCCTCCTGCCTAAACATGCCAGTAATAGTAGCCTAAATGTTTTCTTTTCTGGTGCCACTGATGCAGGCAACTTCCAGAGAGAAGAACCAGCAAGTGGACTCAACCTGCTTATCAGGGCAGTCACTTTATGCTTTTGCTGTGGTGTCTCCATCAGATTCTTGTGGCATTTTGAGGATGCTAATGCGGGTGATACTGGTACACTGTTGGGGACAGCGCTGCTTTGTGTAAAGAAGATGTCAACCTCTTCTTTCTCATCACCTTCCACTATGATCCGAGCAGATTCCCTGCTCTCATCACCTTAGCCACCACCACCCACAGCTATGTTTTTGAGGTGCGCCTCTCAGCGGATTGTGTGATATTTTTTCATATGGCTTGTTTGATCCGAATCATAGTGTGAACCAGTTTTGCCTCGACGCACACTCATACAGCAATTGGAGCATATTGCAATGTTATCCTCCTCCTTGCTAATTGTAAAGAAGTCCCAAACTGGGGAGGTGAACTTATTCAGTGGGCCACTGGTGCCACTGCCAATGCCCAAAAAACTGAGATAGGTGGGTGTGTTGACATCGATGATTGCCTCTCTGCAGTGCATACTTCTATTGAGGTAGTGGTGGATGTAGGTCTCTGCAGGGGCCTTACAAATATGGGAGCTGGCACCGGTGGTGGTATCAGTGCCACATCCCTTGGAGCAGATTAAATAGGAAGGGTAATGTTGGTCTCTCTGGGCCAGCTTCCATGACAATGACAGGCTTGTTATCCTCATTCCCCATAATTGTAAAACTCTCAGGAACTTTCCTCTTTTCCTAGCCTCTCCAGGCTGGTTTCAGACTCAGCCGTGGTTCAATCCACGTCCAGATCATCGAAAGGGGGGCTTGGAGAAGATGGTGGAGCACCCTTCCTTTTTCTTGCTGGAGATCTCAAAGCCAATAAAATATGAGGTTCTTGCTCAGCAGGAAGCTCAACCTCCTTTTCTGCTCCTACTTCAAGAAGATCTCCTATTGCTGGCTGTTGTCCACTTTGCTGAGATTCTTGCAACGGTTGGGTACTACTTTGCGAAAGAGACAAATCCAATTCAATGTCACTGCTCGTCGATGCCGCCATGATTGCAGTGGCTGCTTCACTGACATACAAGGGCTTGGGTTTAGGTTGGGGTGGTTCCGTTGATGCATGAGTGCTGTTCCCAACTTGCTCCCCACAGGACGGTGCAGCAGGCACAAGTTTCCGGAAAAAGGTTCCTGTCGACACATCAGTGGTGGCAATCTGCTTGGTCTTCTTCTCCTCACTGGCCACTTTCTTGGCAGCACCTTTCTTTGGGACCATCTTAAAGCTGTCAGTTGGCAGTGGCACTTAGCTGCACATGTGGAAGACATTGGAGGACTAGTGTTGCATGTTGTGTGCTCAGGTCACTTTGTACCGCTCTCCTGTCTGGCAGTACTCTGGGTGATGTCACTTTTGCACCTGAAAGCAAACAAGTAAGAAAAACATTTAGTGACACATGGCATTGTTGCAGTTTGAATTAGTACAGGCAAAGACAATATAATTTAATGTAGTTACTTAAGTTATTATTATCCCACATGATTAACAACAATACAGTGTATCCATTCCAGAGTCAAACCACACCACCATAACATAGTATTTCATTTTCAATCAGGATAAAAACATACAGATGTAACTGTTTGCTTTATGTGCATCTAAAGGAAAATAGAATAATCCGTAAAATATAAAGGCTCGCATGCACCTATGGCATGCAAGTGGGTCCAAGGGGAAATGGAATAATCCTTACAAAATTATTGCTGGCGGTGGTGTGCACCTATGTCAGACAAGTGGGTACATGGGGAAAATTGAATAATCCTGAAACATTTAATGCTGGTGTGTGCCTATGGCACGAAATGGGGTCCAGGGGAAAATCGAATAATTCTTAAAAAATGATTGCTGGTGTGCACCTATGACAGGCAAGGAAGTCCATGGAGGAAATGCAAAAGTCATAAAAAAATGATTGCTGGTGTTTGTGTGCACCTATGGCAGGCAAGTGGGGCCGCAGGACATGGAATAATCCTTAAAAAATTATTGCTGGTGCTGTTGTGCACCTATGACGGGCAAGAGGGTCCATGGAGGGTATGGAATAATCATTAAAGAATGCTTGATGGTGCTGATGTGCACCTGTGGCAGGCAAGAGGGTCCAAGAGGAAATTTAATAATCTTCAAAAACTGAATGGAAGAGGCTCATTTGGCAAGCAAGGGGGTCCAGGGGAAAATGAATAATCCTTAAAAAATGAATGCTGGTGTGTGTGCACCTATGGAAGGCAGAGGGCATGGGGTAAAAGGAATAATCCTTAAAAAAGGACTGCTGCGGTTTGTGCTGTGCACCTATGGCAGGCAGGGGGCCAAGGGAAAATGGAATAATAGTTAAAAAATGTATGCTGTTGGGCGGCTGTGCGCCTATGCCATGCAGGAAGTGGATGGATGGTGGGCAAATATAAAGAAGGAAAACAATTAAAAATGTAAAAAAAGTAGAAAGTATTTAAATATCTATATAAAAATTACAACAAAAGTTTTTAGAATTAAAAAGAATTTTTTAAAGAAAAGTAAAATACAAAAATAAAATATAACCCAAAAAATAATAATTGCTGGTCTGCTAGGGAACTATGAGAAGCCCATTGGGAGGCAGAAGGCACAAGTGAAAAATGCAAAGAAATGCATATAATATAAAACAATGTTCATGTCATAATTGCCACAAAAATGGCCACAACAAAAAACACATGCAGGCCTATGGCGAAAGCACACTAGCTGGCTACACAAAATGGCCACAGGGTCAACCTACAACAGCAAGCAAGGAGGCATGACCACCACAAACAACACACGCAGATCTATGGCAAAAGCACACTGCCTGGCTATACATAATGACCGATGGCCACATGGTCAACCAACAACGGCAAGCAGGGAGGCATGGGCATAGCAAAGTAAACATGCAGGCCTATGGAAAAAGCGCACTGGCTGGCTAGACAAAATGGTCACCGGCCACATGCTCAAACAACAAGCAAGGAGGCATGGAAAACAAAAAACACATGCAGGCCTATGGACACTGACTACACAAAATGGTCCTGGCTACATAGCATGGAGAACAAAGACAAAAGGTGGCCTATGGCAAACACACTCACACAGACAATGGCCAAAGTATATAAGGTAACATTGAAGAAAATACTACCATAAACACAACAGTTTTTGAACTTACTTGTGATATCAGAAAAACAAAGTCCTTACATCCGATGATATATATGCAGCACACAAATAGAATGATCCTTCGAAATCCAAATGAAGAGTGACCAGGAGATGGACAAAGCACTGGGAGGAGCCTGCTGGACAGGAACAGGAAGTTGGAGTCTCTGGGGCATTTGCTTCTTGTTGAAAAAAAAAGTTACATTGAATTAAAGGCTTCTTGCAGTAAATAGAAATATTTTAACAGTCCGTTGGAGTTAAATATTAACTTGAAAACGTCTTTTCAAATAGATCTAGCTGTTTCTCGAGTAGAGATTCTGCTCGAGGTTCAGCCACGGTCACTTGTGTTTCCCAGCGCCACAAAAAATGTGCTGAAAGGTGCAATCATGGCCGGAATACATGCTAGCAGCTGGCAAATCTTGCTCGGCTGCTCGCACGAGGGGCCGGCAGGCCTCGTTGTGTACCAGTGTGTACTGCAACACGCCTTGTGTGCACCAACACAAAACACTTCTGCTACGTGCCAGATGGCAGAATTTAGTGGGAACTCTGCACTACATGAGTGGCACAAAGTTCTAGAATTCTGACAACTCCGCAAGCTGAGTGAAGTTTTCTGCCAAGGCCTAGCTAAAAGCTTCTCGTCTCTTAGGTTTCTGAACCTAGAACCAGATCGTTGTTGGTACTCTAGAGAAAGTAAGGACATGGTTTTGGCATTACCTAGTGGTGTTGGCTCGTTAGCTGCATGCCTTCCATTTTACCATAAAGCATGTTGTAGTTGGACAGTGGGACCCCAAAATGCATGCAGCCTTGTGCAGAGAGCACTGGCTTCCTTCCCTCTGTGGCACTCCTGCGCCCTTTTCATGTACCCTGGGTTGCAGCCAGGGTTAATTGCATGAGTGTGAGTTGAGGATGTGGGTGTGTTCTGGAATACATAGGCAGGTTCCACTGCTGTTCGTCATTTCCTCACCAGCTGCTAGTAATGTTCGAGCCCAAATCTTGCAGACTGTCAACAACAGTGTCCTATCCTCAACGGAAGAAATAATAGGAGGAAAGTGTAAATGCAATGGGCACACATGGCAACATCGGCCACTATTCGTTTTGGTGGAGTACTCAGAAGCTATATATGGAAGGCGCAGATTTCTCACTTCTATAGAAAGTAGGATTGGACTCGGCATACCTTTTGGTTGGTAATGTAGCACCGAGGTTGCAGCGCTTGCTGCAGCTATTTCTGAGAGTGACCCATTTTTTCCTCCCTTTTTCCTTTCATTGCTTGCTCCTCTCGTGTAACATTCACCAGTTAAAATGTTTGGGGAAATGCCACATTAAAACACACCGAATAAATGCAGCAGCATGAGGAAAACAAGCAGCAGCACCTGATAATCAGCTCCTGATTTAGAGTTTATCCTAAACATCCAAGCTCCACCTTTTTTCTTTCCATCCTCCCGCATTCATCACTTTGTTCTTTCACTCATCCCTTTCTTCCACCATCTCCCAATTTACATCTTTTTCCACCTTTCCTTCCTTCTTCTCCTGCCTCTTACTCTCCCTTTCGCCACCTTCTTTCCTTTCTTTCATGCATTTCTATTCCAACCGTCATTCCCCACTTCAGTTCCAACTGTCATCCTTCATCTTTCTTTAGCACCTTTTGTCCCTCCTTCCTTTTCCCCTCCCTCCCTGTTATCCTTTCCACATCATTTCTTTATTGCGCTCAATCCTCATCCTCCTTTTGTCTCTTGACCCTTTCTGTCATTCTTCCTCTGTTCCCCATCCTCCTACACCTCCCAGCATCGGTGCACAGACATAATATCGACTCCAAAATATCGTTTGGACAGAATATCGAGTTTGAAATATCGTTTGGACAAAATATCGACAGGACAGAATATAGACAGCCAAAATATCGTTTTTAAGGTAAGTGAAGTAATATCGACTGTAAATAATATAGAAAGTGAAAATATCCAAGTATATAATCTAGATAGTAAAAAATATCGTTTTTTAAATAATATTTAATTATTTATAGTGTTTTTTCATGTTATAATATGTGTGAAAAGTGTAATTTTATGTTATAATTATTTTTAATTAATGATTTTTTTTAATTATTGTGTAATTTTATTCTGTAGCGGGTTGTGGGTTTATAGGGGAATAGGGTGGGAAGTAATTTAATTATAATTAATTAAATATGTAAATTTAATAATTGGTAGTAATATTTAATTAATTGTTAATTAAAAAATATTTGTTAATTAATTAAAATTTAATTGGTAATTAATTTAATTTCATTGATTAATTGCTAATTATGTTAAATTAAATTATTTATTTCCTGTAGCGGGTTGTGGGTTTATAGGGGAATAGAGTGGGAAGTAATTTAATAATAATTAATGAAATAATAACATTTATTTAATTGTACTTAATATAAAATAATTGTAAATTTAATTTTAATTATCAAATAAATAATTGGTAATTAGTTATAAATTAGTATTAATAGGTAACTAATTGAAATATTTACAGTTTTTGGTTTTTGGGTAAAGGGGTATTTTTAGGGTTCAGGGTCAGTTTTTAGTTTTTGGGTAAAGGGGTATTTTTAGGGTTCAGGGTCAGTTTTTAGTTTTTGGGTAAAGTGGTATTTTTAGGGTTCAGGGTCAGTTTTTCGTTTTTGGGTAAAGGGGTATTTTTAGGGTTCAGGGTCAGTTTTTGTTTTTTGGGTAAAGGGGTATTTTTAGGGTTCAGGGTCAGTTTTTAGTTTTTGGGTAAAGGGGTATTTTTAGGGTTCAGGGTAAGTTTTGGGTTTTTGGGTAAAGGGTTTTTTTTAGGGTTCAGGGTCAGTTTTGGGTTTTTGGGGTACAGGGGTACAGTGTAAAAATAAAGTAAAATGAAATTTACATTAAATTAATTTTATGAAATTAAATTAAATTAAAATATATTAAATTAATTTTAAATAATTTAAATAAAAAAAATTATTATATACTTACCAATACTTACGTTGTAATGGTATGCGTTGTAAAGGTATCTGCGTTGTAAAAACATGCGTTGTAAAAACATGCGTTGTAATAGTTTTTGCGTTGTAAAGATTTTGTTGTAATGGTAGTGCGTTGTAAAAGTTGCGTTGTAACGTCATATATCCACTGTTGCACTCTTTGGAGTGGGAATAGTAATTTTAACCCCTACGCTATCCAACGCTTTCCCTACTGTTGCACCCATTGAGTGGGAATAGTAATTTTTACTCTTTTGTATTTGTACGTTAATAATATTGGCTATTATTTAATTACATTTTGTTACTATATATATATGTTTTTAGAAATATGAATAAAAAAATATTATTTTTTTACTTTCATTAATTATTTAATTATTAAAAGTTATTTTAAGTATTGTTAAGTATATTTTAGTAATTAATTTTTTATATTAATGTAATTAAACATTGTTTTTATTAAAGTCGATATTTTTTACAACGATATTTTTGTAAACGATATTTTAAACTCGATATTTTTGTACTTACCTGTTTGTACATAGAAAGTCGATATTTTGACAGTCTATATTTTGTCAACGATATTCTGGAAGGTCGATATTTTGTCACTCGATATTATTTCAGTGATCCCCCAGCATCAACCTGTTACAATAATTGTGTGATAATGCCACTCTGTCACTTCATCTATGTCCTTCTCTCTCTGCCTCTTTCTGCTTCCAAACCACCCCTCCTTGACTTTAATCCTGACTCCCTTCGAAATCAACCATTTATGACACATGTGGGCCTAAATAGAGTAGGGCTTGAGGGGAGCAGCGCTTTAAAAACTCAAAGCTCCCATCCTGACTTTCCCCTCTGGGCCATGAACCCACGATGTGTATTGTACAATAGTTTTTCTCCTTTCCGTATTTTCTTCCTTTATTTACTTGCAACTACCACTATGTAGTCAAGGTTATTGTGTATAGTTAAGTAAAGAAGCTCTTAATGACGGTATAGTGGCTTTGACTACAGCACACGAATGACCGTTGTACTTGGGAAACCAATAGTCCTTCATAGTAACTACCACTAAACTTTGGAACAGTCTACCATCCTACATCAAAACCTCCACTTCTCTGCTCTCCTTTCGCAGACAGATAAAAACCTGGCTGTTTAAGCAATAATCTCCTCATGAGCTAGTTCGTTTCACTCAGCGCCGAGACACCTACGGGTAATTTGAGCGCTTAACAAATAGCCTAAATAAATAAATAACCCTGTCTTTTTTGTTCGCCATTTCTTGATTTTCCTGTTTACCTTATCAGTAGTGAGAAGAAGGAAAAAAACTACCGGTCTGCACTTCCATTCATATCATGTCATGTGTTTGACAACTTAACAAATGTCTTAGTAATTAGAATTTTTCTATAACATAGACTTTCATAAAATGTGTGAAATAACTCTCAGAACATACTTTTATGACGAGATTATTTACTATTTTTCACATTGTTTTTAGATGAGCCTTATCTGGGAGCGTCATATTCCGCGTACTGCACCTAGAAAATATCTATCAAGTTTTCCTCTTACACCCGAGACGATTTAAGTGAATGAAATACATTTTACAACATTCATGTTTTCAAGATACTACAAGACATTAAGCAAAAAGATGTGCAAATCGAAGATACCTGCAAATTCTCTATCTCAGCCAGTTTGATGTCATGTAACATCTATCGCTTATAAGATAGTTCTTCTTTAAGAGAGACTGACAGCTTTGCAGAATAGAGGGTCTTATCTACTAAGCCAGTTTGTTGTTGCAAATGCTCAGATTCGCAAAATCTCAGCCTTTGCAACCATAAAATAGCTTTTGTGTATGTACAAAACAAAAAATGCTTTTTTCCCCTTTATTTTTAATTTTGAGTTTCCGAACAAGACGCTATTTCAGTTCATTTAAAAAAGCGGAAAACTATTAATTATTATATGTACCAACGCATTAACAATATTCAAAACATCAATACAATTCATTAGGGACGGCATAAATGAGTGCAACTTCGCACTTGAGGATAAAGTGCATCACATAATTTTATTTAAGGTGCAGAAAGAGAGTGCAGCTACCAATCATCCTTATCATTTTTTTTAACTTAACAGTATACATCTAAATAACTAATACATTGAAACTCTACGTCTACTAGTTTATTTTGGTAAAGTGCATTAAGCGCATACAACATTTCCAGACGGTAAAAACTTCTTAGCCCCTCTTAACCTTTTCGCATATAAATACACCTAATTCTACACTGGATGTAAATTACTAAACCATAGATGAAAACCTGGTGGCTTTCTTGATATCCTATAATTAGTTACCAGACTCTCAGAGTTCTAGTCTTAGGCTGAAGTGTCTGGAGCTGCTCATAAGCATTTACTTGGGTCCCGTAAAAACAGGAATTCCTAGAACCACCCATATACACATTATTATCTTTTCCCCGAATCCCCTTAACTTCTAGCATCCCCAGATCATATGCTCCCAGGTGCCCATCATAACACACCTAAGGCAGCTTTTGGAGATGTTCGCATTCCAATTATGCAGTGTCTTAGGAGTGTAATAATCTATTCACTGAGAATACAACTGCATCTGCTTAAAATTTGCTCCCCTCAACAGCTGGCGTTAAATGGCGACATTTCTAATCATTCTCCCTCAATCAGATTTAAACCAACATCTTTCATCCATCTTTTTTGGACAAAGCAAAACAAAACACAAATTGTGACTCAGTAACACATTACTGAATAATAAAATAGGTTTCCAAGTACAAATAGCATATTGGAAGGGGGTCTCCCTTCCAATTTGTGATTCATTAAGGTATGTATCAGGTGTTTGCAATTGCAGTCGCAAATCATTGATAGGTTACCGAAACCTCAATTGAGGTGGTAACCTATTCCCAAATTTGAAGGAGCCCCCAAAGGACCCCTGCACTGTCGTGAATGTTGATAAAAAAAATTTTAGTAGTAGGCAGTGGTCCATTGTCTGCTCCTAAAAAATGTTTGTGAAACGTTTTTTTGTTTTTAAAGGTATCCTTTAAGGAAAAGGGAGGATTTAAAAAATAAAGATTGCTTTATTTAAAGACAATCACAGAAATGTTGGTTTGTTGACCTTGGCAGACCACCTTCTCTATGATGGAAGCAAATTGCAGTGGGTCACAATTTGTGACCTACCTCATTAATATTCATGAGGTAGGTCGAATTGCGACCCACTACAATTCGTATTTTGCAAGCCAACCTATTAATGCCCATCTCAGTTTGCAAAATACCAATGCATACGGTAACAATCGGTGCGCAAATCGTGGCCACTTTACTATATGCATTCTTTGTGCATAAGGCTTGATACTGGCTTCTTATGTGTATATTCTCAAACTCTTTGCAGCACCCTATAATTATGCACAACAGTGTTCACCATACCATATTTGAAGCTTGTCATGTGTCATTCCATGATGTCATTAAAAAGATTGTCCTTAAGGAACGGCTGGACATTGATATGGCAAATTTGTCACACTTCTGGTTAAAGAGACACCCTTTGAAGAACTTTGAGGCTAATATTCCTCAAGTGCCCAAATCAAACTAAATTCTGGCAAGTGTGGCTTCAAGTTCCTCTTTACCATAAGGCGAATCAACTTTGCTGGATGCTGTTGCTGGAAAGGCTTTGAAAATAATTTCTCCACTCTCTTGGCAAACCAGGTACCAGCTTGAAAAACAAAACTTCTACTTATCGGAATAACTGGCTGAATAACATTATTAACATGATCATTTTACCCACAATTCTGCTGTTGTTTCATGCAGGCTCATTACCTTTAAAGCAAGGGATATGATAGTAATAGGAATATCACTTCTTGTTTCATCACCTTCTGTGAAGCCACTCCGCATGGCGTAATTGAGCATTGCCTACTCTAATAAGTCCTCCCACTATATTTTCGAACTTGCACCCTGCTTATTTCTCTATATCTGTGGTGCCTTTGGAGATCCATTGTTATGTTTTTAATTATGACATTATCACAAGCATCCTCTGTGCATTATGGGAATTTCCATAATTTCCAGTGTGTCATGCGCTAATTTGCACATTTTATGGAATCAATGGCCTTGGAATTGTGAGTGTTTTGGTTTTACCATTAAAGAGTGCTTAGCTCTTGTCTGGCTATGCCATACTCCTCCAACGAGCAGTACCACAGGTTGAATCATCTGTTTCACTTGGAGCACTCTATAACTGAAACTGGAGGCAACCACAAGACCAATGAACAGTTCATATTCATATTTGATCAAACTCAGGAAGTGTGTGACGCAATATGTACCTTCTGAAACACCCAAAAACACTTTTCAGTCAAGGGCTTTTGCATATGAGATAGTAAAAGATGCAGAGTTGAATGATGTATGGTGCTGTCACTCAAATTAAGAATACAGAATGATGTAATTTCAGGATAATGAAAATGGATCAAGCACATATCCAGTAAGACAACAAGGTGCATAAGTAGACCGGCATGGTGCTGAAGGTTTTAGACTACTTAGTGTCTTAGGACACATCCTCTTGATAGATACACTCCTAATTTGGGTCTTTCTCAATTAACAATTAACTGTTAATCCTATGACCTTTAAGCCTTAAAGAATCATAGAGGTGCATTGTCCACTCATTGACTATAGCTTCATTTTTGATGTACAAACTGGTTTTCACATATAACTACTAAACCCAAACTATAAATAAATACATTGACATCATTATCCTCTTCTGCATTTTACAAACAATTAAAATTCATTATTCTTTATTATAGTTAATTTCCTTCATACCCTTCACCCATACTAAAACCGCAACACACATCAAAATTATTAATAAAAATGTTATTTATATAATTTACAGCGTTAATTATCAATTAAATAATTATTAATAAATACATAATTTAATATTAGATTATTATAGGGGGGCGCTAGAGGGTGCACTGCGGGATGGCTGACTAATTAGGCAGCTCCGCCAGACAGACCCTGAATGGCGTGATTTAACTTGTTTTCGGCAACCGAAAGTAATGCTACTGCACGAAATATGCATGCGGAGTGACCGGTTCAGAAAAGGGGGTGGTGATGAACAGAGTGTCTGAATTAAGCAGACCACTCTTACCCAGTCCAAAGATCAGGGCTTGATCCATCACCGTTATTTAGCTCACTGCCCCATCCCAGCTCAGAACCTGGCTATATGCAAATTAGTCTGTCCCTGGCCCAGTGCATCATGGGAACAGGGCAGACCAAACTACCAAGCCAATTCTTCACCAGAAAGGATACAAGCTACCGGGGACCGGTTTCTAGCATTTCAGCCTCGTCGGCCCGGCTTGCTTGAATCCTGATGGAGCAGTGAGCAAGGGACTCATGTCTGAGTATACCCTGCCACACCTATAGTGGCCAAAAACGATTCAGAAAAGGGGGTGGTGATGAACAGTGTGTCTGAATTAAGCAGACCACTCTTACCCAGTCCAAAGATCAGGGCTTGATCCATCACCGTTATTTAGCTCAGTGACCGGGGCACATAATACGGATGGTGAGGTGTTCGTGCTGCTGCCATACAGGGAGAAAACTGAGATAGATGAGCGAGCGGCGGACCTGCACGGACCGGACAAGATGGCGCCCGCACTGCGGGGGGACTACGCTCGGCGACTGCTGCCTGACCATGACCCTGCACAGTGATGACCTGGCCCGGGTAATGGATCCCGCTCCTGCGCTGGGATGGATGATGTGTGGACTCTCGCAGTGATGGCAGGTTGGTTACGGTCACCGATCCCCCTTTCCATATATGGATGACCCTGCATAATGGCGACTCCCTAGGTGTCCGTTGTCCCCAAACTGTAATTCCCGGCAATCACTTATGTTGGAATGACAGCAAGCAAGCGGATAACATACGGCGACGTCCCTAGAGAATGTTTATATTTGTGCTGCTGCCCAGATGCCTCAGGTGGAAAACGTATGCAGTGTTTATACTAAGTTCTGAAAACGGCGCGAAATTATGAAATAAGATGGCGGCGCCCAGGATTCATGATACCTCCTGAGACACCCCCGGTGCAGCGGCGCTGATTGCTAGCATGGAGAAGCCACGACGTGCATTTGCTGGGGGTGGTGTAGCCCTGGGGACTCCATGACCTCTACCTGAGTTGTCCCCCTGTTTTTATATTGCCTGCTGGAGCTGGGCCGCCCAACTTCTGGAACACATTACAAGAGTGACGCACATACGAACTGCAATGCGAGGGGCGATGGTGATCAAGGGGCTCCTGTATGGTTGAGCCGGACCCATCAACCATTGTAGCACGACAGGTGGCCTCTAAACACAATATTGGGGAACAGCTGACTCGGATGAAAAATCGGGCAGAAGGAGCGCTGTGGTTACTTAGACAGTCGGCGGATTGACCTGCTTGGCGCAGAAAACGTAAGTGACACTGCCCCCCCCCCCCCCTGGAAACGCCACGCCATTGTGCAGGGCCATCGGGATGGCTGCGTCCAGTCTGCCATTGATATGGTGAATGCCTGCAGAGCCGGTTAACGTTCGCTTGCGTGAACTGTGTGCAACGATGCAATGTGGCAAATAACTTCTTTAAAGCACATATTGCCACATATTCACGAACACTGACTACCTGTGTGGCTGGAGGTACGGCCTGTCAGGATTTTGGCCATTATGCGCCGCTGTCCGCATTATGCGTGACACTTGGCGGTTCTCTACCTCAAGACTACGTTACCCAGGAAGCTAAGTGGTAACGCAGCGTAGCGACGCCTGCCACGTAATTCCAGGAACTAAGTACCAGCGGCATCTGACGAACGGTGCCGATAATTCTTGCCGTGTTCGTTGGTATTGGTTGGTAAGAGAGAGAGATTACTGGGACAATCGTGAGTAAATCTTGCTTTGTGTTTGACCCTGTCGCACCCGGATCTGGGTTGGGTGTGAGTCAAACTTGTTTCGTTTTGTGTACACGCGGCTGCGTGTATTTCTACAATCTCTCTATGGTCCTCCATGGTCCTAGCTCTTAAGAGCCAACGTTTGTTTCCCCTGTTGGAAGAGAAAGGTTCGCTTTCTCGTTGCAGGGAAAACTCCGTTACCAATCCAAACTCAATTGGATGTGAACTTTTGATACAGTGCTTTCTTGATTGGTCAAACTCCTTTGCTCACGGATGTTAGAGCGGTTTGGGCTCAAACCGTTAGGCGAGTATCTCGCAGGTTTCTTGATTCATGAAGGAGTTACAATGGCTTTGATATACGTTTAAACATTTGAACACTCGTTTCAGGAAGGAGCTGTTTTAGGGTGATTCAACCTAACGTGTTCTTCTTTGATTTATGTCCACCACGTTTTTTCATTATTTTCTTCAGTTCAGGAGAGAAACAACAGGGGGTATGTAATCAGAGGGAGTGTGCAACCAAGAACTGAACACAGAACTATTGTGGTATGTAATGTACGTCTGTTGGTGCATATATGACTCTCTATAAGTCTAGGATTACAGTGTGCTATTCCTTGTTTCCTTTTAGTTGGTTGCAGTCCCTGGTATTACCCTGTGCCTATTCTCCTGTATTTAAAGACTTCATTATTTTCCTTTTCAGGTAGGGGTTTGGAAATACACGTTTTTGTAGTACAAGAAAGAGTGATAGGACTTATCCATGTGGGGCTAAGGGGGGTGTTTTTCTAAACAACTGTCCTTGTCATTTCAGATCTCCTTCCCCGCTGTCCCCTTCCTTTCCCGCCCTCACGGAACTATTCTGTGGTCTGTGATTATTTAATCAGGCTTCGGAGTCGTTGTGTGGGAGAGGGTATAGGCCTTTCGGCGCAGCCCCGAGAAGTATAGGAGACGGAGCCTGACAGAATTATCGGCCCAAGTATACTGTTCTCCTCTTGGCTGTGTTGAAACAGAATGGCAACGTTAGATGACGTACTGGCAGCACTCGCCGTGGTTCAAACAGAGCTGGCAGCCTCCAACAGAGAGGTGGCGGCTTCTAGATCTGAAAACGCACAATTGAGGGCGAGGATGGATCGTATACAAGGGAATCCTTTTGATGCTGGGTCTAGCCCTACACCTACCACCTCATTAGTAGTAGAAATGCCAACACAAATACCATTAGCTTCCCCTGAACGGTGTTATGGGGACAACAAGAAAGTCCAGGTGTTCATGACCCAAGTGTTATTGCACTTCATGTGCAAACTGAAGATGTTCTCAACCAATCAGGCTCGGGTGGCTTTTCTAAAATCCTACCTTGGGGGGGAAGTAGCACAGTGGGCGGTTCCTGTAGTTAGAAGAGACGATCCCCTGCTCTATGATTGGGACGAATTCAGAGTTGAATTTGAAAAAACATTCGATCGCAGGGCAGAAACTTTTTCAGCTGATAGAGAACTGCTAGTTCTTAAACAGGGCAACACAGAACTAGAGACATACTTGAACAGTTTTCGTCGCCTAGTGGCGGAAACGGATTGGCCCAAAGCCAAACAATCCGCTTTGTTTTATCAAAGTCTGAATGATGAAATGAAGGATGTGTTTGCACACATCGATCCGCAACCCCGTACCTGCTCTGCTCTTATTGAACTTGCTCTACGTCTGGATCACCGGATGAAGGAGCGAAAGGGCGATCATAAGAAAAGAGAGACACCGGTGATGGCTTATGATAGAGGGGGAGTAGGAGAAAAATCTGCCTCTGCACAAGACTCCATGGAGATAGGAGCGGGGAGGGCTGCCTTGACCTTCAGTGAAAAAGAACATCGTAGGAAACAAGGCCTTTGTCTATATTGTGGCAAAAAAGGCCACTATCTGAGGGACTGTCCGGTGAAGCCTAAAACCGGAAGATATAAAACCGTACAAGTCGCAGCAGGAGCTTCTGACAAGAAGTCGGAAAACCCCAATGCTTGAGGGCGGAAGGAGGGGACCCCTCAAGCAGGAATATTATCCCTTCGATTACGCCTGGTTGTGATCAGGAGAAGAATCATGTGTTTTTGGTTATGTCTTTGTTTGTTGAGACGGGAGAAAAAGAAGTCAACGCTATGGTGGACTCTGGGGCGACCGGATGTTTTATGGACTATGCAGAAGCCGAAAGGCTGGGAGTACAACTCATCACCAAGAAAAAACCAGAAATGGTATACACGGTGGATGGTAGTGAATTGGTAGCTGGGCCTATCAAATATCGCACACCTGAATACAAGCTCATTCACAATGGTACCCACCAAGAGATGTTATCTTTCAATGTTATCCAAGCTCCACAATATGGCATCATTTTGGGGCTTCCCTGGCTCCAAAAACATAAACCATATATACATTGGACATCTAAAACGATAAGTTTTGTGTCTGACTTTTGTAAAGAACAGTGTCTGTCGGTGTTGGAGTGCCCATCCCGGGCTTTGGCCTCGTTACACAGTATCGCCACTGCTGCGGAGAAAGAAGTGGTATTGCCTTCCTGTTACATGGCGTTCGAAAAGGTGTTCAGTGATACACAAGCCGAAGCTCTTCCCCCACATAGAGCCTACGATTGCCGTATTGACCTCACTCCAGGATCGGTTGTTCCAAACGGAAGACTCTATGCTCTTACGGTGCCTGAGAACGAGTACTTACGTGCTTATCTGGATAAATATCTGGCAATCGGGTACATACGACCTTCAAGATCACCCACGTCTTCGCCTTTGTTTTTCATTCCTAAAGCAAACGGAGACAAGAGATGCTGCATCGATTATCGAGCCTTGAATTCCATCACGATCAAGAACCAGTACCCGTTGCCATTGATCCCTGTCTTGTTAGAACAAGTAAGAGCCGCTAGAATTTATACCAAGCTTGACCTACGACGCGCATACCATCTCGTCCGTATAAGACATGGGGATGAATGAAAGACGGCCTTTAAGACGCGGTATGGGCTTTTTGAATATCTGGTGATGCCCTTCGGGCTTTGTAACGCCCCAGCCGCCTTTCAATTTTTTTTGAATGAAGTACTGAGGGAATTCTTGGACCGTTTCGTAGTCGTGTACATCGACGACATCTTGGTGTACTCAGACTCAACGGAAGAGCATACAACACACGTGAGCCAGGCGTGAAAGGCCTTAATGCATCATCGTCTTTATTGCAAGATCACAAAATGTGAGTTCCACGTGACCACAGTTGAATTTCTCGGAGTGATGCTTACACCATCAGGTCAGGTTATGGCGGAAAGAAAAGTTAAAGCTATAAAAGATTGGCCCCGTCCTTGTAACATCAAAGACATACAGTGCCTACTAGGTTTCTCCAACTTTTATAGGCGTTTTATACCTGGGTTTTCTGCCTTGGTGACCCCGCTAACTCGTCTTACAAAAAAGAACGTTCTATTTCTCTGGGGAGCTGAAGCACAGGGTGCGTTTGATGGATTAAAGGATGCGTTTACTAGTGCTCCTGTCCTGACTCATGCAAATCCAGACTTACCCTTCTTGGTGGAAGCAGATGCCTCCGAAGTTGCGTTAGGAGCTGTTCTATCTCAAAGGCATGTAACTACCGGAAATCTGCACCCTATTGCTTTCATGTCACGGAAACTTAGTCCAGCGGAGATAAATTATACCATAGCGGAAAAGGAGCTGCTGGCCATACGGGATGCGTTCTTGGAGTGGAGACATTGGTTGTTAGGAGCTGCACACCTAGTCACAGTCTACACCGACCATCGCAATCTGCAGTTTATACGAGCAGCCTGCCATCTCACCCCCAGACAATTATGTTGGATGTTGTTTTTTTGAGGAATACAGATTTGTGGTTACCTTCAGACCTGGAGTCAACAATAAAAAAGCGGATGCTCTGACTAGGCAAGAAAACCCCGCCATGCATGCCATAACACCGAGCCGATCCATCATCGATCCCTCAAAGGTGGTGTGTGTTGCTCAAACAAGTGACTTTCTACAGGCTGTACGATCAGGAATACAATTCTGTGTCTGGAGAACTTGGCTTCGTCACCATCCCCAGTGGAAAATGAAACATGGGGTGGCCATGAAGGGGGCTCAAGTTCTGGTACCCACAAAATCCCTGCAGAGAACTGTGTTTTCCTGGTGCCACGAGACGCCTAGTGCGGGTCACATGGGATACGTGAAAACCCTTGAGAAGGCTTTGAGACAGTTCTGGTGGCCATCCATACAAATCGATTTGTGTCGATGGGGAAAAATGTATATGCAGTGTGCCCGAATGAAATCCGACCGTCAACAACCACAGGGATATTTACGACCTTTGCCCACACCGGAAGCGCCTTGGGAATGCTTTTCAGTGGATTTCATTGTTGGACTTCCTAAAGACCAAGGCAAGAGAGCCATCCTGGTAGTAGTGGACTATCTCACAAAAATGGGACACTTTATAGCTTGTGATCAGGTCCCTACAGCGGGTCGCCTAGCCCATCTGCTGTTGGTGCATGTAGTGCGGTTACACGGACTCCCGAGGGTGATAGTATCAGATAGAGGAGCTCAATTCACTGCTCGCTTTTGGAAAGTCTGGTGTTCTGCATTACATAACCTCTTCTTTGTCCACTAGCTTCCACCCCCAAAAAGATGGTCAAACGGAGAGGTTGAACCAATCCCTAAAACAGTATCTCCGTTGCTATGTACAGGCCGATACGGACTCGTGGGTGGATTGGCTGTGGGTGGCGGAAATGGCTTACAACAGCACTCAACATTCTTCCACACATCATTCCCCTTTCTTCTGTTCGTACGGTCACCATCCTAGGGTTAATCCCTTGGTGCTCCCAAACGACACGGTTAGGCTGCAAGACGTCAAGACGAGATTGTCACGTATTCGCCGGATACTCCTGGCGACGCGTCGGAATCTTGTTCAGGCCAAAGAGAGGTACAAAGCGCAGGCGGACAAACACCATAGGCCATGCCCTGAATACAAGAAGGGCGACCTTGTGTGGTTGTCTACAAAACACATTAAGTTTAGGAGACCTAGTGTGGTTAACCCCAGGTTCATTGGTCCCTACCGGGTGGTGGGTAGGGTGAATCCAGTGACTGTGAGATTGCGTTTGCCTGCCCATTTCAGGATCCATCCTGTTTTTCATGTGTCTCTGTTGAAGCCCTCTCTCGCTCCTGTTTGTCGGGCTCCCTTGCCTATCTGGGTGCAGCACGACCAGGAATATGAGGTGCGAAAGGTTCTTGACTCTAGATGGGTGAGAGGGCGCCTGCAATACCTGATCTCCTGGAAAGGGTATGGTCCGGAAGAAAACTCCTGGGAGCCGGAGGGTTCGGTGCATGCACCTAGACTTGTGTCGCAGTTTCATGCCAGGTGTCCGGACAGGCCAGCTGCTGGACAGCGCCCCTTGTGAGGGGGGATGTTCTGTCAGAATTTTGGCCATTATGCACCGCTGTCCGCATTATGCGTGACACTTGGCGGTTCTCTACCTCAAGACTACGTTACCCAAGAAGCTAAGGGGTAACGCAGCGTAGCGACGCCTGCCACGTAATTCCAGGAACTAAGTAACCGCGGCATCTGACGAACGGTGCCAATAATTCTTGCCGTGTTCGTTGGTATTGGTTGGTAAGAGAGAGAGATTACTGGGACAATCGTGAGTAAATCTTGCTTTGTGTTTGACCCTGTCGCACCCGGATCTGGGTTGGGTGTGAGTCAAACTTGTTTCATTTTGTGTACACGCGGATGCGTGTATTTCTGCAATCTCTCCATGGTCCTAGCTCTTTAGAGCCAACGTTCGTTTCCCCTGTTGGAAGAGAAAGGTTCGCTTTCTCGTTGCAGGGAAAACTCCGTTACCAATCCGAACTCAATTGGATGTGAACTTTTGATACAGTGCTTTCTTGATTGGTCAAACTCCTTTGCTCACGGATGTAATAGCGGTTTGGGCTCAAACCGTTAGGCGAGTATCTCGCAGGTTTCTTGATTCATGAAGGAGTTACAATGACTTTGATATACGTTTAAACATTTGAACACTCGTTTCAGGAAGGAGCTGTTTTAGGGTGATTTAACCCTAACGTGTTCTTCTTTGATTTATGTCCACCACGTTTTTTCATTATTTTCTTCAGTTCAGGAGAGAAAAAACAGGGGGTATCTAATCAGAGGGAGTGTGCAACCAAGAACTGAACACAGAACTATTGTGGTATGTAATGTACGTCTGTTGGTGCATATATAACTCTCATATAAGTCTAGGATTACAGTGTGCTATTCCTTGTTTCCTTTTAGTTGGTTGCAGTCCCTGGTATTACCCTGTGCCTATTCTCCTGTATTTAAAGACTTCATTATTTTCCTTTTCAGGTAGGGGTTTGGAAATACACGTTTTTGTAGTACAAGAAAGAGTGATAGGACTTATCCATGTGGGGCTAAGGGGGGTGTTTTTCTAAACAACTGTCCTTGTCATTTCAGATCTCCTTCCCCGCTGTCCCCTTCCTTTCCCGCCCTCACGGAACTATTCTGTGGTCTGTGATTATTTAATCAGGCTTCGGAGTCGTTGTGTGGGAGAGGGTATAGGCCTTTTGGCGCAGCCCCGAGGAGTATAGGAGACAGAGCCTGACACGGCCCCTGCGCACACCCTGGGATCTGCTAGTACACGCTCTGGACGGAGGTGCGCATGTGTAAATTACCCAACTGCTGATACACTGCACTGACGACTTGGGCACTGCAGGTGACACTGGTCATTCCGGCGCGGAGTTGTCCAGCTACCAACAAACGACACCTTATCCAGTGGCGGACCACAACACCATATAGCGACAGTATCCTAAGTGCTGAATTTGTGACCCTGCTGTCCACTGAGGTGCTCAACACTAGGCTACACTTGGGTGTACAGGACATTCGTCTTCCTAGTAATGCGCCTTCAGAATGTGGAAGCCTGATAAGCAGCAACTCAAGCTCAACTTTGATCAACGCAGGCCGACACAAAACTTACATCCGCACTCTGACACGGAAACTGAAGCTGAACAATCCTCATCCAAAGGTATGGAGGCTATACTGAAAGCCATCCAGTCAAGCTTACAGGACGTACATGGTAAATTGGACCATCTCACCACCCGCATGGACGCTATGGCAGCGAAAGTCGACCGACATGGCGAGCGACTGGACGAGGCGGAAACCCGGATCGCTGCGGTAGAGGACGAGGCACACGCGAGCACCTCCAAATGCACGGGCTTCGAGAAGATCCTGGAGGTAATCGGGTCCAAGTCAGAGGATTTGGAAGCCAGATCACGCCGCAACAATGTCCGCATAGTGGGTGTGCCGGAATCGGCAAACATCGGCAACATGGAGACGTATGTGGAGGAAATGTGTCTCACCCTGTTTGGCAAAGAGAAACTATCCCACGTCTTTATTGTAGAGAGGGCTCATCGATCGCTGGCACCACGTCCACCGCCAGGCACTCCACCCAGACCGATAGTGGCCCGCATATTGAATTATTGAGACAGAGACGCGATATTGCGTATGGCACGGGAGCAGAGAGATGTCCAATACCAGAATAACAAGCTCGAGTTCTATCCTGACTACACGCAGACGGTACAACTAGCCCGCAAAGAATTCAACGGCGCCAAGACAAAATTGCGCGAACTACAAATGGAATACGCAATGCTCTATCCGGCGCGACTGAAAGTCACTTGGAATGGTAAACCTACGCTGCTTCTCACACCTAAGGCTGCAAATCACTTTATAAAGAAGGTCATTAATCACCGTAAGGAGAGTTAGCGTCAAGCCCAGGATCAAGATGAGGATTGACCGACATTCGCAAGGATGATACGTCCTCAGATCTGTTAACGACAAGAGATGACTGATCAGTAGGTACTATACTCCTTCCCCCCATCTACACCGGGGGCAGTAAAGCGTTGGCAGAATTGGAACTGGTAAGTCTTGCTTGTGCATTCTAATTGATCGACAACAGACAAATCTACCCTGCCGATATGACCTTTGAATTGTTTGATTTGGGTGATATCAAAAACAAGGCATAGGCATGATGATACTATCTACACCCTACTTTGTGCGTTATGGGAAGAACTGTCCAAAAGGTGGGTGGCGGATGGCAAATGGACCATGGTTGACCTGTGGGAGGGGCACAGGGGAGGAAAACGAGATGTGTAAGATGTGATCCATGTTGTAGGATTGTGGACACTGTGAAGTTCCACTGACCTAACTTGGCGGGAGGGTGGTACTACCCAGCAGCCTTAGAGCACGATGTACACCATTGGGTCATTTAACGAGGGTTAACACACGTCTCCCTGCCCCCTAGGTGATAAAATGTGCCCCTGGTATACAGTGGGAGGCAAGGAACAGTAACATGAATGCCCACTGGACATGAAAACTATTGGACACCTGCATAGTGATTCTGCTGCACACCTGCCTACTATGTCTGCTTTGTTTATTAAAAGTACTGGGTATGAGACAATATATCATGCTGTCTCTTAATTGGATGACACTAGCACCTACTAGCAGGACACAACTGTTATTACAAAGTCGGATGAGGTGAGCGAAATAGATTGGGAGAGATCGCATTACTATCCGACGGATATGTGACCTGTGCGTTATACTGCTAATTCCTAATGTTGTAATATGTGCAGTACTGTTTTGGTTGCTGATTTGATAATTTAGTCCGTCCACATCCGCCAGATCGGATGGAGACGTGCAGTCCAGGCGGACCCCCCAATGGGTGATCCCCACGAAAGTTCTATGCAATTGGGGTGTTTATTGAGGGTATGGCATCAGCAGGGTTGGGCTGCTGTTGTGGGTGGGGGGTGGGATTTGGGGGTTGATGTTTTAGTTTATGGATCGGACTACTTGAGATGCATTGCCTACACCAGACCGAGGCATGACCACTGTTGGTTATGTTGTGCTTTACTGCATTATATATTGTGCCCAAAACAAAGGTCCTGTCTAGCTCAGAAAGGAGGTACAAAAGGGGGTGGTGATGGACAGAGCATCTGAATCAATCAAACACTCACACCCAGTCAAAATATCTGGGTTTAATCCATCACCGTTCTTTGGCCCACTCTGCCACCCCAGTTCAGACATGGCTATATGCAAATCAGTCTGACCCTGTGCCTCATGGGAACAGTCCAGCCCGAACTGCCAAGCCATGCCTTCCCTGGACCGAAAACAAGCTTCCGAGGACCGGTTTCTGGCATTCCAGCCGTCTTCAGCCCGGCTTGCTTGAATCCAGTGGCAAAGTGAGCAAGGAACTCACGTCTGAGCATACCCTGCCACACTTATGGCGCCCAAAAGCGGTACAAAAGGGGGTGGTGATGGACGGAGCATCTGAATCAATCAAACACTCACACCCAGTCAAAAGATCTTGGTTTAATCCATCACCGTTCTTTAGCCCACTCTGCCACCCCAGTTCAGACATGGCTATATGCAAATCAGTCTGACCCTGTGCCTCATGGGAACAGTCCAGCCCGAACTGCCAAGCCATGCCTTCCCTGGACCGGAAACAAGCTTCCGAGGACCGGTTTCTGGCATTCCAGCCGTCTTCAGCCCGGCTTGCTTGAATCCAGTGGCAAATTGAGCAAGGGACTCACGTCTGAGCATACCCTGCCACACTTATGGCGGCCAAAAGCGGTACAAAAGGGGGTGGTGATGGACAGAGCATCTGAATCAATCAAACACTCACACCCAGTCAAAAGATCTGGATTTAATCCATCACCGTTCTTTAGCCCACTCTGCCACCCCAGTTCAGACATGGCTATATGCAAATCCGTCTGACCCTGTGCCTCATGGGAACAGTCCAGCCCGAACTGCCAAGCCATGCCTTCCCTGGACCGGAAACAAGCTTCCGAGGACCGGTTTCTGGCATTCCAGCCGTCTTTAGCCCGGCTTGCTTGAATCCAGTGGCATAGTGAGCAAGGGACTCACGTCTGAGCATACCCTGCCACACTTATGGCGCTCAAAAGCGGTACAAAAGGGGGTGGTGATGGACGGAGCATCTGAATCAATCAAACACTCACACCCGGTCAAAAGATCTGGGTTTAATCCATCACCGTTCTTTAGCCCACTCTGCCACCCCAGCTCAGACATGGCTATATGCAAATCCGTCTGACCCTGTGCCTCATGGGAACAGTCCAGCCCGAACTGCCAAGCCATGCCTTCCCTGGACCGGAAACAAGCTTCCGAGGACCGGTTTCTGGCATTCCAGCCGTCTTCAGCCCGGCTTGCTTGAATCCAGTGGCAAATTGAGCAAGGGACTCACGTCTGAGCATACCCTGCCACACTTATGGCGGCCAAAAGCGGTACAAAAGGGGGTGGTGATGGACAGAGCATCTGAATCAATCAAACACTCACACCCAGTCAAAAGATCTGGATTTAATCCATCACCGTTCTTTAGCCCACTCTGCCACCCCAGTTCAGACATGGCTATATGCAAATCCGTCTGACCCTGTGCCTCATGGGAACAGTCCAGCCCGAACTGCCAAGCCATGCCTTCCCTGGACCGGAAACAAGCTTCCGAGGACCGGTTTCTGGCATTCCAGCCGTCTTTAGCCCGGCTTGCTTGAATCCAGTGGCATAGTGAGCAAGGGACTCACGTCTGAGCATACCTTGCCACACTTATGGCGCTCAAAAGCGGTACAAAAGGGGGTGGTGATGGACGGAGCATCTGAATCAATCAAACACTCACACCCGGTCAAAAGATCTGGGTTTAATCCATCACCGTTCTTTAGCCCACTCTGCCACCCCAGCTCAGACATGGCTATATGCAAATCCGTCTGACCCTGTGCCTCATGGGAACAGTCCAGCCCGAACTGCCAAGCCATGCCTTCCCTGGACCGGAAACAAGCTTCCGAGGACCGGTTTCTGGCATTCCAGCCGTCTTTAGCCCGGCTTGCTTGAATCCAGTGGCATAGTGAGCAAGGGACTCACGTCTGAGCATACCCTGCCACACTTATGGCGCTCAAAAGCGGTACAAAAGGGGGTGGTGATGGACGGAGCATCTGAATCAATCAAACACTCACACCCGGTCAAAAGATCTGGGTTTAATCCATCACCGTTCTTTAGCCCACTCTGCCACCCCAGCTCAGACATGGCTATATGCAAATCAGTCTGACCCTGTGCCTCATGGGAACAGTCCAGCCTGAACTGCCAAGCCATGCCTTCCCTGGACCGGAAACAAGCTTCCGAGGACCGGTTTCTGGCATTCCAGCCGTCTTCAGCCCGGCTTGCTTGAATCCAGTGGCAAAGTGAGCAAAGGACTCACGTCTGAGCATACCCTGCCACACTTATGGCGGCCAAAAGCGGTACAAAAGGGGGTGGTGATGGACCGAGCATCTGAATCAATCAAACACTCACACCCAGTCAAAAGATCTGGGTTTAATCCATCCCCGTTCTTTAGCCCACTCTGCCACCCCAGTTCAGACATGGCTATATGCAAATCAGTCTGACCTTGTGCCTCATGGGAACAGTCCAGCCCGAACTGCCAAGCCATGCCTTCCCTGGACCGGAAACAAGCTTCCGAGGACCGGTTTCTGGCATTCCAGCCGTCTTTAGCCCGGCTTGCTTGAATCCAGTGGCAAAGTGAGCAAGGGACTCACGTCTGAGCATACCCTGCCACACTTATGGCGGCCAAAAGCGGTACAAAAGGGGGTGGTGATGGACGGAGCATCTGAATCAATCAAACACTCACACCCAGTCAAAAGATCTGGGTTTAATCCATCAACGTTCTTTAGCCCACTCTGCCACCCCAGTTCAGACATGGCTATATGCAAATCAGTCTGACCCTGTGCCTCATGGGAACAGTCCAGCCCGAACTGTCAAGCCATGCCTTCCCTGGACCGGAAACAAGCTTCGGTGGACCGGTTTCTGGCATTCCAGCCGTCTTCAACCCGGCTTGCTTGAATCCAGTGGCAAAGTGAGCAAGGGACTCACGTCTGAGCATACCCTGCCACACTTATGGCGGCCAAAAGCGGTACAAAAGGGGGTGGTGATGGACAGAGCATCTGAATCAATCAAACACTCACACCCAGTCAAAAGATCTGGGTTTAATCCATCACCGTTCTTTAGCCCACTCTGCCACCCCAGTTCAGATATGGCTATATGCAAATCAGTCTGACCCTGTGCCTCATGGGAACAGTCCAGCCCGAACTGCCAAGCCATGCCTTCCCTGGACCGGAAACAAGCTTCCGAGGACCGGTTTCTGGCATTCCAGCCGTCTTCAGCCCGGCTTGCTTGAATCCAGTGGCAAGTGAGCAAGGGACTCACGTCTGAGCATACCCTGCCACACTTATGGCGGCCAAAAGCGGTACAAAAGGGGGTGGTGATGGACGGAGATTCTGAATCAATCAAACACTCACACCCAGTCAAAAGATCTGGGCTTAATCCATCACCGTTCTTTAGCCCACTCTGCCACCCCAGTTCAGACGTGGCTATATGCAAATCAGTCTGACCCCGTGCCTCATGGGAACAGTCCAGCCCGAACTGCCAAGCCATGCCTTCCCTGGACCGGAAACAAGCTTCCGAGGACCGGTTTCTGGCATTCCAGCCGTCTTCAGCCCGGCTTGCTTGAATCCAGTGGCAAAGTGAGCAAGGGACTCAGGTCTGAGCATACCCTGCCACACTTATGGCGGCCAAAAGCGGTACAAAAGGGGGTGGTGATGGACGGAGCATCTGAATCAATCAAACACTCACACCCAGTCAAAAGATCTGGGTTTAATCCATCACCGTTCTTCAGCCCACTCTGCCACCCCAGTTCAGACATGGCTATATGCAAATCAGTCTGACCCTGTGCCTCATGGGAACAGTCCTTCCTGAACTGCCAAGCCATGCCTTCCCTGGACCGGAAACAAGCTTCCGAGGACCGGTTTCTGGCATTCCAGCCGTCTTCAGCCCGGCTTGCTTGAATCCAGTGGCAAAGTGAGCAAGGGACTCACGTCTGAGCATACCCTGCCACACTTATGGCGGCCAAAAGCGGTACAAAAAGGGGTGGTGATGGACGGAGCATCTGAATCAATCAAACACTCACACCCAGTCAAAAGATCTGGGTTTAATCCATCACCGTTCTTTAGCCCACTCTGCCACCCCAGTTCAGACATGGCTATATGGTTCTGCATTCTGTCCATCAATTGTTGTTTTTGCATTCGTCAGCCCGAGTGGGATGGGTATGCTCAGACGTGAGTCCCATGCTCTCCACACCACTGGAGTCAAGCTATCCAGGCTGATGAAGGCTGATAGCCAGAAACCGGTCCTTGGATGCTTGATTCCGGTCCAGGAAAGACATGGCTTGGCAGTTCGGGCTGGACTGTTCCCATGAGGCACAGGGTCAAGGCTGATTTGCATATGGCCATGTCTGACCTGGGGTGGTGTGGAGTGCAAAAAAACGATGGATTTAGGCCCAGATCTCTGTACTGGGGTGAATGTATGACATTGTTCTGCATTCTGTCCATCAATTGTTGTTTTTGCATAGCTCAGAAAGGAGACACACACGGATTATACAGACAGACCCTATGGCTGATTCTACAATGACTGCCCCAGCGTTAAACTTCCTCTCCTGGAATATTAGGGGATATACCAACCCAAAAAAAATTTGTCAAATATTCACATCCCTGGACAGATGGTATATTGACGTTGTTATGTTCCAGGAAACACATGACGCACCACACTCACACGCACAGTTAGGGAGGAGATGGGCTGAATCCATACACTGCTCCAAATATTCATCTTACTCTAGAGGGGTTTCCATACTAGTAAAGAAAGGTACAAATTTCAAAATAGATACGACGACTCTGGACGCAAATGGCCGCAATGTAATATTGAGAGGCAGGCTTCGGGGTAGACAAATGACACTGGTAAACACATACGGTCCCAACACAGATGCCCCTGATTTTTTCCAGGAAATTTGGCAACACCTGGGCGGCGGAACTGACCAGATATTGCTGTGGGGAGGTGACTTAAATATCGCTTTGAATGACAAACTGGACCGATCAGGAAACACGGTAGAGCATCACACACAGGCTCGTGCTAAGTTACTAGATGTCATGTTAGAGTTGAATGTAAGAGACATCTGGAGGGAACGACATCCGGGTGTTCTGGAAGCGACACACACATCAGCGGCACATGGCAGCTGGTCGCGTATTGATTATTGGTTGGGATTGACTGACATATTGCTGTGGACAAGTGCAATCACACACATGCCCAGAACTCTCTCGGACCACAATCCCATAAAGCTGTCCTTACACATTCCTGATTACACACCGCCGCTATACAGTTGGAGGTTCAATGCTGCAGCACTTACAATCCTCTATATGCAGAAACCATAGAAAAGGCAGTAAGGGAATATTTTCAACTAAATGAAGAATCCACAGATGACGCTGGCCTCTTATGGGAAGCGGTTAAGGCCACAATCCGTGGGGTCTGCATCAGCACGACAGCGGGGATATTGCGAGACATTAGAGCGCAACTGACACGTTGCGAGTCCAAGCTCCACGATTTGGAACGCCAGTACGAACGCGCACCGAGTCATTTCATACTCTGTGCCATTAGAAACGTGCTAACGGAACATCAAGAATTTGCAGCAGACGAAATGAAATATTTAAGTAAAAAGCATGTGGCTAGAGCGTATGGGGAAGGCGGTCGTCCGGGGCAAGCACTGGCGTCTAAAATATGTGCCGGCCACACATCGCACACCGTCACACAGATTACTGGGGAAGATGGGGTTACATATACAGGTCAGGTGGGAATACTGCAGACTTTCGTCCATAACTACAGAGACCTATATACCGCGCGACCGGTCGCTACACAACGTGATACACTTAATTATCTGGAAGACATCGCTATAGCTTGGCTATCTGACGCCCAAAGACAATACTTGTCCATGCCGATAACCGTAGAGGAGGTGACGGAAGTGATACAATCGTTGCCAAACGGAAAGGCTCCAGGCCCTGACGGATTCACTTGTGAATTCTACAAAACGTTTAAAGATATACTGGCGCCTCGGCTGGTTGCCATGTTTGGCGAAGCACATGAGACTCAGGTGCTCCCAGCCACGCTGCGGGAAGCAATGATAATTGCACTTCTAAAACCCGGCAAAGACCCTGACAATTGTACTTCATATAGACCCTTGTCTCTGATAAATGTGGATTAGAAAATTCTCGCTAAAACTCTCGCCACACATTTGCAGCCCCTTATGACTAATATGGTCCTCCCGGACCAATCAGGGTTTATACCCTCCAGAAATACCGCACACAACACCAGAACACTATTTGCGGTATCCCATTATCGGATCCCGACCACGAAAGCTGCAGCAATTATGCTGGACGCTGCAAAAGCGTTTGATTCCTTTGAATGGTCCTATCTAATCGCGATACTTCATAGGATGGGTTTCCCTCGCATCTTCATTCAATGGATTGAGTTGTTATATACTCAACCCACAGCTAGAATTAAGATCAATGGTTATGTGTCGGAGGCCATTGCCATAGAGAGAGGGACAAGGCAGGGTTGCCCCCTGTCCCATCTCCTGTTTGCCCTAGCACTGGAGCCACTGGCCTGTATAGTGAAACACCACCACCTGGCACTCCAGTTCCCAAGTAGGCCTTTGCATATCTCCTTATATGCGGACGATATGCTGCTATACGTTAGTGATCCTGCACTAAATCTGGACCCACTGTTACGTGAGTACATCAAATTTGGGGGGTACTCGGGACTTCAGATAAACTGGGACAAGTCATCCGTATTCCCACTAACTGATACTACACTGCAACACACAACTGAATACCCACTGGAGTGGCAGACGGACCCCATATGCTACCTGGGTATATGGTTTCACCGGGACCCAGAATTAGTTATAAGAACGAACTACGGCAGGACAATTGATGCATTGGAAGACAAAGTCAAGAGATGGATCCAGCTCCCACTGTCGCTGGCTGACAGAATGGCGATCGTAAAGATGGTTATACTTCCTAAGCTCCTCTATCTCTTCAATAATATCCCCATCCAACCACCAAGGGAAGTTTTCAAGCGTATAACCTCACTGGTGTTAAAATTGATATGGGCAGGCAAGCAAGCGCGCATCAAATTAGCTATGTGGACACTACCCTTTGACAAAGGGGGGTGGGGTGTACCGGACTTCTTGCTGTATTACTTATGTGCCCAGGCCCAATACGCTACACACTGGTACCACAAAACCCCGTACTTGACTCACGTAGCGGTGGAGGAGGGCGACGCGATACCTGTCCCACTAGACGCCATAATTACACATAACAGGTCTCCACCTCATGACAGCGACATATATACGATTGATACTACGAATGCGGCTTGGAGACGACTGGGCCAAATGACGCACAAACTACCACTGTACGCTCCTGCATTACCGCTGCACCATCATGCAAATCTGTCGGTCACGAATGAAGCGGTGGGAATGAGTCTCCTAACACAGGTGGGGATTGTCACTATGGGTGACATGTTTAAGGACGGGGTGTGTATCACGGAACAGGACCTGGCCTTTATACAAAACCCAACACTACTGTTTCGCTTCACATTTCATAGACTTAAGGGGGCGCTCAAAAAACATTACCCGACCTTCCCTGACGAACCGTTAACATTGGATACCTTGCAACTTCTACTTACATCTAATAACACTACACACTTGGTGTCAAGACTCTATAGACAGGCACAGACCGAATTAGGCTGCAGGGCGATCAGGGCACAGGAAAGATGGAATACTGAGCTAGAGACCCCCCTTACAGAAAAAGACTGGGAAATAGCCTGCACGCTAACTAAAATGCTCACGCCAAACGGTAACTTGCGAATAATACATTTTAAATACCTACACCAGGCATGTTACACGCCAGTCCAATGGCACGGATATGGTTTACGGGACGAAGCAAGATGCAAACGATGTGGCCACGACCAAGCACACTTTATACATTTGGCATGGCACTGTGCGAGGATACAGAACTACTGGACTGAGGTAGTGTCTGCGGTGTCTGAAATGGTGGGAGTAACTATTGAATGTACAATTCGTTGTTGCCTCTTGGGGTTGCTGGGAAATGTGAAAGCTGCGAGACGTACATTTTGTGCAGTGGCATTGCTGCTGGCTAAACGTAGAATTTCCATGTGCTGGGATAGCCCTAGTGTACCCTTGGTCAAACAATGGCTGACTGATATGTCGTATTGCCAGGACACACTCCGGACCTATGAAGAATCATTACCCCCTAGATCCAGATCTATGGACTATTGGGTATACCTCACAACCTATCTGGATGCACAAGTCGACGATTAAGTGTTATTGAATGTCCGTTACTTAACATGTCCTCCCATGCTTATTGCTATGCAGAGGCACTATGAGCCCCATCACGCTCGATCATTGGTTTGGGTGAGGAGTGCGGTAGTAGAAAGATCCAGTTATGGTTTCTGACTGTTCATTGGTTGTAAAAGTAAAATCTGAGACCAACTGCTATTGTTAACGCGGCCGGCCCACAGTGGTTGTAGGCAACTTGCTGTGTCTTATATGTGCTAAAGTTGCAGTGTTTATATTTTCTTTTTTTCAGGATATTTAATTAACGTATTATTGCACTGCCAGCCCATTCAGGGTTGTAGGTACCGTGCTGCGTTTAATTGACGTACAACAACAATAAAGGTCTTGGAAACTAAAAAAATAAAATATATATTAGATTATTATAAATGAATTCCCATCCTATAGCCCTACAAATCCCACAACCCGCACCTAAAACTTAATGAAATAAAAAAATTACACAATTAACATAATTGATTATCAATTAAATCATTAATATAAATGTATTATTAATTATAATTAAATTACATCCCCCTATATCCCTACAAACTCCACAACCTTCACCTAAAACGTAACGCAATAAAAAAACTGTTACACAATTTACATAATTAATTATAAATTAAATAATTACTATCAATTAATAATTAATTTTGAATTATAATTAAATTGCTTCCCATCCTATACCCCTACAAACCCCACAAACCACACCTAATACTTAATACAATTAAAAACATGTATTACACAATTAACATAATTAATTATCAATTAAATTGAATTATTAATTAATTATTAATTATAATTAAATTACTTCCCACCTTGTACCCCTATAAACCCCACTACCCACTACAGCACTAAAAATACAAATAAACGAATACATTAAATTTAAAAACAACAAAAAATTAATAAACAATACTAAAAAACATTAACAATAATTATACAAACAATTTATAACATATTCAAGTAAAATATATACTAAAATACATCAAAATAATTTAAAAAATCAATATTATTAACAACAATATTTTTGTCAACGCTATTAACAACACCGATATTTTTAACATCGATATCAACAACATAGATATTTTTGACATCGATATTAAAAACATTGATATTTCTTACCTTAAAATCGATATTCTTGTCAATGATATTTTCTATCGATGTTTTGAATTTTGATGTGATTATTTCCTTAGTCAAATTATTTAAAAAATCTAAACGTTGGTCATCTATCTGTTGTTCTTACAGCCCTACTTTTAAATAGATGTTCTTGTTGTTTAAGCAACATTGCTGCTCTTTTGTCTTTTAGACTTTGATAGGTTCATATCCTTATTCCTTGAAGGTTGCTTTACTTGAATTTTTGTTTTTGAAATTTTACAGTACCAACCCGGCACAGGGCCGGCAGGATGCACCTGATAACAAAGGGGCCAATTACGATTGCGGATTTCCCGCATCCACCGGGCCGGCGGAAACCACCGCCGGCCCGGAGGATGCGGGAAAACCACCGCGGAGGCTTGAAAGACCCACCGCCAAATTAGGATGGCTGGTGGGTCTTGCAATCTGTCCTCCGCTTCTCCGCCGCGGTCGCCTTCCGACCGCGGCGGAAAAGCATTAACATGGCTGGCGGTGTCTATCAGACACCGCCTGCCATATTAGGATGGAGTAGAAAGTATGCTTTTCCATGGCGGAAAAGCATACGGACCTTCACTTCGGGGCCCGTTGTGGGCCCCCTGGGTGAAGCGGGGGTGGGGGATGCACATGGGGGTACCAATGGTACCACCCTGCATTTGCGTGAACAAAGCGGCAGGCACCGCGCGGTGCCTGCTGCTTTGTGCACGCAAATGCCGTGCATGCATTTTTAACATTGCGGCGGGTGCAGCTTGAAGCTGCACCCGCCGCAATGTTAAGGATAGAGGATGTGACCGCCACCCTGGTGGTCACATCCTAATCTGCACGGAGGGACCTCCGCTGCCCCTGCGGACGGTCCCTCCTACTCTATGGTGGCGGACGGACTCAGGTCCGTCCGCCATCATAATCGGCCCCAAAGTATCCAAGAATCAACGGCAATAGCAAGATCAAAGGGTACTGTTCGTATATAAAACATGATAAAAGAAAAAAAGAACTGTGCGCACACCTCCCCACACCCCCCACAAAGGCAAGCAGGATTCAAAATACACATAGACCCAAGATAAGGAAAGAGCAAATCGTACCTGTGGACCCACAAATTACTCAGTAGACCATTCCTAAGGGGATTGCGAGGGCAGAGGATGAAGGTCAATACCTCGATAGGTAGCTCACCGGGACCAGATCTTTCTGTGCTTTAGGGCGCAACCCCTCACTTGGAACACCATTATCTCTGCACCCATACAATTATCTAACTTTTTCGCCACTTCCCTATCGTCGGGGACGAGGATTCCTTCCACAACTGGGCTATTTCTCTCTTAGCAATCGTCAAGGCTAGGAACAGTAGGTGTTGCTTATACTGGTTCCCACCTTTGTCTTCCGTACCATTAAGCAGGAATAAACGGGAATCAAGGGGCAGGTCCCAGGCACCTCACCAAGGCAAGACGACACCCTGTGCCAAAAGGGTTACAATGCTGAGCAGCTCCACACCGTATGAAGACATGTCCCCTCCTCCCTATCACAACGCAGGCACATAGGGGAGGGCACTACTCCCATCTTCCAAAGCCACATGCGGGTGTAGTACACTCGGTGTATGTATTTGAACTGTATTAAACGGTATCTGGAGGCTACTGCTGCACCCCGAGGGCTAGCTATCGCCTCCGCCCAATCATCATCCGTCAGATTGGGGATGTCATCATGCCACGCCTTCCTTGTTTTATGAAAATTAGTAGTGAGGTGCGTTGTCAGTGCCTGGTATGTTTGTCTCTTTTTTGTGCACCCCAAGATCCCCCATAAGGAGCCGGCCTTCGACTGGATGGAACTCGGGAAAGTCCTCGGGATGCACGAGCACAGGGCTCAGAGCATGTCGCAATTGAAGGTATCTAAAAAACTGGATTTTGTGGAGCTGGAATTCCTCTTGCAACTGTTGAAAGGATTTAAGCACCGAACAGCACATGATGTCACCTAATGTAGAGATGCCAATCTGATCCCACTGGCGGAATCCCCTCAATGCTGTTGCCTGACGCAGATAATTGCCGTACCCAGAGGGTGTCACCTGTGTCAACCGCATGTTCCAACCCATGCATCGGACGGTGTATCGCCACAATCTTATTGTTGTTTGGGTAGCTTGCGGTAAGAAATCAAGCTTCTGCGTGCTATAGAGCAAGTGCAGTAGGGAAACCCTCTCCATAACTGCATGCTTTAATGCGAAGGCCTAGTCAGTAGGTGAATTGTACCACCAGTCATTTATAATTAAGAGGTGGGCCGCCACATAATAGGAGTAAACATCGGCAGCAGCAATATACCCACAATAAGTGGATTGTGCACACGTCTGCAATGGCACCCAAACCGCCCCCCCCCACAAGAACTTTTTCTGAATAGCGTTGACTTGAGCAAACCATGCCCGAGAGATGTGATACAGGACATTCTGTAAGCGATATAGTATCCTGGGGAGTGAGACCATTTTGAAAATGGCAGACCGTCAATATAGCGATAGAGGTAGGGAAGACCAGATGGAAGTCTCTTCACGGAGTTGACAAGGAGCGAGATCATTTTACAAGCCCAGGAAAGCGGCAGACAGGGGGAGATGAACACTCTCAGATATTGAAAGCCGTCAGTGGCATGCGTAAGTTAGGAAGACCATGTAGTCCTACCCTGACTCCCATACACCAGGAACAACACCGATTTTGTGGGGTTTGTAAGTAGCTCAGTATTCTGCCTGAAGACCCGAAGGATTTGCAGAATGCAGGGGCCCGAGATCCAGGGGTCAGTCACAAAAAATGAGCACGTTGTCCGCGTAAAGCGCAAAACGCCAACCGATCATCAGAGCTGATAAATAGAACGCGGGAGTCGACGAAGGTATGGTACACGTCCCGCTGTCTCCTGTAGCCAATAACATTTAGGCAACCGCATCTCCCGGTTACCGTGGCTACATCACTAACACAACACACTGCACACACGTGATAGACCACGTGGTTACTCCAGGCCAACCACGCCAGGTTTTTGCAGAATCAGGCACGCCAGGCGCATAACCACGGGACACCGGACGCCGTTGTGTGTTATCTTTGTGCGACGGAGCATCACCTTCAGAAGGGATTTGCATACGCCCCTGACCAGGCATGTGCACGGATTAGATAGTCCCCGCAGAGGGCCTGTGTACGGACAAGGGAAACCCGACGTCATCCGTGTGCACGCACTCAGCTGTAGCCTTTTAGTGATCGACTGCAGCCCTTTAACGATCCCGCTAAAATTTGGGGCTTGACTATAAAACCTCCCACTGCTGAGCCATTGCATCGTCGGGGAGGTGGACGGACGCATACTTTAGGTACCCAGACGGAAACTATCCCTCCAATCGGTGAGTCTTGAAACGCTGCTCCTTAAGGGCTCACAAGGCTAAACCGGTAATCATTACCATCTAGATATTTTAAACTCTGTATATACTATACCTCGTTTTCTCTCTCTAACATAGTGTGACCACGGGGATTTTCCGAAAACTCCCCCCTCCCATGGGGCAAGTCGTCCATCTTGAAGGGTAAGACATTCAATCCAGAAATCTCTCCAGTTTTCAGCAATATCACTGATAACTGGTTTTTATTTTTTGTTATTTTTTTTATTATTGAATTCCACAATTAGAAATGTGGATTACAAAATTCTCAGACCGAATATGTTAATCACAAGTTGTTAGTAAAATGCACTTTTCTCTTGTATATATTGCCACAGGTCCATGGACCCAGTCAGTGGAGTGCGATTAGCGATCATGCCCACACAGTGGTTCTGCCAGTAATGTTTGGTAAGATCGGAGCCCCCCTTGATCTGGTCCTGACGAAAGCCATGTACCCACAGGGACAACTGGCAGAAACATGTTGACCTTCTTCTTAAAAATAAATTCACAGCGGTGACGGGATGATAGGATCCTCATTCACCGCACTATTCCATTTTTAACTCCACACAGTCTCGCTTTTGAATAAAGGATTTATGGGTGCACTGTGATGGCTTTTTAACATTCACACTTGGGCCCCACTCACTTAGAAGTGCATCCCTGTCTCCAGGTGCATGCCCGCCCTCCACCAAACGCGGTTTCTGGAGGGCGAGGACTGGCAGATGATGAAGCATGACACCTGGTGGTGTGTGATGCCAGTCTATCACTTTTTGTGAGATGCCTCACTACCACTAGGCACCTCACTCTATTTCAATTTGGTCTCTAGCTGGGAGCGGTCTCTACTGTGTTTACTACTGTCCTACCCTGACTGCCATACACCAGGAACAACACCGATTTTGTGGGGTTTGTAAGTAGCTCAGTATTCTGCCTGAAGACCTGAAGGATTTGCAGAATGCGGGGGCCCGAGATCCAGGGGTCAGTCACAAAAAATTAGCAAGTTGTCCGCGTAAAGCGCAATACGATCCGACTGTGACCCCGGCCAATCAAATCCCCTAAGCACCGGGTCCCCAAGGATCCATGCCGCCAATGGTTCAACCGCAAGGGCGAAAAGAAGGGGGGACATGGAGCGGCCCTGTCATGTCCCTCAATCGAAAGAGATGTAGGGAGAGCGGTGGCCCGCGATACGACCACATGCCATGGGTTCAGTGTAAAGTAAGCGCATGTATGCTAAGAAGCGGGCCCGAAGTTGACTGCTCCTAGGAGTTGGAATAATTACTACTTCACTTAAATTTTAACTGTTTCTACACCAGAAGTGAATTTCAATAACTTCATGATTATGAATGCCATCCCTTGCTTATGGGGTTGGTGGTGGCTTATGGGGCTGGTGGTGGCATGCTAGAGCATATTGAAATCAGTTTTTTTTCTGCATGAGCAAGACTGCTGGTGAGTGCCTACTTGTGCAACGGAAAAGCTTAACTAATTCATGACCACACTGCTAATGACACAGTAAAATAATTGGGTGCTACAATTTTTATCAAAATTCTAATCGAGTTGGGAAAACTGGTCAGTGGACCGAACACAGAAGAAAACAATTATCAATTTAAAACAACCAATGTTTGATGTTTGGTGGCACACATTATGGAGTATTATTGTGAAATCAAACTTATTAGCACAAAATAAACACAACGATCATTAGGTAGGTTTTTCCTAGGAGTGGCTGACAAGTTCTTAATTTGTCTTTTCCATTTGTATTGTAATTCTTTAGTATGAGCTATTGCTTTATGTTCTTCTTTTAAGATGTCAGATTTTTTTATTCTGCTTTGATTAGGAGTATAAATTCAAATTTCAATATTGCTGATTTTTCTTGAGAAAAATAATATATTCTGCATTATTGTGATGATACTCTTTTATTCATTTTCATCCCTTTGTATATTGTATTTTGGTAAATCATCATCTGATTTTTCTTAGGTAAAACAATATTCAATCAGTGTATTAAATTGTAATATTTTATTTTCATCTCTTCAGTTTTTCTCAGTTTAGTATGTTTGATAGCATATCTATGTGAATAGGGGTTCCGATTCTTATCTTTACCAAGTTATTAAGGATATTGTTTTTCTTGCTACCATTCATCCATACTAATATTATAAAGAGAGAGCCCAAACCTTTGAGGGGGGTAATCTCAGTAACCACATTACCAATCACAACACCCAATACAGCGTTGGAAAGGGCAGTTGCAGCAGAAGGACATAGGCTATGCAGACGGATAAGAAAATGTATTAAAAAAAAATCAAAAAATCCATACTATCCATACTAATATTATAAAGAGAGAGCCCAAACCTTTGAGGCGGGTAATCTCAGTAACCACAGCACCAACCACAACACCCAATACAGCGTTGGAAAGGGCAGTTGCAGCAGAAGGACATAGGCTATGCAGACGGTTAAAAATATTTATAAAACAAATTGCAAAATATCCATACTATCCATACTAATATTATAAAGAGAGAGCCCATCTCAGTAACCACAGCACCAATCACAACACCCAATACAGCGTTGGAAAGGGCAGTTGCAGCAGAAGGACATAGGTTATGCAGACGGATAAAAAAAATTATAAAAAAATTGCGAAAAATCCATACTATCCATATCCATACTAATATTATAAAGAGAGAGCCCAAACCTTTGAGGCGGGTAATGTCAGTAACCACAGCACCAATCACAACACCCAATACAGCATTAGAAAGGGCAGTTGCAGCAGAAGGACATAGGCTATGCAGGCGGATAAAAAAATGTATAAAAAAAGTTGCAAAAAATACATACTAAACTATATACTATCCATACTAATATTATAAAGAGAGTGCCCAAACATTTGAGGCGGGTAATCTCAGTAACCACAGCACCAATCACAACACCCAATACAGCGTTGGAAAGTGCAGTTGCAGCAGAAGGACATAGGCTATGCAGACGGATAAAAAAATTTTAAAAAAATGCAAAAAATGCATACTATACTATCCATATCCATACTAATATTAGAAAGAGAGAGCCCAAACCTTTGAGGCGGGTAATCTCAGTAACCACAGCACCAATCACAACACCCAATACAGCGTTGGAAAGGGCAGTTGCAGCAGAAGGACATAGGCTATGCAGACGGATAAAAAAAATTATCAAAAAATTGCAAAATATCCATACTATCCATCCATACTAATATTATAAAGAGGGAGCCCAAACCTTTGAGGTGGGTAATCTCAGTAACAACAGCACCAATCACAACACCCAATACAGCGTTGGAATGGGCAGTTGCAGCAGAAGGACATAGGCTATGCAGACGGTTAAAAATATTTACAAAGAAAATTGCAAAAAATCCATACTATCCATACTAATATTATAAGGAGAGAGCCCAAACCTTTGAGGCGGGTAATCTCAGTAACCACAGCACCAATCACAACACCCAATACAGCGTTGGAAAGGGTAGTTGCAGCAGAAGGACATAGGTTATGCAGACGGATAAAACAATTTATAAAAAAATTGCAAAAAATCCATACTATACTATCCATACTAATATTATAAAGAGGGAGCCCAAACATTTGAGGCGGGTAATCTCAGTAACCCCAGCACCAATCACAACACCCAATACAGCGTTGGAAAGGGCAGTTGCAGCAGAAGGACATAGGCTATGCAGATGGATAAAAAAATGTATTAAAAAATTGCAAAAAACTCCATACTATCCATACTAATCCATACTAATATTATAAAGAGAGATACAAAACCTTTGAGGCGGGCAATCTCAGTAACCACAGCACCAATCACAACACCCAATACAGGGTTGGAAAGGGCAGTTGCAGCAGAAGGACATAGGCTATGCGGACGGATAAAAAAAGTATTACAAAAACTTGCAAAAAATCCATACTATACTATCCATACTAATTCAAAAATCTTTATTTCGATCATGATAGATCATAAAAGATGTGCAATCAATTATTCACTTTGATAATTTAAAAACTATATACAATATACTCTCCATTTCAAAAAACAGTTTCCAAAAGTGATAATTACGCCAATGCTTGATAAACACCATTTTTAAAAACAAAATCGGAGCATTTAAACGAGGGAATTAAAAAGGATTTTTCACACAGTTATAGTGTCCTTAATTATTCTTGCACGCAGTCGCCACATTGCAGTCAGGAATTTTGCCATAGCAAATACTGTTGGTGAAGATAAATCTTACTTAAGAACTCTGTAGGCCGGAGCATATGTTCTAAAGCCCAGGTTTTTTAAATGAGGAACCAACCAGAAACTCCTAATTCTGCTATAGGCTCTGCAGAACAAGACCACGTGCAGATCGCTTTCCAGTTTGTAAGCACAGGCCGGACACACCCCTGAGTCCAAACAACCAGCCCAAGATTTTGTAAGGGACCTTAAAGGAAGAGATCCGTACCTCCGTTGCATGTATATCTTCCGTGCGAACACTGGTGTCATGCCGTCTAATACATATTCGTGACAATATGAGTCTTTTATTTTAATGAATGTGTCGGTTAAAGACCCTTCCCAAGTGGAATTCAATGTTTTTTGAAGCATGAAGCTGTAAAATAGTTGTGAGAGTGCTTTTCTAGAAATCCTTGCGGATGCAGTTTCCGGCTCTGTCCATAGCTCTGGCACTCCTAAAGTCGTGCACATATCCCTGATATACTTTATCCATGGGATTTTGGTGGCATTAGTTAATCTAAGAAATTCCTGCAGCTCATTTCTGTAATCTACAAGGTCCTGACTACTCCACAAGCAACGCCAATAGGTCAGAGGTTTGAGGCCCAATTCCTCAGTGATTGGTCGCAGTGCCAAGTCCAGTCTTAAGGGGAGAAGCGGAGTGCTTGGGGGGAGTGCAGCCAGTTGTCTGATGAAGTTATTCTCTACGACCTGTATGGTATATAGCGGAATGTGCCCCCAAAGCTTGCCCCTGTAAGTGATGCCCCCCCCGAGCTTGAGCTTTATAAATGTGAATGGCAGGTACCAACGGGCTCAGTGGGGATTTCTTAGCAATTCTTGTGATGCCTCCCGCCCTCTGAGCTAGTTTTGTGGTTGCTTTTGCTTTGTGTGGCAGCCATGTCAAGTTCTGGTTGAGGGTTATACCGAGATATTCTATTGTGTAAACCCTTTCCAGAAATGTAGAGCCTAGGCGGAGGTTTGGGCAGTTTTTGGGCTTGGGGTTGAGGATCATAAATTTTGTTTTTGAAGGGTTTACTTCAAGGCCCCTTTCATTACAGAACCCCAAGAACCCATTCAAGACCCTCTGTAGCCCCATTGGCGATTTAGACAGCAGCAGGGTGTCATCCGCGAACATGATCGCCGGCACCCTGCCGCTGTTCAATTGTGGTGCATCGATGTTAGGGATCCTACTCAAATGCTCTATCACCCCGTTCACAAATAGGCAAAACAGGGTCGGGGCCAATACGCAACCCTGTCGTACCCCTCTGCGAACGGGGAACCTATCCGTCAGCCTGCCCCCTTTCCCACATCTAACTCGGGCATAATTGTCAGTATGCAATCTTATTAAGATATGGAGGATATCTCCTGGGACATCCAGCTCAGCCAGTACCTCCCACAGTTTAGCCCGTGGGACCAAATCGAAGGCGGCACGAAGGTCCACAAAGACCGCGTATAATGTGCCGCCTTTGATGAGTACTGTCTTCCAGTATATGATGTTCAATCGAAGTATTTGATCAACTGTGGAAACTCCTTTTCTAAATCCCGCCTGCAGGGGACTTAGGATATCGTTCTCCTCTATCCAAGATTGTAACCTGTTAAGTATTAGTCTGCCAAATAACTTCTGGGAGACATCAATGAGGCTTATTGGGCGATAATTGGCTGGGAGCAGAGGCGAGCCCTTTTTAAAAATCGGGACCACCTCCGCCCCCAGCCAAGTATCAGGTATTTTCATCCCCCCAAGCACTGCATTGAATATCACTAACAGGTAGGGTGCCCAGATTTCTGGTTCCTGCCTGAATAGGTCGCCCGGCACCCCATCCAGGCCAGGTGCCTTTCCAGAGGATAACCCTGCTATCGCCGTCCTAATCTCTTTCTCAGTGAAGGGATCCGAGGCCTGATTGTCTTGGATGATGTGGGGCGGTGGTTCTGTCCCTCCAGCCTCAGAGGAATATAATGACTGGAAATGGTTTTGCCAAGCACTGGCGGCAATGTTTGGTTCGATTGCAGAGGGAAGGTCTTCAGAACCGTGGTTGACTACTCTCCAGAATTTACGGGAGTCTCTTATTGCTAATGACTCAGAAAGGTTCTCCCAGTGTTGGAGGTCCCACTCTATCTTAGCATTAGCTATGAGTATTTTATACGCCCTCCTTCTAAGGCGGATCTCTTCCCTCGGACCACCAGCTTTAATGGTGAATAGAAGGTCACGTTTGGCATTTCGGCAGGAGGTGTTAAACCAAGTGCCTTTGAGTGGTCCCTGGGTTCTGTGAGGTTTGGTGCAGAAAAGGTCTGCCTCAAGTGTTTTAATTAGTTGCTCATGCATGTGTGCGAGGTCCTCTCTTATTTCCTGCGTGCACACTGGGGCCCATAAGTCAAATGCCTCCGCGAGGATTGGAGTGATCCTAACGTAGAGGGCAGCTAGCTTATCTTCACTAGTAGATAGGGTTTCCCATCTTATCCTCCTTCTATTGTTTTCTAGGAGGTATCCCTCTCTGGGCTTTTGATCGTTTGATACTCGTTCCCCCATACGGGGGATGGCATATTCCAGTTCCAGGGCATTGTGGTCACTGTCCTCTCTAGATGTTACTCTGAAGTCAGCCACCCTTTTCCAAGCATGTAACTGTACCAGAAAGTAATCTAATCTAGATTCTCTCCCGATTTTGTTGTACGTACATTTGCTCGGGATATCGGACTTGACACGCCCATTACAGGCCCTAAGGCCATGGGTGAGGGTTAGCATGTTAATCTGCAAAGCTAATGGTGTCCATGCTCTTGGTGGGGGAACCTCTGTCGCTGGAACCTGCCAACTTGAATCCTCCTCTAGGGAGGACCCGTCAAGTAAGCCGGGTAGTGGTTCAAAATGCGAGTTGAAGTCTCCCCCTACTAAGTATGATATGCCCTCTGGAATGGTTTCTAAAAGAGAGGACAGTTCTTCAATGGTTTTAGAGGTGGCGGATATGGAGACTGGTCTGGAATAGACATTTATTATGAGTAATTTGTGTGATCTCGGCCATTCGAGGAGGACAGCCAGTATGTCTACTGAGTCCACGGTATATCGTGAAGCTATACAGCCCAAGTCTGAAGCCACCCAAATTGCCAGACCTCCAGATGGTCGACCTCTCCCACCCCATAGTGCTTGTTTCGAAAATATCTCAAAGCCCCTATAGGTATGCTCCTCCCTTGCCCAGGTTTCTTGGAAGAGGCAAGCACTTTTAGAGTTAATTAATTCAGCCCATGATTCAGAATCTATTTTATTGGCCAGTCCTGCGACATTCCATGAGAGCAGCTTTAGTATGTGAGGGACGTGCTGGCTATTTCCCTTCGTGCCTTGATTTATCTTAAAATTTATATGAACTTTTGGGGATGTTCCCTGTATAGGCACTTGTCCCCTGTGTAGCCCCTCTGATTCAGTTACACTGTATACTCTCTGTTTTCTGAACTTCTGGGAGCAAAATGCTCCTCCCCATGAATAGGGTTAGAGGGTTCATGGCCACCGTCGTTAGTAAAATTAGGTGTAGCGTGCTCGAGTGGGTACGGGGGTGCCCTGTCATCGGAGGCAAGCTGTCAATCCACCATTTCGAGACAATCAAATCGATTATAAGTCGGCAGAAATGGTGGCTGGTAGTGTCTGAGGGGCCAAATTGCTCCTCGTTCAAAGCCACCCCTTCCCATTCCTCTTCTTTTGACGGTCTCCCATCCCTGAGCATCATCTTGAATTAAAGGGTAACCCGATGCCATTCGCATTTGGTTATAAGGATTTCTCCTCGCTCCCAAGTTTCCCCCCCAGTTTCCCAGTGGCTCATGCGGGTGTCCCCAACTCTGGTCATTGGGTGTGTGGGAGTTTGGTGGGTAAAAGAACGAGAGAGGAAGTGGATGGATGTTAATTCCCTCGTCCTCTGGGAAGCAACCACAAATATAGGAGACTGTTCCTGGTTCTTTAAAACTGACCAGTATGCAGTCGCCACTGATTGATTTTGGCGTCTTTCCTACCCATGAAACTCTTCTTACCATGCGAATATCACTGGTCATGCCTCTGGGGAGTGGTCTAAATGTGGATAACCAATTAATTACTTTATTTTTTAGCGAGGCCCCTGTTTCTCTTGATGCAGGTTTTAGTTCAGGTGCCCCGGCTAGAATAACAGTGTATGCAGCTACCTCTGGTGGAAGATTAACAGTTACTGTTTTTTGTGTTTTTTGCAAAGTAGTGTTATGATCTTGAAGGGTTTGTGATTTATTTGATGGAGGTTTGGATGCACTTGTATGTTGTAACTGTGAATGTGTTGCATCGGTGGCTGCGAGTGTTTGCTGTGAGCTGGGGGGTTGTTTGTGGGATTCACCCGCAGGAGTCACTGGTTGCTGTGGTCTGGCAAGAGAATTATTTTGCTTTAGACTGGGTGCCTGGTGACTAACTGGTTTTGGATTTGTAGATGTAATTGTAGATTTCGCATTTTCAGCCTCATTGTTCTTAGTTGAGTTCAGAGACTCGAGGCCCTTCTTATGTTTTGGGTCTATGCTAGGTACTATGGGGCAGGAGTTCGCAGGTTTCCAACTGTCCATAAACTGGGAGGCAGTTTTCTCAAATTTAGTAAGCCTCGCTTCTATTTTAATCAAACGGGCTTCTATAGGACTAAGCAGTGACCTAAGCAGGTTTCCTATGTCTGCGAGTGTAATATCCTCTTCGGCTATCTCGGTATTGTGTTCTGTTGTGGAAGGCGGAAGTACGATGGAAATGTTGGGGGCTTTTACCGGGGGAGGGAGCTCCGTTCTGGCTAATGGTGGAGTCTCATGTATGGTATTATCAGAGCTAGATTTGTTATGTGTTGTACCTGGCTTTGGTTTTTTTGCCTTCCTTTCTCTGTGGCTCTGTTTCCCCATTTTCCTTTTTTGTATTGCTCCTTCCCTTGCGCCCCTAGCTGTACTTGGAGGCTCTGTTACATCTAAGGTGTTCGTTGCCAGTGGCGGTAGTTCCCTGGGTGAGTTAGGAATTAGTACGGTATGTTCCCCCACACTGATGGAAGTTGGAGGTTGTGTAATTTGTGTCAGTGGGAGTGAGAGTAGACTCATGTCTTCAAGGTCACTTAAGGTTTCCTCTAGGAGATCTAGACTGGTGGATAGTTGGTCCCCTCCACAAGCTCCAAACTGCGAGCCATCTGTGTTCGGTCTTTTGTCAGGGGTTTTTGCCAATGCTAGAATGCCCATGGATGATCTCCTAACCCACTCAATTTCTTGGGAAATGCGCCTTTCTAGAACAGTGATGTCATCAATCAGCAAAGATCCCGCCTTGAGGAAATAATTGTCAATTTTACCTTGGGCCGTTGCAGGCGTGGTAGGACCAGTGACAGCCAAATTGGCTTTACTCCTAGTCTCCATTTTACTCATTGTTTGTAGGGTACCTTGAGGGTGCAGGCAAGGACCAGGTGATGTTATAAGGAGAGAGGGACACGAGCAAGATATAGGAGTGGCCCGGTCCGGTCTCTTCCGGCCTCGAACGGCCCGCTCTTTGCCCGGTCTTCGCCCGCGCTTCTGTCCGCGCGCGTCCCGCGTTCGCGTCTGGAGGCGGGGCTAAGTAGGAGGAGGAGGGGGCGGGAAGAGGCACCAGGTGCGCGCGATGTCCTGGCGCAAGCACCTCTGGGCCTCGCAGTCCCGCTCCCGCTGGCCGATTCTGCGTCCCTCTCCCTCAGCAACAACGCAAAAGCAGGAATGGAGCACACGGGCTCTAAGTTCCACACACGATTCCTCTATTCAGGGCAGTATTAGCAGTGTTAGCAGTGAAAAGAATTCCTCAGAGTTTGCCACAGGAAACGACTGCGAGCGGCTCCCGCGGAGCGGGGGCCGCGAGTCGTTATGAAGCCTTCAGGGAGGAGGGGGCGGGAAGAGGCACCAGGTGCGCGCGATGTCCTGGCGCAAGCACCTCTGGGCCTCGCAGTCCCGCTCCCGCTGGCCGATTCTGCGTCCCTCTCCCTCAGCAACAACGCAAAAGCAGGAATGGAGCACACGGGCTCTAAGTTCCACACACGATTCCTCTATTCAGGGCAGTATTAGCAGTGTTAGCAGTGAAAAGGATTCCTCAGAGTTTGCCACAGGAAACGACTGCGAGCGGCGCCCGCGGAGCGGGGGCCGCGAGTCGTTATGAAGCCTTCAGGGAGGAGGGGGCGGGAAGAGGCACCAGGTGCGCGCGATATCCTGGCGCAAGCACCTCTGGGCCTCGCAGTCCCGCTCCCGCTGGCCGATTCTGCGTCCCTCTCCCTCAGCAACAACGCAAAAGCAGGAATAGAGCACACGGGCTCTAAGTTCCACACACGATTCCTCTATTCAGGGCAGTATTAGCAGTGTTAGCAGCGAAAAGGATTCCTCAGAGTTTGCCCCAGGAAACGACTGCGAGCGGCATCCATACTAATATTATAAAGAGAGAGCCCAAACCTTTGAGGCGGGTAATCTCAGTAACCACAGCACCAATCACAACACCCAATGCAGCGTTGGAAAGGGCAGTCGCAGCAGAAGGACATAGGCTATGCAGACGGATAAAAAAATGTATAAAAAAATTGCAAAAAATCCATACTATCCATCCATACTAATATTATAAAGAGGGAGCCCAAACCTTTGAGGCGGGTAATCTCAGTAACCACAGCACCAATCACAACACCCAATACAGCGTTAGAAAGGGCAGTTGCAACAGAAGGTCATAGGCTATGCAGACGGATAAAAAAATGTATTAAAAAATTGCAAAAAATCCATACTATCCATCCATACTAATATTATAAAGAGGGAGCCCAAACCTTTGAGGCGGGTAATCTCAGTAACCACAGCACCAATCACAACACCCAATACAGCGTTGGAAAGGGCAGTTGCAGCAGAAGGACATTGGCTATGCAGACGGTTAAAAATATTTACAAAACAAATTGCAAAAAATCCATACTATCCATACTAATATTATAAAGAGACAGCCCAAACCTTTGAGGCGGGTAATCTCAGTAACCACAGCACCAATCACAACACGCAATACAGCGTTGGAAAGGGCAGTTGCAGCAGAAGGATATAGGTTATGCAGACGGATAAAAAAAATGTATAAAAAAATTGCAAAAAATCCATACTATACTATCCATACTAATATTATAAAGAGAGAGCCCAAACATTTGAGGTGGGTAATCTCAGTAACCACAGCACCAATCACAACACCCAATACAGCGTTGGAAAGGGCAGTTGCAGCAGAAGAACATAGGCTATGCAGATGTATAAAAAAATTGCAAACAATCCATACTATAGATACTAATATTATAAAGAGAGAGCCCAACACTTTGAGGCGGGTAATCTCAGTAACCACAGCACCAATCACAACACCCAATACAGCGTTGGAAAGGGCAGTTGCAGCAGAAGGACATAGGCTATGCAGACGGATAAAAAAATGTATAAAAAAACTTGCAAAAAATCCATACTATACTATCCATACTAATATTATAAAGAGAGAGCCCAAACCTTTGAGGCGGGTAATCTCAGTAACCACAGCACCAATCACAACACCCAATACAGCATTGGAAAGGGCAGTTGCAGCAGAAAGACAGAGGCTATGCAGAAGGTTAAAAATATTTACAAACAAAATTGCAAAAAATCCATACTATCCATACTAATATTATAAAGAGAAAGCCAAAACCTTTGAGGCGGGTAATCTCAGTAACCACAGCACCAATCACAACACCCAATACAGCGTTGGAAAGGGCAGTTGCAGCAGAAGGACATAGGCTATGCAGACGGATAAAAAAATGTATCAAAAAATTGCAAAAAATCCATACTATCCATCAATACTAATATTATAAAGAGGGAGCCCAAACCTTTGAGGCGGGTAATCTCAGTAACAACAGCACCAATCACAACACCCAATACAGCGTTGGAAAGGGCAGTTACAGCAGAAGGACATTGGATATGTAGACGGTTAAAAATATTTACAAAAAAAATTGCAAAAAATCCATACTATCCATACTAATATTATAAAGAGAGAACCCAAACCTTTGAGGCGGGTAATCTCAGTAACCACAGAACCAATCAGAACACCCAATACAGCGTTGGAAAGGGCAGTTGCAGCAGAAGGACATAGGCTATGCAGACGGATAAAAAAATTTATTAAAAATTGCAGAAAATCCATACTATACTATCCATATCCACACTAATATTATAAAGAGAGAGCCCAAACCTAAGAGGCGGGTAATCTCAGTAACCACAGCACCAATCACAATACCCAATACAGCGTTGGAAAGGGCAGTTGCAGCAGAAGGACATAGGCTATGCAGAGGGATAAAAAAATGTATAAACAAAATTGCAGAAAATCCATACTATCCATATCCATACTAATATTATAAAGAGAGAGCCCAAACCTTTGAGGTGGGTAATCTCAGTAACCCCAGCACCAATCACAACACCCTATACAGCGTTGGAAAGGGCAATTGCAGCAGAAGGACATAGGCTATGCAGATGGATACAAAAATGTATTAAAAAAAATGCAAAGAATAAATACTATACTATCCATATCCATATCCATACTAATATTATAAAGAGAGAGCCCAAACCTTTGAGGCGGGTAATCTCAGTAACCACAGCACCAATCACAACACCCAATTCAGCGTTGGAAAGGGCAGTTGCAACAGAAGGACATAGGCTATGCAGACGGATAAAAAAAATTATTTAAAAAATTGCACAAAATCCATACTGTACTATCCATACTAATATTATAAGAGAGAGCCCAAACCTTTGAGGCGGGTAATCTCAGTAACCACAGCACCAATCACAACACCCAATACATCGTTGGAAAGGGCAGTTGCAGCAGAAGGACATAGGCTATCCAGACGGATAAAAAAATGTATTAAAAAATTGCAAAAAATCCATACTATCCATATCCATATCCATACTAATATTATAAAGAGAGAGCCCAAACCTTTGAGGCGGGTAATCTCAGTAACCACAGCACCAATCACAACACCCAATACAGCGTTGGAAAGGGCAGTTGCAGCAGAAGGACATAGGTTATGCAGACGGATAAAAAAAATGTATAATAAATTGCAAAAAATCCATACTATACTATCCATATCCATACTAATATTATAAAGAGAGAGCCCAAACCTAGGAGGGGGGTAATCTCAGTAACCACAGCACCAATCACAACACCCAATACAGCGTTGGAAAGGGCAGTTGCAGCAGAAGGACATAGGTTATGCAGACGGATAAAAAAATGTATTTAAAAAATTGCAAAAAATCCATACTATCCATATCCATACTAATATTATAAAGAGAGAGCCCAAACCTTTGAGGCGGGTAATCTCAGTAACCCCAGCACCAATCACAAAACCCAATACAGCGTTGGAAAGGGCAGTTGCAGCAGAAGGAAATAGGCTATGCAGACGGATAAAAAAAATTGCAAAAAACTACATCATCCAGAAGGCCGAGGGCCAAAATAACATCAAACAGGAAATGATGTAATAATGTGACTCACTATATTGAGACTGAGAGCCTGGAGCCAAATTGATCATGAACAAGGGATATGCTATCCCGAAACGCGTTGATTTGTGCCTGCCTGCTTGAGAAACTCCATGCTGTGAGGATTAAATAAAAGAGCACATAAGTGAAGACAAACGCGAGTTCGTCCAGTTTTTCTCCCTGCTGGGGGAATTGGTTGTGGATTTAAATGCGGCGTGGTTCTGCCACAAGGATTTACGAACCGGCGAGAGAGCGCTGCAAATTCTGGCGAAAAGGATAAAAAAAAATATATATATATATATATATGTATATATATATATATATATATATATATATATATATATATATATATATATGTATATATATATATACATACTAATATTATAAAGAGAGTGTCCAAAACCTTTGAGGCGGGTAATCTCAGTAACCACAGCATCAATCACAACACCCAATACATCGTTGGAAGGGCAGGTGCAGCAGAAGGACATAGGCTATGCAGACGGATAAAAAAAGTATACAAAAATTGCAAAAAATCCATACTATCCATATCCATACTAATATTATAAAGAGAGAGCCCAAACCTTTGAGGCGGTTAATCTCAGTAACCCCAGCACCAATCACAACACCCAATACAGCGTTGGAGAGGGCAGTTGCAGCAGAAGGACATAGGCTATGCAGACGGATAAAAAAATGAATAACAAAATTGCAAAAAACTACATCATCTAGAAGGCCGAGGGCCTAAATAACATCAAACAGGAAATGATGTAATAATGTGACTCACTATATTGAGACTGAGAGCCTGGAGCCAAATTGATCATGAACAAGGGATATGCTATCCCGAAACGCGTAGATTTGTGCCTGCCTGCTTGAGAAACTCCATGCTGTGAGGATTAAATAAAAAAGCACATACGTGAAGACAAACGGGAGTTAGTCCCGTTTTTCTCCCTGCTGGGGGAATTGGTTGTGGATTTAAATGCGGCGTGGTTCTGCCACGAGGATTTACGAACCGGCGAGAGAGGGCTGCAAATTCTGGCGAAAAGGAACCGAGGGGTATCAAAATATTTATATATATATATATATATATATATATATATATATATATATATATGTATATATATATATATATATATGTATATATATATATATATATATATATATATATATATATATATATATATATATATATATATATATATATATATATATATATATGTATATACTAATATTATAAAGAGAGTGTCCAAAACCTTGAGGCGGGTAATCTCAGTAACCACAGCACCAATCACATTACCCAACACAGCTTTGGTAAGGGCAGTTGCAGCAGAAGGACATAGGCTATGCAGACGGATAAAAAAATGTATAAAAAAAAATTGCAAAAAATCCATACTATCCATATCCATACTAATATTATAAAGAGAGAGCCCAAACCTTTGAGGCGGGTAATCTTAGTAACCCCAGCACCAATCACAACACCCAATACAGCGTTGGAAAGGGCAGTTGCAGCAGAAGGACATAGGCTATGCAGACGGATAAAAAAATGTATAAAAAAAAATTGCAAAAAATCCATACTATCTATATCCATACTAATATTATAAAGAGAAAGCTCAAACCTTTGAGGTGGGTAATCTCAGTAACCCCAGCACCAATCACAACACCCTATACAGCGTTGGAAAGGGCAATTGCAGCAGAAGGACATAGGCTATGCAGACGGATAAAAAAATGTATTAAAAAAAATGCAAAGAATAAATACTATACTATCCATATCCATATCCATACTAATATTATAAAGAGAGAGCCCAAACCTTTGAGGCGGGTAATCTCAGTAACCACAGCACCAATCACAACACCCAATTCAGCGTTGGAAAGGGCAGTTGCAACAGAAGGACATAGGCTATGCAGACGGATAAAAAAAATGATTAAAAAAATTGCACAAAATCCATACTGTACTATTCATACTAATATTATAAGAGAGAGCCCAAACCTTTGAGGCGGGTAATCTCAGTAACCACAGCACCAATCACAACACCCAATACATCGTTGGAAAGGGCAGTTGCAGCAGAAGGACATAGGCTATCCAGACGGATAAAAAAATGTATTAAAAAATTGCAAAAAATCCATACTATCCATATCCATATCCATACTAATATTATAAAGAGAGAGCCCAAACCTTTGAGGCGGGTAATCTCAGTAACCACAGCACCAATCACAACACCCAATACAGCGTTGGAAAGGGCAGTTGCAGCAGAAGGACATAGGTTATGCAGACGGATAAAAAAATGTATAATAAATTGCAAAAAATCCATACTATCCATATCCATATCCATACTAATATTATAAAGAGAGAGCCCAAACCTTTGAGGCGGGTAATCTCAGTAACCACAGCACCAATCACAACACCCAATACAGCGTTGGAAAGGGCAGTTGCAGCAGAAGGACATAGGCTATGCAGACGGATAAAAAAATGTATTAAAAAAATTGCAAAAAATCCATACTATCCATATCCATACTAATATTATAAAGAGAGAGCCCAAACCTTTGAGGCGGGTAATCTCAGTAACCCCAGCACCAATCACAAAACTCAATACAGTGTTGGAAAGGGCAGTTGCAGCAAAAGGACATAGGCTATGCAGACGGATAAAAAAAATTGCAAAAAACTACATCATCCAGAAGGCCGAGGGCCAAAATAACATCAAACAGGAAATGATATAATAATGTGGCTCACTATATTGAGACTGAGAGCCTGGAGCCAAATTGATCATGAACAAGGGATATGCTATCCCGAAACGCGTAGATTTGTGCCTGCCTGCTTGAGAAACTCCATGCTGTGAGGATTAAATAAAAGAGCACATAAGTGAAGACAAACGCGAGTTCGTCCAGTTTTTCTCCCTGCTGGGGGAATTGGTTGTGGATTTAAATGCGGCATGGTTCTGCCGCAAGGATTTACGAACCGGCGAGAGAGCGCTGCAAATTCTGGCGAAAAGGATAAAAAAAAAATATATATATATATATATATATATATACATATATATATATATATATATATATATGTATGTATATATATATATACATACTAATATTATAAAGAGAGTGTCCAAAACCTTTGAGGCGGGTAATCTCAGTAACCACAGCACCAATCACAACACCCAATACATCGTTGGAAAGGGCAGGTGCAGCAGAAGGACATAGGCTATGCAGACGGATAAAAAAAGTATACAAAAATTGCAAAAAATCCATACTATCCATATCCATACTAATATTATAAAGAGAGAGCCCAAACCTTTGAGGCGGGTAATCTCAGTAACCCCAGCACCAATCACAACACCCAATACAGCGTTGGAGAGGGCAGTTGCAGCAGAAGGACATAGGCTATGCAGACGGATAAAAAAATGAATAAAAAAATTGCAAAAAACTACATCATCTAGAAGGCCGAGGGCCTAAATAACATCAAACAGGAAATGATGTAATAATGTGACTCACTATATTGAGACTGAGAGCCTGGAGCCAAATTGATCATGAACAAGGGATATGCTATGCCGAAACGCGTAGATTTGTGCCTGCCTGCTTGAGAAACTCCATGCTGTGAGGATTAAATAAAAAAGCACATACGTGAAGACAAACGCGAGTTAGTCCCGTTTTTCTCCCTGCTGGGGGAATTGGTTGTGGATTTAAATGCGGCGTGGTTCTGCCACGAGGATTTACGAACCGGCGAGAGAGGGCTGCAAATTCTGGCGAAAAGGAACCGAGGGGTATCAAAATATTTATATATATATATATATATATATATATATATATATATATATATATATATGTATATACTAATATTATAAAGAGAGTGTCCAAAACCTTGAGGCGGGTAATCTCAGTAACCACAGCACCAATCACATTACCCAACACAGCTTTGGTAAGGGCAGTTGCAGCAGAAGGACATAGGCTATGCAGACGGATAAAAAAAATGTATAAAAAAAAATTGCAAAAAATCCATACTATCCATATCCATACTAATATTATAAAGAGAGAGCCCAAACCTTTGAGGCGGGTAATCTCAGTAACCCCAGCACTAATCACAACACCCAATACAGCGTTGGAAAGGGCAGTTGCAGCAGAAGGACATAGGCTATGCAGACGGATAAAAAAAGTTTATAAAAAAAAATTGCAAAAAATCCATACTATCCATATCCATACTAATATTATAAAGAGAAAGCCCAAACCTTTGAGGCGGGTAATCTCAGTAACCCCAGCACCAATCACAACACCCAATACAGCGTTGGAGAGGGCAGTTGCAGCAGAAGGACATAGGCTATGCAGACGGATAAAAAAATGAATAAAAAAATTGCAAAAAACTACATCATCTAGAAGGCCGAGGGCCTAAATAACATCAAACAGGAAATGATGTAATAATGTGACTCACTATATTGAGACTGAGAGCCTGGAGCCAAATTGATCATGAACAAGGGATATGCTATCCCGAAACGCGTAGATTTGTGCCTGCCTGCTTGAGAAACTCCATGCTGTGAGGATTAAATAAAAAAGCACATACGTGAAGACAAACGGGAGTTAGTCCCGTTTTTCTCCCTGCTGGGGGAATTGGTTGTGGATTTAAATGCGGCGTGGTTCTGCCACGAGGATTTACGAACCGGCGAGAGAGGGCTGCAAATTCTGGCGAAAAGGAACCGAGGGGTATCAAAATATTTATATATATATATATATATATATATATATATATATATGTATATATATATATATATATGGATATATATATATATATATATATATATATATATATATATATATATATATATATATATATATATATTACCTACTGGCGGTCGCCAGTAGGTATATATAGTTAGGATTTTTTCTCTATGGGTTTTTTGAAAATTCTATGTCTAATAACTTTGGCGTTTGTGGACGGAATTGGCTGAAATTTTCAGCAAAATGGAACATTTTGTTTCTGAGCAGCCACTGGAAATTTGGGGGGAGTTGGTCCAGGGGGGGCCGAGAAAAAAGGGGGGTCCCAAAACGTGTTTTTAACATTGAGTTTTCCATAGGGCGGTTAGCCTCACTTTTAGCCCGAACGGCTGAATGGATTTGCACGAAACTTGGCAAAATTGTAGGGACTGGTAGCCCGATGTGCCTTTTGTAGGTCTCAATATATGTGCTGCAGTGGATTTTGAGAAAATAACGTTCAAAAAAAGATATATATCTGTAAGCGCGGACCGGGCAGCGCCCCGGTACGCGTACTTGACGCGTAACGGAACTTCGCGTAGCGAAGTTGATTGGCTCTCCGGTGTCTGTCAACATTCTAAACAGTCCGGAGCGGCCGCCATCTTGTCTCTCGGTAGGATCGAGTGACAAGAGGAGGCCAAAACAAAGGGGGAAATGACCATAAGGGGGCATAGTAGATCCTCCCTGACCCCCTAGGTTTGATGTGGAGGCTTTAAAGGGGCCCCGCGAAGCAAAAAAAAAAAAATTTTTTTTGTTTTTTTTCGTGGTTAGCGCCCGGTACGCGAACCGGGAAGCGTTCTGGGGAGCGTACCACAATGAAAAATGAATGATAGACTTTTCAAATGCTGTATGTTAATTGATTGTTGGTTTTGTTGATTATTTTTTTTTTTTTTTTTTTTTAAGCTTTTTTTATTGTGTTTCATAATTTATTAAACTTTCTAACATTTCATTGTCAGAAATTTCATAATAATCATGGAATATAGATTGTAGTCTCTGAGGTTGTAAAATGTCCTCATTTGCAAGGAGGTTATCTACTGCTTGTACACATTGCAGTAGTTCTTGGTCCCAAGTTTCATCCATAAATTCAATCTCATTTGGATCAATGATTTCTGTGTTGGACTCTGGAAGGACAATTTCAAATGAAATGTTTTGTTCACTTTCCATTTTTCCTGAAATTTGCATAAAAAAAATATATATTAGTAGAGGTAGGGCACTGTTGGGATTAATTTTAGATAGGCAGTTTTTAACAGAGAATTTATCTTTGGGCAGTGTATAGTATCAGAGTGGAAGTAGGAATATAAAAAAGTGTATCTAAATTTATAAGTACTACAGAGGGATAGTATATAACTAACAGAAAAAGTTTGCCATATTAACTTAAAGTGCACAATATACTTCAGTTTTAAAAATAACAACTTACCTTTAAAAAGAAGTTGAAGTTATTAATGAAAATCCTATTGAAATGTACACCAGGAAGTAGTAGTCAAAATGGCTGTGTTTCCTTCTCTTCCTTTATATATATTCGGGTACATAACCAATCAAATGTCAGGTAAAAAAAGTAGAAAATGAAAGTAACATTTTAATTGGTTGTCAATTCCAACACTTCAGATGTGTTTTGTGAAGTAATTTACCTCACGGTATTTAGAGAGGTCTACAGGCTAAATGGCTAAATGGAATTCCAATCAAATTTGTGAAAATGGTAGGGATTGGTATGTAGTATGAGCTAATCTATATTTGGTGAAATTGTCTCAAGTGGCTTTTGTGTGAACTACTTTCCCACCTTTTTTGATGGTGCGCTTCTGTTACTGACCATGTCATGAATGATGTAATATGTGACATCATCAGCAGTGGATTGTAGGTAACAGTATCCTTAGTTTACTCCCTAGAGCTGTCTTTCTTTTAACATAACTGTCTGTTTGCTTACCTTATACTTACTGTTCTTTTTTTTAAAAAATATTTTTTTTGGTTAGCTTCCGGTACGCGTACCGGGTAGCGCTCCGGGAGCGAACTAAGAGAAATAGAGGTTGGCAGAGTTCCAAATATTCTACCAATTTTTTTATAATGGGGAGTTAGTTCTGAAAAGAACTTTTTTTTTTATGTTTTTGTTGTTTTATATTTTTTTTAGTATTTTTTGAACATTTTTTTACTTTTTTTGTATTTTCTGAACGTTTTTAAATTTTTTTTGGTTTTTTTGGGGGGGGAAACAAAAACGATCCATTATAAAGGGCTCAACAGGAGCAAAAAAAAAAAAAAGAATTTATTTTTTGGTGCGTTTCGTACAAACATTAATATGATTTTGAATTGCTCGCAAAATCAAAGTGATGCTACTTTCTCTGTAGCAGATGAAAGTGCCACATTCCACGCACACTTGCTTTACGTGCCCAAACAACATTTGGATGTTTGTGATCATCTCCCTCGCCTCTGGTCCCGACACCTCTGGAACCACCGATCTTCTTGCCATTGGGAGGGGATTTTGTTGTTCGTCACGTAGCTGGGCAGCACTATAATTATTTGGGTGCCACCTACTCATATGCCGATGCATAGTATGATTGCCATAACTGTATTTTTTATCAGTGCCCCTTGACAATCTATCACCGCATATACGGCAAAACACGTAGCGTGCATTCACTTTCTTTTGCCCCTCAGGAATTCTGTAGAATTGCCAGATGTAATTCTCCTTTCGATTGTACCTCCTGGGCTCCTCTGGCAAAAACTCATGCTCTTCCTCCTCTTCCTCCTCTTCCTGTTCTTCCTCTTCTTGCAAAATTACTTCTGCAGGTGGTCCTCTCTTTCTTGGATTTGGTGGAGGTGGTGGGCTAGCACCAGCTGAAGCTACTAATGAAGCCATCTCAAAGTCTCAATAAAGGGTCTTTCTCTCACCAAGATGAAAGTCAGAGTGATGAAAGAAGGAGGGGTTTTCATCATTTGGGAAAAACAAAAGTTCTAAACCAATGAAAAGTGTTCATTTTAGATCACATGACCTTGTATTACATCATTAGGAAACCAAAAGTGAAATGAACCAATGAAAAGTGTTATTACCGAGTCACATGACCTGCTATGTTTACGTTACGCGGTCGGCGCCGCGCCGCGGATCGCTTCCGGTTCGCGTACCGCTGCGCTTCCGGGTACGCGAACGTAGCACGTAATATGACGTATTACGCGAGAACGCGAAACGTCATGCTGACGCGAAGCGTCACGATGTTGTTTTGTAACGCGAGAGGTGCGCAAAAGGAACGTTTACCGGTTCGCGTACCGGGTCGCGCCTCCGGATTGAGCTAACGGGAAGCTAACCGGTACGCGTACTGGGAGCGAAACAAAAAAAAAAATAAAAAATTGTATAAAAAACATGTAAAAAATATTTTTCTTTTTAAAGAATAATACATTGTAAAGGTTTTGATATTAGCTATTAAAAAACCAATGAAATTCACTGAAAAAACCATAGGTTATAGACCATATATAGTTAGGAATTAGCATTTACAAAACCTTAAAAATTCACTGACAAAAACCATAGGTTATACACCATATATAGTTAGGAATTAGCATTTAAAAAACCTTATTTTACTCACACAAAACCAATGAAATTCCATATATAGTTAGTTGTACTAACTATATATCACGCACCCGCAATCCACTGCTGATGATGTCACATATTACATCATTCATGACATGGTCAGTGACATCACTGATGACATCACTGATGACATCTCAAATGACATCACTGATGACATCACTGATGACATCTCAAATGACATCACTGATGACATCACTGATGACATCTCAAATGACATTACTGATGACATCACTGATAAAATCATTCATGTGATAATACGATGAACCTCTTCAGACTCTAATATAACCTTAGATACACTCAGTGTAAACACAGACTCACAGATTGTCACTCATCCATGAAGTTACACACACACCTAGACAGTCATGCAAACAATCAATCACACCTCCATTTCCTTAACTATACAGTTAAACACACCTTACTTATTCAAACATATACTAAAACATATTTACTCACTTATACAATCCTGGATACAAGTTCACAATGATCCATACAGCCACTCACACATTCACTGGCTCTTATGCACAGTTATTTATATATGTCAACTCTCACATGTACTGTATTTTACATATGTACTTAATTTGACATGTAGCACTGAGATATCTATTCACTCACCAATACAGTCATGCACACAGTCAACCGCCCATACAGCTGTTTCCAACATGCACTTTTGAATCCATACATCTATGCACAGAGTCATACACTTCCCAGCCACCCACACACACACTCAGTCTCCCATACAAATGCTTGGGCAACCAATCAATAACCTATATAGTTACTCATATAGCTACTGATCAACACATGCAGCAGTTTACAGAACAACAGACATAATGATGCACAAATTAAGACAGTTTAGTCACTAACCCATGCACTCAGTGAGACACATTTAATCACTCACTCATACATTCAGTCATGCACCTACTAAATCCTTCGTCCAGACACTTATACATCGACTCATTCATAAATATGTAAGACATATTTTAACTTTACAGAAAAATACAGTCACTGGATGTTGTCATCAGTGATGTCATCAGTGATGTCATTTGAGATGTCATCAGTGATGTCATCAGTGATGTCATTTGAGATGTCATCAGTGATGTCATCAGTGATGTCACTGACCATGTCATGAATGATGTAATATGTGACATCATCAGCAGTGGATTGCGGGTGCGTGATATATAGTTAGTACAACTAACTATATATGGAATTTCATTGGTTTTGTGTGAGTAAAATAAGGTTTTTTAAATGCTAATTCCTAACTATATATGGTGTATAACCTATGGTTTTTGTCAGTGAATATATATATATATATATATATATATGTATATACTAATATTATAAAGAGAGTGTCCAAAACCTTGAGGCGGGTAATCTCAGTAACCACAGCACCAATCACATTACCCAACACAGCTTTGGTAAGGGCAGTTGCAGCAGAAGGACATAGGCTATGCAGACGGCCAACATATACATTGAAAAGGTAAAAGAACCGTGCCAGCAAAGTAGTCCCTTGTGGGCGTGTCTGCGTCTGCTCTGGGCGTGTACTGGGGGTTGACAAATGCCGGGGGCGTGTGGTACGTTCCGCCCTTCATGCCATGTGAGTCGTAATTGCGCCGCAACAAGGGGCACGCTGGGGTCGTGACACGCTGGGGCCGTGAAAAACGCTGTGGGCGTGTGTCAGCGCTGTGGGCGTGTGTCCGCCCTTCATGCCAGGTGAAGCGCCAATTGCGCCGCATCAAGGGGCACGCTGGGGGCGTGTGCTACGTTCCGCACTTCATGTCATCTGGGTCGTACATTAATCAGATCGTCTGCTGTGGCCGTGTGCTGGGGGCGTCACAAAGGCGTTCCCCTCGAAGCTTGGTAAGTAACCATTCGCAAGACTCCCTTGGGGGACTGCCCGTTGTCTCACACATACTGGGGGTGCCGAATGCAGTGTGTGCCTTGACCTGTGTGCATCTGAAAGGGACGAACGCAGTGTGTGGCTTGGCCTGGGTGCGTCTAAAAAGCACTCAGGGCCGAAGAGGGTCGGTGTGGGTCATAAAAAAATAAGAACAGCGGGAAACAATCATTCAAGACTCACACAATTCTAATTGTTAGACGGTCGCCGCTGGCCCTCAAGCGGGGGCACACGCGACTGAGCGTGTCTGCGGGGACAATTACTGCAGCCTCTCATGCGCGCTGTTACTGAACTATCACATTAAACCAAATTACACGCGCCTGCTAACATCAGCCAGGGCTGTAGCCGGGCTCAGGCGGCGGATCACTACACTAATTACATGTTCCTGCTAACATGAACCAGGGCTGCAGCTGGGCCTCAAGCGGGGGGACACGCGCCTGCTAACATCAACCAGGGATGCAGCTGGGCCTCAAGCGGGGGAACACGTGAATGACAGTATCTGAATACACAAATTACACACATTCTATTTCATACCTGGACAACGTCGGGATGGGCGGCTAGTAGTTTATATAGCTCTCTCCAATTGTATTCTCCACGATTGTCTGTGTCTCCTCCTTCATGCTTGTGGCATCTTTTATGTAGCATGTTATTCTGTCATTCAAACTTATCCAATGATCTATATGTCAAGGTATATAAAATAACTTAATGCTGCATATGCATTAAACATGAATAATATATATTTAAAAACATTTGTGAAAGCAGACCTAATCCAACTTTGATAGTAATACTCACAACCAGGGTGCTGAGTATAGCTGTAGGCAACACAAACATGACAACACAGAGAATACATAATATAAGACAGCCACAAATAATAGAATTTGAATTAATTAAATAAGTGTTTTCATATATCAGCACATTTGCATCCATGGCTTTTGTCTGTAGTTGTGAAAAGTAAATGCTCTCGTACTTTACTAATGGCTGCATAAGATCAATTCACGGACTGCAAGAGAATGTTATGGCTCAAAGGGTGAAATTGATGTCAATATCACATGATACCCTGTCAAACAGAAAATATCTTTAAGTATACTCTACATATCTAAGGTATCACTGCCAAATTTTCTATATTTATCTCACTCATTTTCTGTAGCCTTCGGGAAACAATTAAAAAATCGGTAACATGGACTTCCCCAGGAAACCTGGTACATAAATAACTGACATGTTTGGTGGATTAAGAGAGAGCTTGTAGTTTATTGGCTAGTCACTACATCTTGCATGAATCTAGCCAATGAACTTCTAAAAAAAAAAAATTATGAAAACCTCTGAAGTTCTGCATCCCTGAAACAGGTACAAGGTGTTCTCAAAACATTTACAAATGTGTCCAATGTACTTGTTTAGAGTGCACATGCATAATGGTTAAGAAACACCAGCCTTACCAATTGGTGTATCTGTGGATTCTCAGCAATCTGGGTGCTTGAGAACTGTGGTACTTTGCAGGGACCTGCAGTTCCTTGGCCTCAGTAGATGCTGTACAAATCCTGCGACTAGGGGCTGAGAGAATCTCTCACCTATAATTCTTTCCTCTTGTGCTATTGGGCTCCTGTTTGCTGTTAGTTCTCTTTCAACTCCAAAATAGCAGTCACTTGTCTAAGGGTTTGCTGTTGCCTTTTAAGGGCACTCCGCAGCTAGTCCACTTCATGATTTTGTTCTTTTTCTTTTCTCTTTCCATCATGGCTATTCCTGTTCCTGTCTTTTCCAATCCATTATGTTTCCAGTCATGAAGTGTTTCCTTTCACTACATTTGTCTGTTTTTTTTTAACTATTTAAAAGGCATCAATCTGGTTGGAGAAAAAAAACATAGCTGTGTTCCTTTGCTTGTTTCCTCGCTCTCTCCAATTGCTGATCCTGACTCCTTGCTCCTGAAGAATTCCACCATTGGTTTTCTACAATTCTTCGTATTCTTAATCCAGATAGGGTTTGTTTTTATGCCTTTGGCTATTTCCTTCTGCGATAGCGGCAACTTCTTGAGGGTCTACCATATATTGCAATGAGATGTGACATTAGCTTCTATGAACAGTCACCCACCCATTGGGCAGCAAATAACCCCGGCCAGACTACGACTAAGAGCCTGCACCAATTGTGTTCAGGAGTATATTTAAAAGAGTTTCACAAATGACAATTGAATGATTTATTCTTCTTTTATATTTTAGTTCATGATCATGTATGTTTTCTTGTTTTTAAATTTATTTTATCCCTACATTTTTAAAAGATATACATGGACAGCCATCTTCCATATTTAGGGGCCGATTATGATGGCGGACGGACCTGAGTCCGTCCGCCACCATAGAGTAGGAGGGACCGTCCGCAGGGGCAGCGGCGGTCCCTCCGTGCAAATTACGATGTGACCGCCAGGGTGGCGGTCACATCCTGTATTAATAACATTGCGGTGGGTGCTGCTTCAAGCTTCAATGTTAAAAATGCGGTGCCTGCCGCTTTGGGCATGTAAATGTTGGGAGGTACCATAGGTACCCCCCATGTGCACCCCCCACCCCCGACACCCTGGGGGCCCGCAACGGGCCCCCAAAAGCCAAAATCCACATGCTTTTCCACGGCGGAAAAGCCGCCGCGGAAAAGCATGTCTCCGTGCAAATCCTAATTTGGCTGACGGTGTCCTGCAGACACCGTCACCAAATAGCCCTCTCCACCCCGCGGATCAGCGGCGGACGGACCTGCCGTTCGCCGCTGGTCCAACCGCAATCCCACCACCATCCTAATCTGGCAGTGGGTGTTCTATGTGGCTGCGGCGGTGAATCCGCATACTCCGGGCCGGCGGTGGCTTCCGCCGGCCCGGAGTATGCGGAATCACCGCAATCATAATGAGGCCCTTAATCTTTTGCATTTAAAAGCTTAGCCATCTCTCTGACAAGAAAATAGAGCTTTATAATTGTATGGAATCTACAAACAGACCCAACAATTAGTTCGGAATAATGTACATAAACCTCAACATACTTCTAAAAAAGCAATTTGAAAAGTTATTATTCATCACAGTAATGCTTCCAACATTACACTTGCTCTAATGAATTCATTAAGTGAAGACCAGGAACAGAAGTCTTCTAGAGTCATAGACAGCCTCGAACTGGATCCAGATATTTTAAGTTGTAGGTTAAGGCTCCTTGAGATTTGAGATATGAGTAGGCTGGTGTGTTTGTGTCTCAATACTCATGAGTCTCATATATTTTTTAAGTAGCTCTCTATCATTTTAGTGGCTGCTTTTTCATTTTCAGAGTAGATCTGCTAATGGGGAAATTCTATTGCTATTGTGCCAGAATATCTTCACTCAGATATTTACACTTGAACTGGAAGGAGCTATTTGTTTTCCATTGTGACTCACAGAAATGTATGTGATATATACATTTCACATATATGCATGGCACAGGTCTCCTTCAGACTTTTGTAACTCAGAACTTATTTGTGGATACCTTAATGTTTCAATGGATATAAAATCCATTATGCACATGAAAAAATTGCAGGAAACCATGGTGCCACACAACACAAGATTAATGTCCGCTTACAGAATGAGGCCACTGCCTATCTTTTACTGCCTGTAGAAATGTAAAGTTCACAAGTAGGGGGAATGTTCACACCATTTTCTTTTGCACTTTGGAATTCACATTTCTCATAACTTAAATATGGAGGGAGGTGTTCTGTTGGCCAAAGAAGATACCAACTAAGTACACATTGCTACTGTAAAAAATGGAACATGGCTTAATTCTGTAAGAATCTGAATTATGCAACAAACGAGTCAAAAATACCACAGGTGTTTCTAGAAAAAAATGCAGGGAAAACTGTGGGAATGGTGGTCTTTGTTAGAAATGTGCTCTTTCTGCAAGGTCAACCCAGATTTTTGCCTTCTTTTACCTAAACCATTTTTTCGCCATTGGACTCTGCTGATCAAAATACTCTTTAATGGTAAAGATGGATTCTAAATTACTATTTTGGAAATGCCACTTTTAGAAAGTAGGATAATCATAGCATTTTTTGCGTATAATTACTTTATATTTAGCCATTAATCTTTCTCGTTGGCTACTTCCTTAATTAATTGGCCTTCCTTCCCACAAAGCTGTTCTAGTCCTGGTGATGGCCCCGAAATGATATTGGGTCCAAATGCCATTGAAGCTCATTGCAATGAGAACATAAAATTGCTGAATTGTTTTGCTGCTTAAACTCCAGGACCTGGGAATTGTTCAGACCTCTGAAGCTGGTTTTATTGTTCTATTGCCTTGTATACTAGACACACTGTTTCACTGGTTCGGAATTAGTCACTTTGTGATCATATGAGCACTTATTTGAGACTCTCTTGCCTGGATATTGTTAATATAAGCTGTATATTCCAATTTAATGAACGGTTCCAGCTCTTTTTATCTCATACAATTCATTCTACTCTGATTAATTGAGGAATTGTGTGAATGTGGTTGATTATCCCACTAGGAACTGCTGTTCTTGATATGTTTATATGCCCCTGGTTCCAGGTGTTTTTGGGTTACCTCTGTTCTAAACAATTACTTTTCAAAAGTTGGAATTATTCTACTTAAGGCTAATGTGCCTTTGTGAGAGTGTCCAGGGTGTCCTGACTGTGGATGTTCCCCCCACTGGGAAATGTGTATTGAAAGTAGAGTGGGTCTTCCTGACAGGCTGGCTTGGGGTGAGATGTGCACCTGCTCTGAATGCATTTCAAAGAGTAGCTTGGGGGCTGTAGCCAGCCCTTCCTGAAGTGAGACACAGCCTACCCTGTCACTGGCAGATGCAGCTCACACCTGGGCCTTTCTCCCCTTTATTTCACTAACAACGCTGAGGCCGAGCCCAGGGGAAAGGGAAGAACTGACCAGAACAAGTTTAGGGTCAGACAAATGGGGTGTCCCTCTTTCATCGACTTGCACTGGTCATATAAGTGGCATCACCAACACCGGAAATCAGAGCTTCTGGACATGCTTGCTGTGATCCCAAGACCTCAGAAGTAATGCCAATGGTCATTTTCCTGACCTCTTTTGTGAATTACACAGACACAATAAGCTTACAGAGGCCTTTCTGGCTTCTGAACTGACCAAACCCAACTGGATCTGACCTGGCTCCTTCTGCTGGCCTCTTAGAAGAGAGTCCTGACACCCTACTGCTGTCCTCTGGAGCAGGACCCTTGGCTGGAGTTAGAGTGTACCTCTTCCTGCTTAACTGAAGGTTTCACTGGATCTGAGGCAGCGTGACAAAGAGCCCTGCTGAGTCACAATGAGCAGCATCTCACCGAAGGCTTCACTGGACCCCGCACAAACCATGCAGCTTACAACTGACAGCCTCACCAAATCTAACATGGAGCAACATAGGACAACACAGAGCCCTGTAGAGATGTTCTAAACAGTACAGTAATCAAAGTCAAAAGGTAAAACATCCAACAGGACAAATATGGTCCTGTATCGGGCCACGCTCCATTATGGTCACCCTGAACTTGTAACTTTGTCTCAAATGAGCACTACCAGATACCCACAGTTACAGATTCATGCCTTTTGTTGGTATTTTAACCTAAAACTATAAAAACTCAAAACTTTAGTTCTACTGATTTGATTTGTGTCATTTTGGTGTATTTTATTTATTGAAGTTTACTCTATTTATCTATATAGGTTTGGGATTATTATTGTGTTGTGTTATTACTGTATAACTGTTTAAATACATAAATACATTACGCATTGCCCCTAAGTTAAGCCTGACTGTTTTTGCGGCAAGCTACCAGAGGGTTAACCCCAGGTTTATTTAATGACATTTTTTGGTTCACACTGACAGGGGTTGTGATTGTTATTTGACTTGCGTTCTCACCCCCTTCAACCAATAATTCAATTTCTTACAGCTTTATTAAAATACAAATGGAAATAATATAGTCCTCTTCTTGTTTTGTAAGATATTCTAAGATGATCTTGCTAAACTTAAGTTACTACTTCGGAAATATGTAAAATTATTTTTTGCTGAAAAATAAGAAATTATTTCAACAAAAAATTTGAAAGCTTAAGTCACTAAGCCAAAGAGCTTTTTAACATTATAACGTCCTTTATCAGTCCACTTTTCTTACTTCCAAGTCAAGTTCCCAAAATATCTAAGGCAGAATCATTCAAAAACACAGTAGTCACTAACTAAAGACCTAGGGGCCGATTAGGATGGCGGACGGACTTGCGTCCGTCCGCCATCCCAGAGGTGGAGGGACCGTCCGCATGGGCTGCGGCGGTCCCTCCATGCAAATTAGGATGTGACCGCCACCCTGGCGGTCACATCCTGGATATTTAACATTGCGGCCGCCGCAATGTTAAGAGTGCATGTGTAACATTTACATGCACAAAGCGGCAGGCACCGCGCGGTGCCTGCCGCTTTGTGCATGTAAATACTGGGGGGTACCATAGGTACCCCCCATGTGCACCCCCCACCCGCCTACACCCTGGGGGCCCGCAACGGGCCCCCAAAATCAAAAGTACACATGCTTTTCCACGGCGGAAAAACCGCCGCGGAAAAGCATGTTTACTAATGCTTCCTAATTTAGCTGGCGGTGTCTGATAGACACTGCCAGCCAAATGAGAGCTTTTCCGCCGCGGTTGTTATCCGACCGCGGCGGAAAAGCAGCGGACAGAAACCAAGACCCACCAGCCATCGTAATGCGGCGGTGGGTCTTTGGTGACTCCGCAGAGGATTTTCCGCCTCCTCCGGGCCGGAGGTGGCTTCCGCCGGCCCGGAGGAGGCGGAAAATCCTCCATCCTAATCGGCCCCCTAATGTCAGACACAAGCAGGCCACCTACTGTAGTTAAGATTAGCAGCAAATTGCTGAAAGAAAAGAAACAAAATATGAATCCTATTTATAAACTAGGCCTCCCTAAACCCAGAGGACTAGTAGATGTATTGCTTAATAGCAGGGTTACCATCCATGGTTTTCCAAAGTTCTGGAGACAATTTTAGTACCTCAACTACAAAACCTTCTCAACTGGTACCAGAGTTTGGTCAGTCACTAGCCATGTTGTTGACTGCAACTTGGATACCTGCCACCTCCGCCAAGCAAGCAAGAAACCACTCATCACTTGAGTAACACAAATTAAACAAACAATATTGTTTTTTTAAAGAAAAGTCAACACACAATGAATCAGGATGAATTGCAAATTAAATGATGCCAAAGCTTGATAGGGGACCTTTCATGACATTGATGGGCCTGGGTGGAGAAATTCACTGCGCTTGCAGAGTTTGCAGAATTCGGGAACTCTGTGTTTTGGACGCAACAGTGAGTTCCCAATAAATGCCACCTTCCACGGTATAACAGAGTTTTTTTTCTGTTGGCGCGCACAAGAATTGTTTTGGCGCGGGCTGGCGAGCACAACAACATTTGCTGGCCATTAGTAAGTGTGCGCAAAACTTGGCAGCCGCCAGCATGGCTTCTGGTGCTTTTTTCATGACATTGGCAAGCACGCGCGACCACGGCTGCCCCTCAGCAGATTCTCAATTTGAGAAGCAGCTAAATCTAATCATAAAGGCATTTTTGGATTCCTATTCTACTCCAAGTGTTCGTTCAGATAGTTTTTTTAAAGAAAAAAGCCTATTTTATTTTCCTTTTTTTTCAACAAGAAGGAAGTGTCCCAGAGATTTCAACTTCCTGTTCCTGTCCAGCAAGCTTCTGCCAGTGCTTTGACCATCTGCTGGTAATTTTTCATTTGGATTTGGAGCTGGAAGTATCACTCTCTTTGTCTGTTGCATATATAATATTGGATTTAAGGACTTTGGGTCAGATGTATGAAGCTCAAATGGGTTCGCAAACGCCAAAATTCAGTGTTTGCGAACTCATTTGAGCAAAATGGTATGTATGTAGCAAATTTCAGTGCAAAATAAAGAATCGCAAATTTGCGATTCCTTATTTTGCGATTGCATTTAAGGAATCTCAAAATTTGTGATTCCTTAAATGCAATGTATGAAGCAAAAAAAATGTGCTAATTGTCCCTAAGGAATCGCAAATTACCACCAACTTCAAGTTGGTGGTAATTTGCGAATTTCTTGAAAAATGCCAATTTTTTCATTTTTCAAAGTGCCATGTGATGCACATACATGCCCTTAGAGCATGTATGTGCACCACATGTACACCCATGCTTATTTCAGGGGTGCAACAGGGTGTCCTTTGGACACCCCTGCACCCTTGAAATTATTCTCAATTTGCGATTAGCAAATTGAGAATAATTTCACATTCATTCCTATGGGCCTCCTGGCCCATAGAAATGAATGGGAAATTATTCCTTAATTGCGATTAGCAATTTGCTAATCGCAATAAAGGAATTTTAAGAAATCGCTAAAAAATAGCGAATTTCTACATACATACCATTTTGCAATTGTCAAATAGCGATTCCTTAAAAATCGCTATTTGAGAATGGCAAAAGTGTATCTTGATACATCTGGCCCTGAGTCTTTGAAACTTCACATGTAAGTGCAAAAACTTTTGTAAAAGGGTGTTGTTTGTTTGATAGAGGGGAGCAACCGTATTTATTTGTACTTTTGTTTGATTCTTTTTTTATTTATCGGGGAGGGTGGCCTGCAGTTTCAGTAGGGGCCCAGTTATATTTTTGCATATAAATTGTCTTCTTTAGTAAAGGAATAAAGTTGGCCAGATCAGTAAATTTTCTCCATGTATTTTTAAGGCCAATACTAGTCATGGGTGCATGAAAAATCTGTCTCTGTGGAATATGATGTTATATAACATAATTTAGGGCTGAGATTCATTAGATGAAATTACGAATGTGAGAGTTTTTTGTATTTCACTTTTTTTGTGTGCAAAAAGTGTATATGTGTGGTAATATTGGATGTCTTAAGAGGATGTCTGGTAACTTTTAACATTTTTATAGCTAAATTAATTTTCATTTTTGCCATTGCTGAATTTATGGTAGTGTTATTAAGTCTCCTTTGTCTGGTCGGTGCGTGTGTGTTTGCTATCGGGCACGATTTGTCTTTGTTCTCCATGCCATGTGGCCAGGGGCCATTTTGTGTAGTCAGTGTCCCTAGGCCTGCATGTGTTCTTTGTTTTCCATGGCTTCTTGCTTGCTGTGGTTTGATCATGTGGCCGGTGACCATTTTGTGTAGCCTGCCAGTGTATTATTGTCATAGGCCTGCATGTGTTCTTTGTTGTGGCCACGCCTTCTTGCTTGCTTTTGTTTGACCATGTGCTAGGTGGCCATTTTGTGTAGCCAACCAGTGTGCTTTTGCCATAGACTTGCATGTTGTTTGACCATGTGGCCGGAGGACATTTTCAGTAGCTAGCCAGTATGCTTTGCCATAGACCTGCATGTGTTCTATGTTTTCCATGTCTCCTTGATTGTTGTTGTTTCACCATGTGGCCGGCGACCATTTAGTATAACCAGCCAGTGGGTTTTTATCATATGCATGCATGTGCTCTATGTTGCGGCCATGCCTCCTTGCTTACTGCATTTGGTTGACCATGTGGCTGCAGACATCATGTGCGCCCACCCATTTTTTCCAGTTTTCAAAGGGAGATTGATAGGAGAGGGCTATGCAAGACAGTCATGCGAGTCCTCTAATCTCTTCCGCTTGTGCAGCTAAGTGCCACTGCCAACTGGCAGCTTCAAGATGGCCCCACAGAAAGGTGCTACCAAGAAAGTGGCCAATGGTGACGAGAAGAAGAAGTAGAATTCCACCCCTGGCTGGTTGGCCCAAACCTTTTTTGGGGTTCATGTGCCTACCGCACCTGCCTTTGGGGTGGCAAGCTGGCAACAGCACTCTCGCATCAGTGACACCACCCCAACTTAAGCCCCAGGCCATGTCCCTCAGTGAGGCAGTCACAGAAATCATGTTGAAGGAAGGTAGCTCTCTATATACTACAGATATAAAAAGAGGTATAGTGTGCAGAGAGTCCAATGGATCCCCAAAGGCTTAAGAGCGGCCAAAGTAGTTAATACTAATGCTCTCATTTGTGGTACTGTGGGCGAGCAGTTAGGCTTATCAGGGGGTAGTATTAAGCATTTCTTATACACACAGAATAAACAAGAGGCACTCTGAATGGATAAATCCCCAATTTATAAAAATAATACTTGGTTATATATATTTTGTAGAACCACAGAACTTCTTTTTAGGTAAATACATTTTGCAATAGAAATACTTTTCAATATCATAAGTGGATACTACAATTTTCAAGCTTTGCAATGTTAACCTATGGGAGGTAGAAAACATTCAGCATTCTGAAAGGTAACATCGACTTACAACACAAGTCTTCAGGAGTTAAGTTCAGTATAGGGCATGGTTTGGTTCAGCACAATTAGTACACCACCACGGCACTGGGGCAGCTAGTTGCAGGGTGCAAATACAGTGCCAGGCGCCTGATACAACTCAATTTGGAATGGGGCAATCAGCCATAGGCTGCTTACAGGTAAGTACCAGTGGCTTGAGGGGGCCAGTCTCCGGGGATTGAAGCAAGCACTGAGCAGAGTCCAAAGCAGCACCAACACTACACTACCAGTGTTGGGTGCCCTATGTAAAGCAATTGAAAAAGACAAAATCAGAAAAGGGCTGCAGGCTCAGGCTAGGAAGCTGGTTGATGGAAACCAGCAGCTGGAGAGGTAAATTGTGATGCTCTAGGACATAGAAACACCTTTGGCCCACTTCACCAAGGCCCAGGGCCGGCGGGTCCAGGGGTGTCTTTTGGTGTCAGAAAAAGCTTGCCAGAGCAGGTCGCAGTTGAGGCGGGTTTCGTGCAGGCTGCAGGTGATGTTGTGGAGTCTGGAATGGGTCAACCAATGATGGGCTCAGGTTCTGGGGGCTCGGGAGGCACACTGGGACTGGTGGGACACTTGGACTCAAGCTGAACCCTTTGGTGTGGAGATGGAACCAGGAGCTGGGTTTCAAGGTTCATCAGGTCACAGAGGCCTTTACTTGAACTTTGTTTCTAGTGAACAAGTTTGCTGTTCTCAGGAGAACTTGATCTTTGTCAAAGGCAGGCAGCTCTCCATAGGTTTCGGAGGTTGCTGTGCTGCAGGACGAGTTGCCTTTTGGTGGAGGAACTTCGAGGGCCTCCGACAGGCCGGGAGACCTGGGGCAAAGTCAGTAGTTCTCTGCATTCTTTGTTGCTGGTGTGACTCTGTTGTGTCCCACTCTTCTTAGATTGTCAGGAACTGAACTGCGTACCTCAGACGAATTCTTTTGCCTTGTTTACACTGCTTCTTTGTTGTTGTGTCTTGTATGTTGAGGGTGACGGCTGTGCCCGCTTGACATCTTTTCTAAGAAACACTTTTACTTGCAATTAATGGAAAATAAAAATCCTGTCCGGACGGACAGAAGACATACTACTTATTAAGTGTATGGTCATTGTTCTTTGTGTATCATTTACATATAGGGACCACTGTTTTTTATAATATGTGATAGATAATCCATCAATTGGAGCTCACCTAGATGGGAGTATGACCTCTCTTGTGATTCCTTCCCTGTTAGTACACTGGTCTGCTATTACTACCACCACCATAAAATGGCACCTTGTCAAACCACGCAGTAAGAAGGCTGAGAGAGGTAGCAGCCCTCACTTCATCTATTCAGGTAAGAGAAGTATGAAGCATTGTTGTAGGCAATATAGGCAATGGCAATTCCCCATAGAGGTCAATAAATTTACAGAGGGTAGTAGGACAAGGGTACCATATAACTACACTTTTTAAGCAGATTTAAAAAACAAGCTGCACTAAAAGGCGGACGAGCAATGTAAAACACTCAAAAAAAGATTTAAGACATAAAGTAAAAAATTATTTATTACCCTTTAATTTTTTTGAACAATAATACCCACCCCTACCACCCTGCTCCCCAAGCAAATCTCCCCGTCCCCAACCAATGTCCAAATGTCCAACAAAAAGTCCAAAGAAACAGTCCTGGTCCCAACTCTCATCCCATTTCCCAACTTCTCCACTCACAACAAGTTCCTCCAACCAAAAGAAATATTTTAAAAGGGGCTAAAGAAGAGGGCACTACACATTGGTCAGAAGCTTCTTGAGGTGCCCCTCAATGTGTGTCATTCGACTTCCTAGAAGCATCAGCCTCTGCATGACAGGGTGCTGGGAAGGGTGGTCTGAGCATGAGTGGTGGCCGCAATGGTGGTGTGTCAGGGGCTACCAGCTGCCAGCGGTGCTGGTGTTGTTCTTGCTGGGAGACCAGAGGTATCTGCCTCCTCCTCCTCCTGCAGGACTACCAGCTGCTGTCATTCTGGCTGAATGACCTCCAGCCTCTGGTGCCGCAGCAGGGCTGCTATCTCCTGCCTAGTAGATGGTTGACCAGCAGAAGTGGCTATATCAAGAAAGGAAAAAGACAAATTGTTAACAATGCTGTGTGCAAATCACTTGTTTAAAATTATATAGTGGCGCAGTAGCAGTACATTGCTGGTCCCGTAGGCCTATTCGAATTTGAAGTGATTAGAGTCACAGCCATTTTTTATCCACACATGCCTCACATAAAAGGCAAATGCATTATCTGCCTGAAATGAATTAAGTCAAAATAAACAGCACAGCAGTAAAAAAAAGAAAACGATTATTTTTTTTCTTTTGCTGGATTTCCTAGTGAAAATCTAAACAGACAGTTTGTGTGGAAAAATACAAATAAATTACCTCTCATTAATGAGTAAGGCATTATGCACTACAGAGTAGAAGTATTCTTGTTGCACTAAATTAATGGAGGCATGCTAGCCACCGTGTAGGTAGTTGGTACTTTGCTACTTTCTGCAGTCTACAGCTGGGGCAGCTGTATTGGGCAAGTATCTTATTTTTAATTCCAATGGCCCTGCTCTTCTCCAAAATGTCTTTCAAATGTACCCTGACTCCAAAGAGGTAGATGAATAATAATGATACAATGTCACACATGTCATGTATAAAATGCGGATATCCTGTCTGCCAAAAGAAGACAGTGGGAAAAACGATGCACTGCAGTACAGGGAAAGGATTAAGGAACTGGATATATAGAATGTATTTTGCACATTCGTCACAGACTATCCCATCTCCAAAACTCACGGCACTTAGTCCCAATTTACTCCCTGGCCTCGTCCTCCATCATAAGTTATAATTATTTCCAACAAATATATTCGATTGGTACTACTGCAGTGTACATTAGAGTGATTAGGCTAGTTTAGTAGAGGTTTTACTATAAAATATTGGTATGTGAGGGCTTACTCTGTGAGGTAGGAGAAGATGGCGGCTGACTGAAGAGTTCAGTCGTGAGCTCCTTGCCTAAGGGGGCAGTAATGCAGATGCTCTCCTAGACGTTTCCAACCAGGTGGGAGCCATGAAGTTAAGGCATTTGGGGCTTAGATACTAGCCAAGCGATACATACGGACAACAGACATCAGACCGCAGAGATCGTGAAAGAAAGAAAAACGTCGGTGGGAGGGAATGGCGGCAGCGCCTGACAGTGGGCGCTAGACATTGCCTTGAGGCACGGAAGGCATTGAAGGTCCGGAGACGTATTGTCTGCACTGTTCGCACTGTTCGCACATTTGATTACATCCCTCAGTCCTCGGACCCCGGACCCCAGACCCCCGTAGCTCAGTATAATCATCCAGCCACAAAAACCCAGCCTTGAAACCACGAACCCAGCCTCCCGAAACTTTCCCTCTGCTATCTACGCCATGGCATATTTCGGGGAGTAATTTCTACCGTGGACCTTGGATTATCGGATGTCGTCTGGTGCCAAAACTCTGTGCAACTAACTTGAAGACTAACCTGAGGATGTCGGAGTTGAAAGGCGGGTTGATCGGGCCCGGGATCGGGGGTCCAAAGTCCGGGAGGTCCTCTCATTCCCTGCCTCTACTCCGCTTCTGCTCTACACTCTAGGCTCAGGCTCTGCACTCTGGGCTCGGTGCTCTGGGCTCTGACTGCGGGATGTGGACTGCGGCGTTAGGGTGATGAGACACGAGGCGGTACTGCAGTGTGGAGAGCGGAGTACGGAACGCACTGAAGGGGCACAGAACACATCGCACGTCGGCGGAGACGGTGCCAAAGGAGCGGCCGCAGTGTGCAATGTGAGGATTCAACAGATGTCACAGATGTCAGTAGTAGCGGTAATTAGAGGGAGACAGCAACGAAAAGCAAAAGAGTAAAAGCCCCTCACTAAACTCATTAAATTCATTCCTCTTTAAATTCCTGGCATAATAATACAAAAAAAAAGTGAAAGGAGAATATAAAAAAGTAGACAAAGCACAAAGCAAGGTTCCATAGCGCAGTGGAAAACGCAACAAGGAAGGAAACAAGCGGAGTGGAGTGAGGCTAAAAGAAGGGCAAGACGTGGAGCGGCTCCTTTTTTCCTTTTCTCTGATTTCTGTCTCCTTGCAAGTGACAACCTCAGTGTCTGAACCCTGAAACTCTGAACTCTGAACCCTGAACTCTGAACCCTGAAAAAAAGCAGGAAACCTAGAACCAAGAAAGACGGAGCCCATCACCTCAGCAACTCCCCACTCACTCGGAATGTGGGCAGAAGCAGTGAAAGCGCGCCGCACCAACAGGAAAGCTGGGCGCAGGCTATCTTTCCGTGGTAAGGAGGTGGCTGCAGGAATCGAAAGAAGCAGGAGCGGCACATCACAAACGTCACAATCTTTTTACAGAGCCACAGAGGGGCTACAGGAGGAAGAGGAAGAGGCAAGAAAAGCAGCACAGAAAAAAGTATATCCAACTTAATGTGCCCACGACCCTCTCTATACAACTCACTCTTCTCTTCTGGTGGAAAATCTACAGGAGATCAATTTGTCCCCAAAAACTTAGAAAGAACCCTGCCAGCGACCTTGTCAACAACAACCCTGTCAATAATACATAAGCTGGAACCCATTAAACCCACCCAAATCCCCCAAAGACAGCATCCAACCAGTAGAAGCAAGGAAGACATAACTCTGGAGAGAAAAGGGTACAGCTTAAGAAGCAAGACTGCAGAGATGAAAGCAAGTACTCCAACCAAAGGAAAGGGCCAGTCACCGATCAGTACTTCTACTAGAGGCGAGAAAAGGAAAACCAAAAGATACATCTCGGGGCAACCGCAAGCTCCTCAATCCAGAGCAAGTCTAAAATCAAATGAGAGTACTGGGGAGGGAGATATTTCAAATCTACATCCTCCATTTCCAGGTAGAGACCAAATACCTAAAACAATGGATAATCGGAACGGCCAGAAACAGCGCAAGCAAAGTGAAGGAATACTGGACCTAACTGTCAGTAATAAATATCAGGCCTTATCGACAGACGACATAGATATTGAAGCCGGAGTAGAAACTGAACATCAACTTGGAGCTAAAAACAGAGCTGGAGCTGGAGCAGGAGTAGAAGCTGGAGCTGGAGTCGAAACAGGAATGACGAGGATTGTTAAGGAAAATAATCCACCGAGAAGTACACAGGGACAAGAGCAAGTACTGCCGGCTCCCCTAATCTCCCCCAATATCCCCACTACCACCACCACCACAGACACTAATAGTATTAACATCTCTGGAAATGCCCTCGAGGAGATGATGAAGGAGCTAAGAATTAAATTCGCGATTTCGGAAAAAAATCAGACCAAAATACAGGAAGTATGTGAGGTTCTTGACCAGAAAATAAATACTCTTATTGACAGAGTAACACATGTGGAAGGGGAAATTGAGGTCTTAAACAAAAAAACGAGGCAAACCACAAGGAAATAACTAAACTGAAAACTAGAGAAATGGAAATCAGTGAAAGAATGGAGTCCCTGGAGAACCACGCAAGGAGAAACAATATTAAAACCCTGAACATTCCGGAGGGAATCGAAGGAGATGACATAAAAGGATTTATAATTCGGCTATTAGAAGAAAAGATTCCTTGGGCCAAATCGGTAAATCTAAATGAAGATATCCAAAGGGTACATCGAGACCCTTTCAGGATGGGGAAATTCAGAAAGAACCCGAGGAAAGTTCTTATCAATTTCTTGACATATTCTCTGAAAGAGCGAATACTCAGTGTTGGCTTAAAAGCGGTATCATACACAAAGGATGACTGGTCCTGTAAAATTAGATCGGACCTATCCAAATCAACACAAGATAGACAATGGGAGCTGGGCCAATTTATGCCTCAACTAAAGTCTCTCGGAGCAAATGTCCAGATGCGCTTCCCAGCTCTACTTAAAATCATGTGGGACAATAAAATGTTCAACATAAGGGACCCACAAGAAGTAGAAAGGCTAATAGAACAAATTAAGACTTAACAGGAAGACCAATCTCTCTCAAAATAGGAAATAAAGTTTACGCTTCCGAATAAGAGGCAAAAAATAGTGGTGGGAAATGAAAAGGATATCTAAATAACTCAAAGTAACCCAAAGGCAAGGAGCTAAAAAAAAGGGCAACTTTCAAATGCCCGGAAAAAAGAAGTTAAGGGAGGCTTCTCCAGGGTGGCAGGGGACACAGCTCATACCAAAGCACCAGAAAAAACAAAAAAAGAAAAAAGAAATAAACAACGCACAGGGTGGGGAGCAAAATGGGGGGAAAATGAAAAAAAGCATCACCTGAGGAGTACAATCGTATAATTAGGGATCACACAGACCATACCAAAGAAGATGGCTACTGGTAAGAGAATAGAAAAAGAACTCAAAATCCTAACATGGAACACAAATGGTTTAAGAATCAAATCACGAAGAATGAAGATATTTGTGTATCTGAAAAACTGCAATAGTGACTTAATCTTGATCCAGGAATCACACCTAACAAAAGAGGAGTGGCCACTGATTTGTAAAACTGAGGGATGGATTGACCACTGAATCTGCATAAATCAGAACTGCAACACAAAGGGAGTTGCAATCATTTTTTAAAAATCGCTGAATGCGGTGATCGAAAAAACGGAAGTCGATAGAAAGGGCAGATGGGTAAGCGTCACGGCAAGAATATACAACAATATATATATATACAATAGTGGGTTACTACGGCCCAAATACTGATGATCCTGAATCACTCCAGAAGATCTATGCCAACCTCATATCAACCAACAATCCGCCAATAATGGAAGGAGATTTTAATATTATATTAAACCCGTCGATGCCCTGCAAAGAATCTCCCCAACCTACCAAAAATGAGAGAATGGGTAGGAAGGTGTATGAAAGATCTAGAAATAGTGGACGTATGGAAAGAAAAAGGAAACAGAAATCAAAGATTCACTTTTAAAAACAAAAGACTAGGACATGCCTCTAGCATAGACTTTTTCCTCATCAGTATGAGCCTGGTAGATCAAACTGAAAAGGTGGAACCGCTTCCAGCTCACATCTCCGACCATTCAGCGGTCCAACTGACGCTGACTCTAAAAACTCTAGCCCCCCCTCCAGAAGTGGACCGTCGACAGGACAATCTTCCTAGATCATGACTATAATGAAAAACTGGCAGATGAAACAAAACCGTTTTTTGAATTAAATAATGCTGGAACTACAAAACAAATTGCCTGGGACGCTTACAAGGTGGTTATCAGAGGGAAAAATCCTCAGTATGGCTTCATATAGGAACAAAGAAAAGAAATACTTCATAGAGCAGACCGAAAAAACATTACATTCTCTAGAGTTAGATTTTAAAACAGCTAATTCCAGTAAAGCAATTTCAGAAATAGAAGAAAAGATAAGAAACAAGAAAACAGAGTTGAATGACTTCTTGGAGGCTAGAGTAAGAGAAAAATGGGAAGCCAGTAAATTCTCAAATTATGAATATGGAGAAGATTGCGGGAGGATTCTGGCTTGGAAAACAAAAACTGAAAGAACTAAAAATAGAATCATAAAGATACATACTGAAGGTCAACCAGGACTCTCCTCAGACAGCAGTATAATTAGGCAGGAATTCAAACGCTTTTTTGAGGATCTCTACACAGAAGATCTAACTTGCTCTGAGGATCAAATACAAAACTTTCTAAATGGAATCACGATTCCTGCAGCATCTGAGGAACAGAAGATCATTCTCAACCAAGAGATCACAAAGGAGGAAGTCAGAGCCGCAATTAAGACCCTAAAGAGAGGAAAAGCAGCTGGCCCGGACTCTATACCAACCGAAATGTATATACAACTTCAAGAAACACTACTAACACCGCTTACAGAACTTTTTTATTGTATATTCTTGGAAAACCAAAAAATTCCGAAATCCTGGAATGACGCAATCATTACCATCATATTAAAACCAGGGAAAGACCCATCTAAATGTGAATCATACAGGCCTATCTCCCTCTTGAATTCAAATTATAAACTAAATACGCAGATTCTGGCAAAAAGATTGGGGGCTGTGGCAGGGTCCCTAATCAACCCAGACCAAAAAGGTTTCATCAAAGGCAGACAAATTCATGAACTGTCTCACGTACTCATCTCCGCCATAGACATTGCAACTCATTATAATGTTCCCTTATCAGTAATAACCTTTGATGCAGCAAAAGCGTTCGATCGAGTCAGCTGGCCCTTTCTGAATGAAATTCTTACTAAATTTAATCTAGGAGACAAAATCGAAAATGCAATATTAAACATCTATGCAAGTCCGACTGCAAAAATATTAGTAAATGACGCTCTCTCTGATAATGTTCTAATAAAACGAGGCACGCGACAAGGATGCCCTCTGTCCCCCCTTTTATTTAATTTTTACATTGAACCACTAGCTGCTTTATTAAGAGGGGAAGAAGAGATCAAACCTTTCAAACACCATGGTTGGGAGATAAAAGTTGCATTATACGCTGACGATTTGATGATATTCACTGGAAACCTAGCATATTCCCTACCCAAAATAGAGGAAACAATAACACAGTTTGGCGTAGTCTCAGGATACCTGGTAAACCAGTCTAAAACAGAAATCCTTGAATGGAACACAGCCTCAGGAAACCCTCTAAACAAAGATAAAATCAAATATTTAGGAATAGAATATACAAAAGACCTAGATGAAATAACAAATCTGAACTTCTATCGGATACACAAGGAAATAAGGCAACTGCTTAAGGCCTGGTCAGGTCTACAATTATCCTTTCTAGGCAGGTCAAACTTAATTAAGATGACCATTATTTCAAAATGTACTTACCTATTTAATTCTATTCCATTGAGCTTTAGTATGGATCGAATTAAAAAACTTCAGGGGGAAATATCAAGTTTTATCTGGTCCACCAAGGGGGTCAGAATAGGATGGAAAAAACTAAGAAGAAACAAAGCACAAGGAGGAATTGCCAGTCCGGATATACAGGAATACTGTAGAGCCTTCCAGTTTAAAAACATCAGGATATTGCTGACCAAATGAAGCAGCTGGCCCACTTATCTAAGAGCGCTTATAGGTCCTGAGGAACAGGATCACTATCTGTACAAATTTGGTCACCCGAAATAAAAAAAAAAAATCTAACTAAAGGTGATAAAAGCTGCAGCAAGAACTTGGCATGAAATAAGAAGAACCCTAAAAATTCCATACTATAGCAAACATGCGCCAATTTGGGACTCACCAGGCACCCCAGAATGCCTTAAAGACATACTATCGACTCCACTAAGGAAGCACAAGATCGAACACTGGGGACAGCTGATTGAGAAAAACCAGATAGTAAAATGGGAACTTCTGTACGAGCGAACGCAGGGGTCGATATTCAGATTTAAATTTTACCAACTAAATAGCTGGATAAACACTCTAAAGGAAAAACTTCAAGGAGATGAGATGATAGAACTAAAAATCACTAATCCAGAGTCTTTCAAAAAAGAAGTCTCCTACTGGTATGGGGCTCTTATAAGAGCAGGAGAATTTGAGTACAAAACCCCTCAGATCATCTGGGAAAAAGACATGCCAGGCCTAGATCACCTAAACCTCTGGCATACCTCGAACGCCATTATGGGTCGAACAGTAAAAGCTGCCCCCCTAAGCAAAAAAACACCTTTTCACAATTCACCGATCCTACTGGTCCCCCAAAAAAACTATCTAAAATGACCAGAATTGAACCAAAAAAGTGTCCGAAATGTGGAGAAGACAGAGCCGATGATTTACATATGTTCCGGAACTGCACTTCACTAAAAGACTTCTGGGACCAGATCGGTAAGACTATCTCCAACGTGGTAGACAAGCATATAAAGGTAAGCACAGAAATTATTATTTTTGGGAAACAAAACAGTGTATCATCTCCACCACTATCTAAAGACCAAGAAAACATTATCTTTATTTTAATCCTGCTGGCCAGAAGAGAGATCTGCATAAACTGGGTTAAGGTTGCACCACCAAAGCATATAGACTGGTTAAACTCTATATTAAGAGTGTATAATCTAGAGAAGCAAAGGAAAAACACTAAGAAAAATACATTTTGGACACTGTGGGAGCGGTACAATCTGAGTAATACTAGGGGGTCCAATGATTAAGGCAAAACAAACAACGATTTCAAGTTAATTCTTGAACCGAGTAGTCATAATGACTAGCTCAACCCCCACCGAAAATCGTGTCCCTCTTGGTTTGGACAAAAGAATGCCCCAATAGGATATGGTTAAACAGTTTTCCATTCAGGGTAAAGCCGGGCCCCTCACTCCAGAGCTCTGAATGGATACAGGGGCTTTCGACTACTCCTTACCCAAAGGATATTTGATTGATGAGGACTAAAAATTAAAAAAAAAAAAAATATTGGCATGTCACTGATCATTATCATGTGCCTAAGATTTGGCTTAGTCAGTCATTGTGGTTGATGAATGTTGATAGGGAAAATGTGAACAGGTCTAAGTCTAAATCCATTATGAATGCCTTGCCAGAAAAATGTGGCACGTGCCAAGAATGAATTTTTCAATTTTTTTGGGTAGTCTGGGACAGAAATTAGGAAAGAATAAACAATAAAGAAGTGAAGTACTAAAAGGAGACAGAGTGGGCACTTGGAGGGAAGGAAAAAACACTGTGTTATTGCTTTGCCATGCATTGAAAACTTTGCCACATTAACTGAAGCGGGTACACATTGCATAGCCAACACTGCATTCCCAAATTGAACCATGCAGCAGTTAGGTCATGGGTGCCACTGGCGAAATGCCATGGGCAGGGAGGGGATGATTGATGATGGGTGGGATACATCAAGGATGGCTCCTCCACTACGGTGGAGGAGCGTCTCCCCACTGCTTAAAGGCAGAAAATGAAAACATAAAACAGTTTTATTATCATTTTATTTTTCAGTGACACGGCCGAGTTTACTGAGTACACCAAGTCAGGGGAGGAAGGAGACAAGTCACAGCATCAATAGCAGGGCGAGGAGGAGTAGAGAGCATTGAAAGTGCGCATGTCGGTTTGGCCGGCCATCCATGGCCAGCCAAACCGACATGTGCACTTGGATATCTCCAGGCTATTCTTAGGAGATATCTGCAAGGCTCAGAAGCACAGGTTCCCAGTACCTGCTGGAGCATGAAACCAGCCCGTTCCGCCCAATCCCAGTGCTTCTCTAATGCTGGGAATAATAGCATGAGAGAATCGCAGGGCTAGCTAGGAGTCTGTGCTCATGGGAGCTGCAGTGCCAGGAGCAGAGGAGTAGCGAGGCACTGCGTGGGAGCAGAATGTAAGTGTATATTTATTTATTTTTCCCCTGCACTTCCCCACCACATAGAATGGGTAGCAGACATGGTGTATTTGTTAAGCAAGCAGATTGCCTCGCTTAACAAATACAGTGACTCAAGGGAGTAGACAGAAATACCCCCCACTTTGAACCAAAACTTTGATAAAACCATTCCAGGCAAGTGAAGTGGGGGGCATTCCCGTCTCCAGAAGAGCTCCCTTGTTTCGTCATCCAAGCACTTATTCAATCACCATTTCATTGTCCTAGAATTTGTCACCCTTTGATTCCCACAATTTAAGCTTTTCATTCTCTCATCCAGTCTTTCACTATTGAAAACCATCCGTCCATATATATACATGTTATGTAATTCATTCACCTATCCAGGACTCTCAACTATCCTTTCTCCTGCCGGCTGATCCTTTCACCCATTCACCCATCCTGATTTAATCCACCCAAGCATTCCTTTCACCCATTAACCCTTTCATCCACCCAGGCAGGCAGGCATCCTTTCACCCATATACTATTTCATCCATCCTTCACCCACCCATGTATCCTGTCACACACCAATGCATCCTATCACCCACCCACGCAACCTTTCACTCATATACCATTTTACCCATCCTTTCTCCTTCCATCCTTTTTTCCCTTTTCCTTCAACCCATCATTTAGCATTCATTATGAACTTTTGTCTTCTGAATTGCAGTTAGAAGAGGATATTAAGAACTGAACCCCCGCTGTAGCTGCTACTGCGGGGGTTCACAATACCCTTACAGTGAGTACACTAGTAATTGTTATTAAGCAAACAATGTGACTTACCACTGTCCATCCCTGACACCATTGGGACTAGCCCTTCTACCATCGCCGCATCTGCTCTGCTGCTGTTGGCCCCGGCACTGGTGTTCTGTGTGGCTAGAAAAAAATTATACATTTTAGATGCCAGATTTGCCTCCCTTTTTTTCAAAATACAACCACAATACATCACTGGAGTTTGGTTGCAGTATCTTCTAGCAAAAATATCATGTTGGTCATTTTGTTGGTTGGCAATGTTTGAAAAGCCAAGTAGTCAAGCCAACCAAAAATGTTTCGTAATGGAGGGGCAGAGCCCTGATGACTATGATTAACTGAAGAGCAATGAAGGTGTGGAATAATTGGTCAATGAAGGTCATATGGTTTTGGGCGACAAATTCAATCCTCCTACTAGTTTCCAGCCAGGCTGCACTGTCATCAAAACTGCTGGTATGCTACTAATGTAAAAATGAATGATAATGCATACAAAGCATGGGGGGGAGGTTATACCCATGACCTTATACCTGAACAACTCCTCCATTCTGCAGCTGTTCTGAATTCACTGCTGCCATACATCTAGTCTGGGTCTATCAATTTGTCCTGCTAGCAATAGACGGTCACCTGAAGAAGGCCCAAGAGCCGAAACGCGCGTAGTGTTATCTACCGTATTGCCTTCAACTCAATTGCTGAATTCTTTTACTTCTTTTAGTTTTTTGACTATGTCTTCTATCGTCTGTGTTCATGTTTTTTAAATTTTTCCTGAATTTAGATAAATATGTAAATACACGAATCTTATGTATAATATCAATCACTTCAACACTGTATTGTTCTTCATAAATTGCTAATGTGACAAAAAAAGAGAAATATACAAAAAATCAACAAAAAGATATATAAACATTTTTCGTATGTAAAACACAAATCATTAATAAAATTTAATATCAGATAAATAAATTTTTTTGAAGTGTCTTTCTACAGTTGGACGATATATGTTAATATACCTAAACATTCGAATATTGAAATCTAAAAAAGAATCTGTACTACTTGGCTATAGACCATTTTTCAAATGTCTTGTTCCTTCCCTATGTATAGCAAGTAGAACTATAATATATAGGGGTCCCCTTTTTCCAAAATATACCCATGACCATGGCCACTCGCTAGTTTTACTGTTTGAGCATGACCAAGAAAAGAAAACCTTCTCAACAAACATGCATAGAACAGCTTACTTGGGCATGCAATCTTCACAGTAGAGTACCTGTCCTAAAATTGACTGTCTTAGTCTTGCAGTACCAGTCTACAAAATATATAAGGGGAGAGGGAAAGCTTACTGACAATGCAGAAGAAAGAAAGCTGAAGACAGACTAGTACAGACAGGAGGAAGTCCACTATAGAAATCTAAAATATAGAAAATGACTAGGATAATGTAGGGATAACAAGAATTTAACAAACATTACATAGAACAATGAGGAGTTGCCAAACATTAGGAGACAGGCACAGTAAAAAAATAAAAAGGAAACATTATTCTAAATATGGAACACTGGAGGACTTACTGGGGCCACCAGGTCTGTCGGCCATGGTGCTGGTGGCGGTAGTGGTGGTGATGGAAATTCCACCCCCTGCGGCACCGGTGGGAGAACACTCGCTCGCTGACCCACCTCTGTGTTGCTAGCCTTCTTCTTGCCCCTGGATGCTGATGTAAAAAATAAGGAAGATAAAATTAAAATAAAAGTGATACAGTTAATAATCTCCCCAAAAATATTTTGACAGGCAAAGACAAACGCAGTAGCAGTGTACTTTTCTAAATCAGATGGTCATTAGTACTAGTATCGAGTTGACCTATTCCTAATTTCCTAAGCCCTATTCCAAATCTCCAAAACCTAAACTACATTTTGGAACTACTAATGCATTGCAACAAATGATCTTTGCTTCTTATCTCATTCTCAATTTCAACCCCCTTTGAGGGCAAACTCAATCTCCTTTTTTTGAAATGCATAGAGGCATACTTCACATTACTGAGAGATTGTTTGGGACTGTACAAGTCACATAAAGAAAGACACAGAGAATGCTAACTCACTGATAATACCACCACTACCACTATCTTAGTGAGAAAACAGAGGAGTCTGCAAGACATCTTAAAAAATCAGCCCAAGGGAGAGCCAATGAGTAGAATTAGGTAGTGCCAAGCACTTGGCTGGACCACATAATATTTGTAACATAAACTTAACTTACCTCTGATTCTGAGCTGCATGCTATTTGGAAAAAATATATTAGCATAGAAATTACACAACAAATAATTAATTACTTACCAAACCCCACAACCTCGATGACCAGCAGGATAACCTGCTCCCTGTCCAGGATATCAGATCAGTCGTGCATCAACTGCTGTTGGGTGTACTGGATCCCAGGGCTGTGGCACACATTCCTGCACACACTTTCCACAGCAGATGATGCTTCCACTGGCCGTACCCGCTGCAAAGCATGCTGTCTGCTGCCAGCAAAGAGAGGAAGTGGCACCACATATGAAAAACAAGCGCAGCCACCTTCATCTCCACCTCTGAGAAAATAGTACAGGGTTTCACCCCTTGGTGGCGCTGATGACTAGCAGCCGCACTGGCGCTGCTCTCCCTCTCTCGCCCTGCTCTGTCATGGTGCTGGCTTGTCAAAAATAGAGAGGAGAAATAGGTGAAGGAAGAAAGGAAAAACTAAATACCTAAAAGGGAAAACCAAAAAAAGTAGAAAAAGTCACGAAAAACCCAACAAAATGACAAAAACTTAAAATACACGAGAACACACACTGATACAATAACAGAAAAAGAGGAGTTAATGAGTCGGATAGGGGGAGGATTGAAAAGCTTATGAGTGGATTAAACAGCACCATGCACAGAACAGAAAACAAACTGGACGCGTGGTGCCATTCGCACACAGTTTCCAGATCAAAATTGCACATTGTGGTACTGAACAACAAAAACATGGCGGACACGGGAATTTCATGGAATCTCACTGATTTTTGGCCCGCTCCGCAGAACTCCGCTCCGCAGAACTCTGCGCGCCTGTCCCAGGTCTTGACGTCAACTTGCATCCAAATACCATGTTCATAGAGTGCTCCTTCATGTTAGAATATAAATAAGTATCTCTGTATAGACTAGATCATTACACTACTTCTCGTTGATAAACATATCATTCCAAGATTGTACGTCAGTTACTTACTGACCAGAAAATCTTCAAGATAAAATCAAAAAGCACTACGTGGGGTGACCAATAAAACAGTAAACCTTGGCCTGACAATGCAGGAGATTTTCAGTGATCAGTCCAAAACACTGGAGCCTATATTGATGGGCTTTATGAAAGAGGTCAATAACTTTTCTTCTCAAGAACTAGCTTCACTTTCCTCCATGCGGGTACATATCTTGCATTTTTGTCTTATAGCCTAGATACATTTCAGCTTGTGTTGTGCATCATATAAATATATATATTACAAATATTAAAAGTGCGAGTATGTGCAACCTATAAAAAGTGGGAATCTAATCATCTGTGATGAAAAGGAAACTGTATTTTGTGGCAATTATAATTTCTCCTGTTATAGAAAGTTAAGAGAATGTGTGCCAGTTTTACAAATAGACGGCTTTGTAGTGGATAGAAGGGCATACGTTCACTACATATCAGTTCCAAAGAAACAAGTCAACAAAAACTCTCCAGTCCTGAGTGCCATCGCTTTCAAAGTTTGGGCATAAAAATGGGGGATGTGGTCTCATCAAGCAGCAAAATGGTCACTCCTTTAGTGAGCTTTGCCGGCCGAGATAGGATCCTGTTTGATCCCATCCTTAATCAGCACCAGTGGCGCCCACAACATCAAAATCGATTTCCTAACACCGTGGTGTAAAGTTTAATACCGCTTTGAGGGCACATCATGCAATATTTGAGGCGTTAATTGAGCAGCTGAGAAAGGCACAGTGCTATGGCTAGTGTGCCGCGGGCAGTGAGGGCGATTGCATTGGCGCTCGCCTTGGCTGATATCAGCGCAGCCATCCTGTGAAGCAGAGAGGGATTCTGGGTGCAGCTCACTGCTGCGTACACCAAGAAAAGCGCCAACGACCTGTATGCAGCGATACGGCTGCGGACACTGAAGCCGCCATCTTGGAGCGAAGCCTTCCGAACTGTATCGGTGTCTGCCTCGGCCTGTGACCTGGTCGCTGTGCTCGTGGTCACCCTGGGCAGCGTGATAAGGGCGTGAGCATGCGGCAGAACCCAGCAGACTGTAGCAGTGACCCTACCTTGATTCTGGACGCACCATCGCCGACGGCGTCCTTGAGTGAAGTGTGGCCCGTAACTCAAAGCGCTTTGGCAGAAAACACCAGTGCACTAGAGGCCGAAGCGAAATTCGCCCCCGAGGAGTGAAGTGAGGTGGAAGGCAGCACATCGAGAGCCTCTTGCGCTGCTAGGCAGGCCGTGCATTTTCCACCACCGTAGACTCAGTGAAGAGGTAGCGGGGGGAGCTGAGGGGGTGGGAGGACCGGCCTGGCTTGCTTTGTGTCCTGGGCTTGGCATGGGCCTCTCCTCTTGGTGAGCCTCCACTGTGCACATCAGGAGGGCACCTGCTAGGCCCCTCACCCCCCCTACCGAACAGTGTTTTGGGCTACAACTGCATGTGGACGCCCTGGGGAATATTACAAACTGTCATCATCCTGGGCACCAGATTAAAAGGGTGATAGCACCGGAAAAAGGCATGAAAACACCAACCATAGCAGCATAAGCATTGCACCAATCAGAGCTGCGTAGCAAGAGAGACCTAGCTGGGTGATAAGGCGTTGACGAATCTGGAGGGGATATTGGAGCCTATGCTGGGGAACCACACTCAATACAGTGGTTTACTAGTAGCTTCCTATGATCACCTCATTTACTCTCGCGACTACGCACCTGCAGCGCTAAGGAGGAAATAGAACTGCATGCTGAAAACACAGACAGACTGTAGGAGTTATACCTGTCAGCGTGACACAGGTCAGTCCCAGACTGTGAGTCTTGTAGTAAACTGCGCAGGCAGGGTGTACTATTGTTAGTATTGCTACATCGACCCTGACCAGCACGGAAATGGGGAAAAACAATCGAAGTTGTCATTTGACAGCAAAAGCCATACGCGCCAAACAGACTCTGGGACTGAAGGTGAGGGTGGGAACGCCCTCATGGTGCACACCAAAGACCATGGCGAAGACCTACATGCTCTTCTGCTAGAAATAAGATCCAGTCTTAAGACAATTGATGCCAACCTCAATGTCCTCACTACGCAACTGGACCAGGTTAAGAAACGTGTGGACACGCACGAAACCTGTCTGGACCAAACAGAAAATCGCTCATCGGACGCCCACGATTCCCAGGTGGAGGCCAAGGAACAGTTGCTGCAAATAGACAAGGTCTTGCCCCTAATTAGAGCCAAATATGACGATATAGAAGCCATATCCAGACGGAACAATGTACACATAATGGAAACTCCTGAAATGACTGCCATTGCTAAAATGGAGACATTTGTGCAAGAGATGTTGCGTGATTTGTTCGGAGATGACCTATCATCAGTCTTTATCGTGGAACGTGCGCACCACACCCTGGCCCCTAGGCCACCTGTGGGCACCACTCCACGCCTGATTCTGCTCCGGTTGCTGAATTACAAAGATCGAGATGCGGTGCTCCGCCTGGCCAGGAAAAAGGGGTCTGTTCCCTATAAAGACAACACGGTCTCCTTCTTTCCCAATTTCAACCCATCGGTACAAGCGGCAAGGTGTGAATTCGTCCCAGTCAAACGTTTGCTCCTACAAGCGGAGGTCCCATATGCGCTATTGTACCCTGCAAAACTGAAGGTCACGAACAATGGCACCACCCACTTCTTTACAGACGCTAAATCAGCGATGAAGTTTGCAAAGCATGTAGGAGGGAAGAGGCGCCACACTGCCAAAGGACAACAGAGTCCACAGAAGAATCTTAGTGACAATGACTAAATGTTACTTACACTTGTTATCATGTCATCTTTTACTAACGTTATAGACATTGAGTACCCACAATAGATATGGTGCATCTACGTCAGTAGTTTGATAGATTGCCCTCGCATACACTATATCTGTCAGGGTTATGGTGAATTAAGGTTAATAGTGTGCCAACGCTGCCTATATCTCCCTCGGCCACCCCGCCTTCAGGCAGGGCTGTGTGCTGGTGACCCCACGCCTCTGGGAAGAGCTCCCAATTCTAGTTCCCAGGTCGCAACCTGGGACACACTGTTGGTTATGTTTCGTGGGGGGGAGGTTTAATGCACAACCTAATTGGGGGTTGGTGTGAGTGGGGGGTGGGAAGGGGATGTTATTGTTAGTAAGTTGGACAGGAGTGACTTATTCACTTTTACACGCAATGCTACAACACACCGTACACCAGTTAGCCATGGTAAGGAGCACCCGAGCGGACCGGGGTTTCAATTGGGAGAACGCTGTATACAATTCTCACTATTATAGCTCCAAACGCCAGGTACATTCAGCTGTTTTGAGGTTACAGTGGAGACATTACCCATATTAGATTTTTTACTTGGAATATAAGTGGGCTGGAAAACTAGACTAATACATGCCTATTTAAATAGACATTGTATAGGTATATGCATGATCTAGGAGACCCACCTAAATAGCACTTCACATGGTAAGATACACCACAGGCACTGGGGACACACCTTCTATTCTGTTTACTCAAATTATGCCAGGGGCGTAGCAATACTGATAGGACAAGGGCTAAACTGGAAAATGTTGGAGTCGCAGCTGGAACCGGAAGGGAGATATGTGCTACTCTGTGGTATATTGGGACTGAAAATGACACCAGTCGCTGTCTATGGTCCAAATACTGACTGTCCTGAATTCTTTCGGAATGTATGGGCAAATGTTCAGCTCATGGGATGTGACATGATAATATGAGGTGGAGACTTTGAAGCAGTGCTCAATGACACATTAGATAGGAAGGGAACCTCTCGTACTATGCACCCTAACGAATGCCACGCCTTGACGGCCCTGATACAAGACAAGGGTTGATAGACATCTGGAGAGTGAGACACTCAGGGTTATTGGAGGGAACATGTGTGTCGGTGTATCATGGGGTGTGGTCAAGGTTGGACTACTGGTTGGTGTCACAGGACATCGCTGACTGGACCTCTGATAGCACACACGACCCCAGGACTCTGTCTTATCACCCCCCTTGCTTGCTACAGGTGACAATTCCAGATACCCCCCAGATGTATAGTTGGAGGCTGGCCCGAACGCTCTACTGGACTCCACTTTTAGAGAGGAGATACATAAGGACATTGAACAATATTTTGAACAGAATAACGGTTCCGTATCCACAGACGCCACATTGTGGGAGGCATTTAATGAGGTGGTGAGGGGAAAGTGTAATTCATGACATGCACTGGTGCTCAAGGCTATCAGAGGCAGGCTATCCACTCTGGAAACCCACGTCAGAGAACTAGAAACACACTATTTTGATACAGAAGACTCCACAACATTGCCTGTTATACGAGAGCTCTTTTCAAAGTAGAAGGTAGAAGCTCAGCAAGAGGTAAAATTTATGGGTAAGCACGCACAAGCCAGGCAATACGGGGAGGGAGACAGGCCTGGGAACACCCTAGCTAATATGTTGCGGACTCCAAATACAGCCACATATGTATCTGAAATTATAGGTAATGAATCCCCTATCTTAAGGGGCCCCAGGGAGGTTCATGGGGAATTCTCAAAATACTACACCAAGCTCTACGCCGCACCGCATCAATCAGAACCAATGGGGCTTCAACCGTTCCTTGACTCTCTGGAGTTGCTCTAGCTAAGCAGGGCACATAGGGAATATCTGGATGAGCCCTTTTCTATTCATGATGTCCTACAGGTGATTGGCAGCCTGCCTGCGGACAAAGCCCCTGGGTCAGATGGGTTAACCACTGAATTTATAAAGCATACACAGAGTTACTTGCGCCGTATTTGCTGGCAGTATTTCAGGAAGCTCAGGATACTGGTGAGCTCCCTCGTCAATGTGCGAGGTGATAATACTAACGTTCTTAAAACCAGGGAAACCTTGCCAGGAAATAGATTCTTATAGGCCGCTATCTTTAATTAATATAGATGCTAACGTTTATGCAAAACTATTGACCAAATTGCTGCAGCCTCCACTTCCCCTGATCGCAAGACCCAATCAATCTGGGTTAATTCCTGGCACATCGACAGCCCACAATCTTCGCACCTTCTTCACAGTGCTGTATTATTTAAACCCTGACACCAAGGCGCTCGTGGCATTTCTGGATGCTACGAAAGCATTTGATGCGTTGGAATGGCCCTATTGGTTCATTGTATTGGGAAGGAAGGGATTCAGTCCAAACTTCATTGTATTAATATGACTGTTGTACACCAGGCCCTCGGCACGACTACGTGTTAAATGGTATGAACTCAGACCCCTTTGCTATCTCTCGAGGGACACCAAAAGGGGGCCTTTGTCCCCGGCCTTGTTCCCTATAGCAATGGAGCCGATAGCGGTCAGAATTCGCCAACAGCACGCAGCCAGGGGATTGGGATTTAGTACCAGAGGGCTATTGAACTCGTTATATGCAGACAACATGTAATTATATGTAAACGACCCGGAGGTAAATCTAGCGTCACTACTTAGAGAGCTCACAAAATTTGGTGGCCTCTCAGGCATATTTATAAACTGGTCCAAGTCGACCCTATTTCCCCTCTCGCTGGCAACTAAGTCCTTTGAAAAGGACTACCCACTGAGGTGGGCGGATGGACTGGTAAATTATTTAGGGATTTGGATAAGCCGAGGTATGTAAGAGCTTTGGAATTTGAACTATGGCCGTGCAATCACCTGGCTCGAAGAGAAAATAAAGGTCTGTGCCAAACTGGCACTCTCTCTGGCTGGCAAAATAGCCATTGCAAATATGGTTGTGTTACCAACATTTATATATTTATTTAATAATATACCAATTCCGCTGACCCAGGCATTTTTTAACACCCTCTGGTCTCTCATGATCTCCCTGGTCTGTGCGGAAAAGCAAGCTTGCATCAATTGGGAGATACTCACTCTTTCCCTTACACAGGGGGTGGCTGGGTGTAATGTAATGTGAATATTGATGTAGCGTCATACGCCGCGTGGAACATCTCATGCATAGAGAGTACCACGCGACGTGTGACGATAGTATTAAGTATCTCACTCACAACATGTTATTATACAAATGTATGCACACTCGCGCACGAACGTTGATAGATCTGCGGTTGGCTTAATTCAGTTGGCTTACCGCTGATCAGACGCTCCGCTGCTGGGTGGAGTTGTATTATGGAATAAATCCTTTTAATAGATTCCTCTCTGCTTCTGCATATCCTTTTACAACATTTTGGCGACGAGGATGGGATTCAACTCCACCCCTCTTTCCCACGCAAAAAGGAAATTTCGTCAATTTTTTCAAAATCGTCATATTCCTATTGGATAACTCGACGGAGCCGTTCAGCACGATAAGCCCTTGACGCGCTTAATCTACCAATAGGGACACAGAGGTTCAAACATCTACACGGATTCGCTATTTCTTCATTGTTGTTAAAAGCGAACCTCACTCATTGGTCAATTACAAAAGCGCAAAACGATTGGACAAGCGCTCATCTAAGAGGTCAAAACAAGGTACTGTGAAATTTTAATTTGAAGCGCGTGTCCTTACAGCGATACGCACGCTATTAATACATTTATTACTATAAAACAAATTGTGAACATTAAGTATCTCACTCACAACATGTTATTATACAAATGTATGCACACTCGCGCACGAACGTTGATAGATCTGCGGTTGGCTTAATTCAGTTGGCTTACCGCTGATCAGACGCTCCGCTGCTGGGTGGAGTTGTATTATGGAATAAATCCTTTTAATAGATTCCTCTCTGCTTCTGCATATCCTTTTACAACACTGGGGGCTGCAGACATGCCGTTATACGCGTACTGTGCCCAGGCGCAGTTCTTTTACTTCTGGGTACATCCTGTCCCATTTCAGCCCATGTGGCTGTCGCGGTAGATGTAACAACCCCCATTCCCCTCCAGGTGGCCATTTATAAAAAAGAATGCAGATCAAGAGATGGGATAGATACACTCAAAACTCTACGGTGGGCATGGGAAAGGTTACATCTCAGAGCTGGCTTGGAGATACTATACGCCCCATCCGCTCTCATACCTCACAAATCACAACTTCCGGCCATGGCTGATGATGGCAATGTGGTATTGGCCAATCCATGGGGCTGAAGTGTTTGAGGACCTGTACCCTAATAACACGTTCTGCGTCCCACCAGAATTTTTTACAGAGACCCCGAATTAAGTTTCGGCCTTTTTTCTTTATTTTAAGATCAGGGCCACTTGTAAGCAACTACACACTACATTTCCTAACCCCCCAGAACAATTACCAGTGCTTGAGCAGGTGATAAACAAGGATGTACTGCTCTATGCACACCACGGCACCCTTGATCATACCTAAAGCCCAGCGAGAATGGAATGAAGAGCTGGACAATCAGGTGAAGGACGAAAAATGGGATTTTCTGTTGCAGCCTACATAAGCCCAATTATAAACTGAGATTAATACACTTTAAATACTTACATAGGTTCTATAGAACACCTAGTCAGCTACACTGCATTGGATTGAGATCACATTCTAGATGTTGGAGGTGTGGATACTTCCCTGCCAGCTTTTTACATATGGCTTGGCATTGTCCTCTCATAGCCTCCTTCTGGACTGCCATATTCAGCACAATTCAAGCAATACTAGGGACACCTACTGAAACACAACCGATCATAGGACTCCTGGGTTACTTTAAGGACAAGTTTTTTAGAGAAACCGCTGTGTGGGCTTAAATGGCTGCACCAGTATATTAGTTCCCATGAGTGTTTAAATCATAATGCTCCACTTTTCGTAACCCCACTGAATAGAAGTCACACTATACGAGAAGACAACTTCTCCTAGAAAAAAGAAATAAAGAAAAGGAGCATATAATCAAATGTACGCACATTTATAGATTATAAAGAATATCAAATTCATACGATTTGAAACAAAATTAAAGTGCGGGGAGTGTTGAAATTTCTTTTCTTCATATAATCTTTATTTTCATTTCCAATCAGAAGCATAAAGCCCAGCTAACGCATTTCGTGGAATAGATGGACTTCATCAGGGTTGTGAATCGGATCACGGAGATCAGCAAAGCAATCTATGAATGTAAAATCTTGAAAGCCAAGAATCTCATGACGTCTTGTTAATCATATATATCCAAGTTAGGTACAGCTCATGTAATTCACCAAACAAGTTTAGTGATCTATATAAATATGCATCGATATTTCAATTGCACCAATGTCTTCTGGATTTTCTGAGGATTATTGCCTTATATCCATGCCATGGTCAGACGGACCACACTTTGGGCACGACTTCATATGATACCGGCATGGTTACTTTAAGGACACCAAGGCTGAGCACCGCAAGCTACATGCCCTGCTACTCTTAATGGCTAAACGTAGGGTGTAGATCCGCTGAGGGAAAAAGAGAGGGCCTATGGTGAAGGCTTGAATACAGGACGTCACTTTTAGCCATACTCAGCTGGCGATATTCTGGGAACTGATGCCTGCCGCCTCCAGACCAAAAGACATATGGGGGCCATTCTTGGATTGGCTAATAACACTACAGGATGTTGTCCCAACCCCTCCCGCTCGAGTAGAAGCTGACACTTCGCAGGTAATAGAAACACATGTGGAAGTGAACTCAGATTAGCCCAAATCTTTTAGCAGGATGGTGTGATATGCTGCCTGCATGCGGCCTGTGGTGGGCTCTGGGAGGCGCGGCGTTTGGGAACTTATTGAGTTGTGTTCTTCGTGAAGTCTGTCTTGCTGTCCATTGTTTGCATAATGGTGTTGGGTGCGATGGGGTACTTTCCAGTCCGGTTTAATTAATGTTCCTTTTTTGTTTTTGTTTGCTTGTTTACCAACTCATCTGGGATAACATTATATTCTGACTTTTCAAATTTGATAATATGAACCTGTATGTGTCGTATCAAAAATGCCAATAAATAAAAAGTAAAAAATAAAAAGCTTGGCCATAAAAATTAAATAAAATCCACCGGTTTACCCCTTTTTCATAAAAGATTCACTGGTTTTAAAGCTAAATGATTAATATGTCCTTCTTGCTGATTTGTACCTCGAACATTACGTTAAACGCAGGCGTATCTTCATTTGTTTTGCTGTCTGCATTTATTACTTCCTACTTCTTACCACTATTCATTAAAGAACCTGCTTTTCTAGCACAACTGTTTAAAGTATGTTCAGAAACCATATATTTGCATAATGCTTATTAAAGTTTTATCTAGTTCCTGATCAGCAGTTGGTTTAAGGCTTATTTCCACTTCCTTGTTACTTTATTTATTTGTAATAGTTTACTTGGAAGGAAGCAGCAAAGATTTGTGGGTCTTGATACAACTATTGGAACAAACAGCCTGACTATGATGTGTTGAAGTGAAATTGTTTCATTCATTCTTTTCTTCTCTGAGCATTCCCAAATTTCCTTGTGCTTGCATAACCTTCTCTTTTTTTACCTCCAGATTAGTCTCTGCTTTTCTTTTAGTTTCTTTTATAACCTTCAATGGGTATATTTAGAAATGGTGCAGCAGGTGCAGTGGCACCAGGGTCCAGAGGAGTGAGCAGCCAACTGCAGCAATACTATGGCCTCATTTAGTGTCTGAAGGGCAGGTTGGTTCATCACAACCTGATGGATATTGTTAGACCTGACATCATTGGCGTGAGTCTCCCTTCCATTTTTGACGGGTTGCCCCTTCTGTTTTAATATGTTTTTGCTGGATTGATGCTTCGGGCACTGTGCCACTGCTCATCAGTGCCACAGTGCAAGTGCTCCCCATGTTAAATTGATATACTGATTGGATTCCATGGTTGGGTTATTTGATTCATCTGTCAGCCCCTAGTACAGTGCCCCATGTGTGCCCAGGGCTTGTAAATCAAATGCTGCTGGTGGGCTTGCAGCACTGGTTGTGCCACCCACAGAAGCAGCTTGTAAAGTGTGTCTCAGGCCTGCCATTGCAAGGCCTGTATGCAGTCTAGCACTGCCATGTCGACTTGGCCAAGTGCACCCTCTTGCCAGTCCCTAAACCTTCCCTTTGCTTCATATTAGACACCCCTATGGTAGGCCCATGGGCAGGGTGAATTGTAAGTATAAGGTAGGACATGCTCTGATGTGTGTAGCACTTCCCTGGGTCTCAAAACACTGAAGTAAACTGTGAGGTCCAGGTGTGGGGGGGGCCCTTCCCTGGGCCTTGTATCCATTTTGTAGTGCTGCTATGCTAAGAGCAGATGAGCCCCGGGCATGTCAAGATGGCCTATAGATTTACTTCGAAGTATTTTGCCTGTCTTTAGGTCTCATGTCTAGAGCCTTGGGGGCATGCCCCTACTTCTTCAATTTAATATATTTAGTTCCCCTACTTTTTCATTTTAAACATGCCTCCCAAGATGGCAGAAATAGCCAATGCCTAAAGATAAGGCTTGGCTGTTCGGGGCAGGGGGGTCAGACTCTTTCATTTTCCTTCTTGCCCAGAGAGGACAAGGACAGTGCCCACTTCAGCTCTGCCGCTGGTAGCTGCCCCCCCCCCCTTCTTACTCTTACTCTTTTTCTGTCTTTTGCTCCTCCGCACTTACTGAAAACCGTAGCTTCAAGAAATAGGTATTACTCCCTCTTATCTCTTTTCCTTTATTTGTTCTTCCATGAAATTAATCCAAAAAGAAAAACACTTTTGCTAGAAATTTCGTTTTTTTTAGACATTTTTCTATTCCAAAGTGTAGTCTCAGGATGGGGGGAAATAAGTTTCTATATGGGAAATATAACCAAATAAAGCAAGACACAGTTGGTTGCAAAGTGACCTGATTGACTGTATTCAAATCCAAACACATTAGCACCACATTACAGAGTTTACCAGTGAAACGCTATTTTTGTTTTCCAGTCTTTCTTTGAACAACATTGTTTTCCCCGGTAGAGAAGTGCACCACTCCTGGAGGTACTGAAATACCAGCTTGAAGGGTGGATTGGATAACAAAATGTCCCTTCTGGGACTTGTAGTCACATCCTTAACTTTTCAGGCAAACGCACTCACTGATTTCTGAATAATAAGTGCAAAAGTGTTACGGTAACCAACTATGTTGTTCCTTCTTACATTTCGCATGTGTTTCTTAATCTTGCTTTCCCTTGAGTGTTTGCTTTCTCCAGGATGTTGTAACTTGGGTTTTTTTAGCAGCATATTACTCTTGTCTAGTGCATAATTTCAATTGAGTCACAACCAGGTGTTTATAGCGAGGCACAATTGGGTTGTAGCTGAAAGCAGTGCGAGTTTCTCTCAGTGGGGCAGTACGGTGTTCAGTGGGGGAGAAGATGTGGCACTATGGCCAGAGCTGCTGAATTTGTAACTGGGGAACCAGGTTCAGCTTTCATAACCTGTCCACTAGACAACTCTCCTGAGGCGGCACTTTCCCTTGCTAAACTGTCGAAGGCCCTGCAAGACCTTAGAAGCCCTGGTGTCTTAGCACCAGCAGGTGGGCCCTAACAGTGGCAAGCGTGGGTTAACCTTGAAAGTCTGGTAACCACAATCCATACTGTTCACCTCCAGTTTTGCACGGAGGCCTACGAAGCAGCACACCATAGGGCGACTATGACTGTCTCTGAGGTCAGAGGACCCTTGAGCAGGGAGGCTCTAGGGCGTTGCGACCGGTACAATCGCACCTGGCGCTGACTTCGGGTGGGGTGTCATGTTTGCAGGTATATTATGTTTTTAAAAGCACTTAATACCTCCTCCTGGCCTCCAGCAATTTCCGGCAACAATAAAAATATCATGATAACTCTGGTGAATAATATTCTTCCTAGTCAGAGATAGAGTTACAGACGGTTAATGTGCCTGCTGCAAAGAACACGTACTATGCAGAACCCCAACTACACATAATATAAATATGTCAGTGGGTTACTGCTTTTGTCAGAGAGAGCCTTTTGTTTGTTGCAGTTTATAAGTCAAAATCCTAACAAAGAACAGTGAGCTGTTAACTGTCATCTTAGAGCTTGATGCAAACTGCAAGGTATAAATTAGAGCATTATGTTTTTCCCCCAGTCTGTGATTATCCTAATGTTGCAAAAAGGGTTCATTTAAGTAGAAATCAATTCAACCATGGTGTTACATTCTAAATTCAAAGTTTGTGTTTCACATGACCAATCACTTTTAAACTATATTTCCTACTAGTATGGTTGTCATGTGTTGTCATGTGAGTCCTTTGCCGTACGTAACATTTCCTATAGAGTGATTTACAGACGTATGATTGATTGTCTCTGTGTAATGTATGTGATATTAAGTGGGGGAGAGGAGTTGGCCTAACGGCTAGGGCGCTCGACCTCAGACCTGGGGATCTGGGTTCGAGTCTTGGTAACAACGCCAAACATCCTGTGATTCTGGGCAAATCACTTAATCTCCCCGTGCCTAACAAAAATGAATCTGTGTCCTCATGTAACGTAACTGGTGCTATGTAAAGCGCTCTGATACCCGATTCGGTTCAGGTCAAGTTTGCGCTATATAAAACTCTACAACAACAAAAAAAAAGTGCTCTGACACTCTACACTGGTATCAGTAGCACTGTAAATCAAATTAAATGCATCTGAGCGAGAGTGTGGTTATGGAGACTTGAGAGTCACTGCTAAAGGGTGTTAGTGAGTGAATCTGTAGTGGAGAGCGTCATTGGAGGGCACCAACAAACATTGTCGCACAGGGCTTCACCAACGCTATAACCGGCCAGTACCACTTTCTACAGTTTATTACCAAATCAAAAACATTGATTTGAAAACCCCTTGAATCTACACAGCACACCTTTACTTTAGACACACCCAGATACTAGACCTTCCCTAATGAATCAATACCAGGGAGCCACTCAACAAGAATAATCTAGAATGTTGGAGTTACTCTCTCTTCATTGTTTGATTACAATCTTTCCTTGGCTTGGCTTACTGTTCCGATCCTGTAACCACGCCCCATTTTCTCCCTGCAGCAGAAATAGATACATTGTATCCAGCTCGTCTTCGTGATCCTGACTGCGTTTGTTGTCTTTTTCAGTTAGTTAGTTTTCCCTGTGTCTGCCTGCCTGGAATTCATTCTCCGGTATTTTGTGTGTGCCTGATTAACCATGCTTCAGTTCAGCTGGTTCCTGACGCCAAGGCAGATTAGCACGGCCATTTATTTATTCTCCTTTCCATTCTCCCGCCCACGATGTAATCTCTAGAGGCTGCCTAGTTTAAAGCCTCCCGAGAAGACAACCTTCTCTCCCCTTCCATGTCTCCAGAAAAGGGGGGGCCAATCGGCTCCCTACGCACACATGGCGGGGCCCGGCCCCTCCCCTCTCCCGCCGATCCCTTCATGGTTGCGCGTCCCCGCCCTTGCCCCAGAAGTGGTTTTGCACTTCCGGGCCGGGGGGCGGGGCCGCAGCTAGGAAGGGGTTAAGAGCCTGGGGAGTGCGGGAAGCGGACTCTTTGTGCCCGCGCTTCCCAGGCTCGCTCCTCGCCCCATCGTGGGGCTGTTTAATTTTCTCATTTATTTTTCAGGTTATAGCATCCAGCGGAGAATTGAATTTTGCGAGGATTGCGGAGCGCCGCAGGAAGCTGAGGACACGGAGAGCGAGTCGGGGTTTGCGATCGAGCAGATTCGGAGTGGAGGCACCGAGGGACCGTACGCGGGCTCAGAGGATCGCAGGAGTTTAGAAGCGGAGGCACCAGGGACCCTGCGCGAGCACAGAGGGGCTACGTTCTCGTCAGGCACCAGCGCGACACGAGGTATTGTGCGGGGCAGGTGGGGACTCGGCAGTGCGGCAACTGATCCGAGTAATTGGATCCGGGGAGTGCGGGGCGCTGCCTGGCCGTTCAAAGTAAGGAGCTAACGTGCGGGGCAAGCAGGGACTCTCCAGCATAGCAAAAGCGGTCACACGAGGTGTGGGCTTCAGTGGCGCGAGACGCGGCATTCGGGGTTAATCGGGGACGCCTGTGTGCAGCATACGGGCGAGTTTGTTTAGTTAAGCAGGGTAATCAAGGGCACTGAGTGGAAGGGAGACCGGAAGGTTTATTAAACCGGAAAACGAACACTGAGCAGGCTGTGGGTTTGTTAATGCCCTGCTACTGAAGGGACAAAAGTGAGATCGTTTTTCGTGTAATTTTACAGCTGATTTTCCTAATGGGAATTATTTTCACAGTCATTCAGGGTGTACTGTAAATCGAGTGTGCATTTGATTTAATGAGCAACGGATGGTTAACATAAGCTATCTGGGTATGAACTAGCTGTGCTCCTGGATGTTTCGAATAGTCATTTAATATGCAAAGTCTGATGTATGCATAATCTTGTGGGTGTTCATTTAACTGTACCTCATTTGTTCATTATTCTGTGGCAATAGGCTATGTGCAGGGGTTGTATTTTCTAAATTCAACAGTGTTTGGACGGTGAGGTACTACTGAGTGTATGTTGGGTCATAACTGGGACGGAAAGTTTCCCACGTATGATTAGCCACAATTGGAATTTTAACATAATTTTATATTTTTAGGAGCTAAAGACTAGGATCACTTGCCGGGTGACGGTGGAACTCAGCTTGTGCGCCTCCAATTGGGTCAGGTACGGAGCACGGTGTGCTCATAAGTAAACTATTGTTCTGTCTAGGTGAAGAGCACTATGTCTGCGAGAGGGGGGCCAAGAAATGCGAGAGTGGGATTGATGTTTCAAAAAATGATGCGCAGAATGTCAGCAATGGATAAGCGACTGGGGAAAGTGGACAAGTTGGGTAAGACCGTGGCGGAATTGGGAGCAAGGGTGGATGCTCAGGCCGGCCCATCTGGAAGGCCTAAGCGGGCAATAGTGCCCCCCAAGCCAAGGGGTGAGTTTGTAACACCACCCAAACGGGCAAGAAATAAGAAGGTGGTGGGTCGACCACCGAGGTCCGGGGACGGTGGGGGGTCCCCAAGTCCAACTCCCAATGTACCGCCAGTTACACCTAACTCTCCAACTCCTACCCCTCAGCCCCCTGCGGGCATCCCGGACCCTGTCCCTCAGATTCCAGGGGCAGTGCCAGTCGCGCCAGCTTTACCACCCCCCACTCCGGTCCCCCTGGCTGTCCCGCCACTAAGCGCACCTGCAAATACCCCGGTGCCGAGTGTTGTTCCCCCGTTTCTGCCCACGCCGGGTCTAGTGCCAACAGAATTAGCGGCACAGATAGCGGCAGTGCTTCCTTGGTTGGGAGTTGGGGGAGTGTTGCCGGCAACAACAGACCTCACAGCCGACCAACAAAAATTGGTTGCTCAGATATTGTTGGCTAGTGGTCGGGGCAGCACGCCGGGTGCATCAATTTCTCCCCAAACAGGTTCAGCGAGCAATGGAGGAGCAGCCAAGACCGTGGAATCAACGCAACCCAACGACAATGGTAAGGAGGTTGCCCTGCCAGTGCTGGGCAAGGGCGCGATTCCCTCCAGGGGGGAGAGCCTAGCGCAGCATGTATCTCAAAGTGTGAAGGAGTTAATTTGGGCTGATAAATATGTGAATATCTTTTCACTGCTGATTGACAACAGGGAATGGGAATATGCAAAATCACAGAAGGATATGATGTTGCCTAGCGAATGGAGATCACAACTGCACAAATTCAGGGTGGAGGAGACTCTCATCAATTGGGTCAGGGCTTTTTCAGTATACAGTGCAGTGATCGGGGAACGTTTCCCAGGTATGCAAACGGTTATGGCCTGCTATCAGAGCAGGATTACAATGTACCATGAGAATCATGGGGGGGACGCGTGGAAAGAATACGATATAGCTTTCAGGAAATCTAGGGAGTTCAACAAGTCTTTGGCATGGGACAAGGTTGATTCCATTTCATGGCATTCCGAATTTGAGAAGGGTCAGGGCGCAAGCACTAGCGCTGCATGGAACAAAGGTTATTTCCCCAAGTCCCAACAGCCCTTTCAGCAGCCCTTTCGACCAGCGCAGGGCGGGGAGGCAGGCCAAAAAACAAGAGGCAGTGCAGGCGGGAAAGGGGTGTGCTGGGACTTCAACAGGCGGACATGCAACAGTGCACCGGGCACTTGCAAATTCAGGCACGCGTGCAATTTATGCGGCCATCCTTCCCACCCAGAGACGACATGCCGGGCAAAAGGAAATGGGTCTGTTAAATGGGGAAGGAAGAAAGCAGAATAACAAAATACATCCCATTATGGCACACTCCCCTATTCTTTTGACGGCCATGATCCCCTGGCTCAATAGGTATCCTAACCACACTTCAGCGAGATTGTTGCAAGAGGGTTTTACGCAAGGTTTCCGAATTCCAGCTGGGGGTTATATCGGGACACCACAGTGCAGGAACCAGTTGTCAGTTCTGACCAATCCCACGGTGGTGGCGAGTAAAATAGAGAAGGAGCTGCGCTTAGGTAGGGTAGCGGGACCTTTTCATGTCATTCCTACACAGGATTTTGTCTGCTCGCCTTTGGGAGTGGTACCAAAGAAGGAGAAGGGCGAGTATAGACTCATACACAATTTGTCGTCACCTAAGGGCCTATCTTTGAATGATGCAATAGACGAGTCAATTTGTAGTGTTAAATATGCGTCCTTTGATCAGGCAGCGGATATGTTGAGGGGCTTGGGCTCTGGGGCACTGATGGCCAAATCAGATATTGAGTCAGCTTTTAGACTGCTCCCAGTGCATCCGGCGGACCAACGCCTTTTGGGTTTCTCCTTTGAAGGTAAATACTACATGGATAAGTGCATGCCCATGGGCTGCTCCATTTCATGTGCATATTTCGAACAGTTCAGCTCCTTTCTAGAATGGGCCCTGAGACAATCTACAGGTCACCAGTATGTCATGCACTACCTTGACGATTTTCTTTTTCTGGGCCCAGCGGGATCACGGGAGTGTGCGTCAGCATTGCAGGAATTTTGCGTGCTCATGCGTACCTTCGGGGTCCCCCTGGCAAAGGAAAAAACGGTAGGCCCATTGACATGCTTGGAATTCTTGGGAATTGAATTGGATTCAGTAGAAGGCTGCTTTAGATTACCCACAGATAAGATACAGAAATTCAAGGCATCACTAGAACTATGCCTGCAGTCAAAGAAAGTTACACTACAACTGTTACATTAGACGGTGGGCCAGTTAAACTTTGCATTGCGAGTAATTCCCATGGCACGCCCGTTTTCCCGCTCCATTGCACAAGCCATGAGGGGTCTGCGGGAAAAACATCACCGTACATGGCTATCTGTTGAGGTTCGCCAGGATATGCGGATATGAATTGCATTTCTGGAGGACTTTAATGGCAGAGTGCTGTGGGGTGCCCCCACGCTTTCCTCAGATGACTTGGGTTTATGGACTGACGCGGCAGGCAGTGTGGGGTTTGGTGCAATCCTTGGCAGTAAGTGGGTGGCTCAGAGGTGGCCCGCCTGGTGGGAAGAGAGCGGGCTGACGGCTAACATTGGGTTCCTCGAACTCTTCCCAATCTGGGTGGCATTGAAAGTGTGGCCGGAGGATTTGGCCAACCGCTCAGTCATTTTCTGGTCAGATAACATGACCGTGGTTGAATGCATCAATCAACAAGCGGCGAGGTGTCCATTCATACTGCGCCTGATGATGTGTTGCATGACATTGAATATACATTTCAGGGCCAAACATGTCCCAGGGGGTTTAAATAATGCAGCTGATGCCCTTTCTCGCTTTAAGATGCAGGTATTCAGGGATCACATGCCGGAGGCAGAGGTATCCCCAGCACATTTCCCAGCGACTCTCTGGCAGATTGGTGCCCCCAGCTACAAGACCTCGTGGAAGCCAGCCTAGCGCCAAAGACAAGGACAGCTTACGAAGGGGCGTTCAGGTCTTACTGTAACTTTCTGGGACAGGGTTGGGAGAGCGAGTGGAAATTAGAAGCTAGCTTCAACAGTTACATGAGCGCTTTGCACAAGGAAGGGCGCACTGTGGCGACAGCTAACAGACACAAAGCAGCAGTCTCCTTTTTCGCACGTGCCAAGGGAGTAAAGGATCCTACAAATAGCTTCTTAGTTCAGAAAGCGTTGAGGGGGTGGCGGCGCTTACAGGCACCCACCATTGATGCTAGGAAACCGATTGGTTTGGAACGACTGTCAGCAGTTCTACTCGCCTTCCCTGACACATGTAGCTCTACGTCCGAAGTGGTTTTATTTAGAGCCGCATTTTCTTTGGCATTTTATGGGGCTTTCAGGATAGGCGAACTGGTGGCAGCCAATGAACTGGATAGTGTAGGCGGCCTTCAGCTGCATGATGTGAGCATAAGGGGCGACGCAATGCGGATTTACATTAAGAAATCAAAGACTGATCAGGAAGCGAGGGGTCAAAGCCTGGTATTACACAGGGCACAAAACAACAGGTGCTGCCCGGTGACACATGTGGAGGAATTGATTAGGCAGCGGGCGCAGGAGTCTAGGGGAGCATTACTAATGCATAAGGATGGTACCCCCTTGACCAGTTTCAGTTTCAAAGGGTACTAGCCATGAGTATGGCCAAGGCAGGCTATAACCACAAAGAATTTGGGACACACTCCTTCCGGATAGGGGCGGCCACAGAGGCGACGGCTCGAGGGTTGAATACAAATAGTGTTCAAAGGATTGGGAGGTGGTCATCTAATGCTTATAAGCGTTACGTGCGGTTACACATGTTGTAAGAAGCAGCCTCCTTTTTGTGTGTATAACGCCTGCTGCTTTTTGTCTGGTTATTTACAGTTTCTCGGGCCTGTGACGCAGGACGGAAACTGCTCAAGGATCATCACAACAATCCATCAACATCACGGAACAGCAAGGAGGACACAAAGAAGACTTTGGTAGTGTGGGTAGTGGGCCACTCATATGTGAAACGTGCTAACCCAATTTTTCTTGCAGGAGCGGGTAAACTGAGGGCGGAGAGCGCGGCTGTATGGTTTCCTTTCATGGCAGGGGGGGCTTCACCTCAGTCAGCTTAGGGATTTTATGTCTGACTTACTCAGACGGCATACCTCACCTCCTTCAGCGGTGATCCTACATCTGGGGGGGAATGATTTAACGGATCTAGGGAGAAGGGTCCTCCTGGAAGAAATCATATCAGCAGCAGGGTGGCTGGCAAAACGATTACCAGGTAGTACTATTGTATGGTCACAGCTGATACCAAGATTGCACTGGAGAGGGGGGGACTCGATCAGCGCGTTGAATCACTCGGTAAAGAGGGTCAACAACAAGCTGGACAAGCTATTCCGAACTCCGGTCTTACAGACCATACCTCACGGTTGCATCTGGGGAGAGCAGTTTTATGTGCGGGACGGGGTACATTTAACAGAGGCAGGAAATGCCCTATTTATAAGGAACATCTTAGCATGGGTAGAGGGTTTTTCAAGGGGGATATGACCTTTTGCAGTGTAGTCTTTGGGGGGGCCAGATAGTCGGTCAACTATACTGGCCTGTGGCGGTAAGGTCATAATCGGTGAGCAGCAATTTAAGGTCCTTAGGGGGGGGCGGGCCCATTCACGAAAGGGGCCGCCCAGGGGGAGGGGCCACTGGTCTCTCCCAGAACTTCAGGGGCAGGATATCCATCGCTTAGAAGGGTGCGGGGGAGGGAGTCTACGCTTTCCTCAGGCTGGTAGCCACCCCGCACATACACTATGACGTCATCAAGGTGCGCGAGTGTAAGGGCCCTCCTGTTATGGTTAAATGAAGTTCAGGGTGCGCACGGGGTAAACGGGCACTGGTTGCGCATGCGCATCTCGGACATGAGAGCGTAGCTGTAAAAGGATCTGACACCGGTTAGCGACCTTGCCGTAGGACCAAAAATTATTAGAATGCACACCTATTTTCAGGATGTTAGATTCGGTTAGGAACCACGCTGTACTAGCTACTTGTTAAGGTTAGCCCATCATATCGTGTCAAAAATGGATGTAAATCTAATGTTCTGAAGTTTGCATTTAATAATTGCGTAAATGTTTATTTTATTAAAATTTTTAATTTTGTTTCATATTTTAATAAATACGGCCAGGGGGTCTCTGATCCCCTGACTTCCAAAGACTCATGTGTTGACTTGTTAAATTGGTAACGTATGCTGTGTGTTTAGGCGGGGGGGTGGCCGGTAGTCCCAGACCATGAGAAAAGGGGGGGGCCAATCGGCCCCCCACGCACACATGGCGGGGCCCGGCCCCTCCCCTCTCCCGCCGATCCCTTCATGGTTGTACGTCCCCGCCCTTGCCCCGGAAGTGGTTTTGCACTTCCGGGCCGGGGGGCGGGGCCGCAGCTAGGAAGGGGTTAAGAGCCTGGGGAGCGCGGGAAGCGGACTCTTTGTGCCCGCGCTTCCCAGGCTCGCTCCTCGCCCCATCGTTGGGCTGTTTCATTTTCCCCACCCACCATCCCCGGCTATTAGAATTTTGGGGAGGACAATGGTAGGTATACTGGGTATCGCTATGCAAGGTCATAGGAGTGAAATGTTTTCCTTCCTTAGGCTCTTTTTCCCGTTTCCAGGCAAATGTACATATGTATATGTTTTGCGTGTTTTGCTGTGGCTTTAACTCTTTTTCCTTAGGCCTTTTTTCCCTCTTAGAATAGTAATGTCGTATTTATTATGTGGATCTGGCGGTAAGGTCATAATCGGTGAGCAGCAATTTAAGGTCCTTGGGGGGGGGGGGGCGGGCCCATTCACGAAAGGGGCCGCCCAGGGGGAGGGGCCACTGGTCTCTCCCAGAACTTCAGGGGCAGGATATCCATCGCTTAGAAGGGTGCGGGGGAGGGAGTCTACGCTTTCCTCAGGCTGGTAGCCACCCCGCACATACACTATGACGTCATCAAGGTGCGCGAGTGTAAGGCCCTCCTGTTATGGTTAAATTAAGTTCAGGGTGCGCACGGGGTAAACGGGCACTGGTTGCGCATGCGCATCTCGGACGTGAGAGCGTAGCTGTAAAAGGATCTGACACCGGTTAGCGACCTTGCCGTAGGACCAAAAATTATTAGAATGCACACCTATTTTCAGGATGTTAGATTCGGTTAGGAACCACGCTGTACTAGCTACTTGTTAAGGTTAGCCCATCATATTGTGTCAAAAATGGATGTAAATCTAATGCTCTGAAGTTTGCATTTAATAATTGCGTAAATGTTTATTTTATTAAAATTTTTAATTTTGTTTCATATTTTAATAAATACGGCCAGGGGGTCTCTGATCCCCTGACTTCCAAAGACTCATGTGTTGACTTGTTAAATTGGTAACGTATGCTGTGTGTTTAGGCGGGGGGTGGCCGGTAGTCCCAGACCATGTGCATTGGCACTGCTGAGCGCTTGGATACAATTCCTGGCATTTCCAATCTGGTTTACGCACACGCATATCCCGTGCTCTGTCTCCTCTATCACGGAAGAATACTTCCTTTCGATACCTGTTACTTTCTGATCCACTGCTGCTGCTGCTTACCCATTTGGATATACAGACTGTGAGATCCTTTTATGTTATGAACTACGACACCTTGGGGTTCATTAACTTTACAGTCTAAGTACAGACTACTTTTATTTACTGTCAAGTTCGGCACATGCCTCCAACTCCCGCAGTTGCAAGAGGAGTGACGTTAACTCCTCCAATTCTTCTGTAAAGAAGCTTCTGAGGCTCTTTTGACTGGTAAGTGGATTTACATCTATGGATTGGACATGCACTACCACAGTCTTATGGTGTAATTAGCCACAATATATATCTAGAGCTAATAGATTTCACTGTTCCTTATACAGCCCTCATTGTTTCCTGTTCTTCTTCCCGGGTGTTATCAGTTCCTCCAATTGGAGAAAGAGTGGTGGACACTCTATACTTCCTTCCCCCAACTCCTAGGAGACAGTTACCTGTGAAGGGGTCTTTTCCTTACCTACCCCCAGGTTGGTGGCAGCTCCTGGGGTCCGATTGGAGAACGAACCGCAACACTCTGCGCTACATCGCGCACACTACTCTTGGATAGCCTTCTGGCAGCGCGGGCATGATCTAAGATGCCGGTGCCGCTTTGCTAATTTTTAAAATAATTTTAAGATACCACTTACCATTTTGTGCACTGTATTGTTTTTTAAAAGCTCCTATAGCATTGTACCTCACCCCGTTCCACCGCGGCTGACTGTGCCGTTTGTGTGGAGGGCGAGGCGCCATCTTGGATCGGGCCGGACCGGAGCTAGCGGTCTAGCTCTTCTGGGGAGGGCAGGGTTAAAATGAAATGTGTATCCGGGAGCGCAGCGGACGAGTACAGCGGGAGCGACGATGGCGCGCCGAAGGTGCGCCTAAGGTAAGCCAGTCTGAGCCTGCCCGCGGCCGGCCGGGACCAGGGGCCAACATTAATGCCCAAACTATTACTTACACTATAGATTAATTATTTACTCTAAGGCCTCCCGAACACCTTTGCCCCACTCTAACCTTGCACGTATTAAAACGTACCTCTTTATATGGCCTTTCAAAAATTAAATACTCTGCTTCCAATTTTACTCCTAAACAACACTCACACATTTTTAGTCGGCTACCCCAAAAACCCCAAGTCAAACTTTGTTGTATCTATCTTAACACACGCTCTATGGCTAAGTATCAAGTTGATATATTTTTATTACTAACATCTGAGAAACCCGATATTGTGTTTTTATCTGAAACCTGGCTTACCCAGGATTCATTGCCAGATATCCTAGCCTCCCTCCCAGCGGACTATTACATCCTTACTGCTAATAGATCTGCTGGTAAGAAGGGTGGAGGAGTGGCTGTTATTATCCACAACACACATAAATTTACAACACTCCCCTCTCTTGTTTTGACCTCCACTGAGAATGTTGGTTTAAAGACTGACACTGATAGTGGAGCAATATTAGTAGTTTTGATTTATCGGCCCCCTCAATCTATGCCCAGCTTCCCAGGATCACTGGCCGAACAAATGGCCCCCCTTGTAACAAATTACTCTAAAGTTGTCCTAATTGGGGACTTTAACCTTTGGTTTGATGACACTGAGGCAGACCCACAGGCTGCAGAACTGAAGGATCTACTCTCTGACTTGAATTTAACTCAACATATTCACTCTCCTACCCATGAGAAAGGCCATAGTCTAGATCAAATATGGTCCTATAACATATCACTAACCATACCTTCCATAAAGGTGGTGGAGACGGAAATACAGCCCTTTCGCTGTGCAACTCCGCCCTCCAGATGAAGTCCCGCATTTTCATAGAGGGGCATTTCTGGAGCTCAACAACTGAACTTGTCTGTTTGGGCTGGCATTAGCCTTGCCTGTCCAGCACTGCAGCGACCCCTGGAACTGTAATACTCCCCCCCCGGAGGTACTATCTACATTGACATTTCCATCCTCATATTATTTTTATCGTTTATTTTTATTTTTATTTTTACTTTTGTCACTATCCTGCTGCCTCTCTTGTTTTTGCTCCCCCCTCTCTTTTTGCTGATCACTCGCAGAAGAAACATTTCCCTTGCTGCATCTCAAAATGGCTGTGCTTGTATTCGTCCCCTTACTTTCATGACTTTTTGTGCTTCGTTTCTCAAAATGGCTGTGGTCATAAATATCTCCTACTTCTCCTCCCCCTACCACTGACCATCTCGTAGCCCTGTTTAATTCTTTGCCCTACTGGATCATCAAAACTGCTATATGACTCTATTCCCCAAATCCACTGCTAGTGAAAACGGACTTAGAAATAGGACCCTCCTCCTCACAACCTCTATCCTTCTCATCAGGATAGAAACAGGACTTTCTCCTTATTCCACGAAAACCTATGTAATAGAGATAGGACAACTCTGCCTCTCTCCTGTCATAGAAATAGACAAAGGACTTTCTTTCCTCTCTAAAGTGTCGGCCATCTTTGACTAGTCCCAAACCTGTCCTAGTCTAGTCTCACCGCAGGCTTCCGAATCACTCCCTCCCCGGCTGTAATTGCCCTATATACATTCCCTTCAACTATTACTTCCCTACATAGCCACCCTCTTTCTTCCTTATTATATTATATTATATCCGAGCGGAGATTGCAGGCTGAGCTTTGAAACTCAGCACCGGCACCTAACAAAGCCTTCCTCGCCAAGCGCTGAAATGCCTTAGCTGTTTTGGCAATCGAATTGTTTAAATCAAGAGAAGACACTTTCTTGATTCTAAATTGAGGGTTTATATATATTCATATTTATAGTGACAGGCCAGGTGGAATTCCAGGAGCGAAACAACACTGACTTGAATGGACTAGTTACAACTACACCGAAATTGCGTGATCCAATCTAGCCATACAAAATGGTGCCAAAACCTAGACTTTGACGACTTCGAGTCCCCTCAGGATGGACGCGTTACCATTAGAATAACAACGCCACTTTTTCAACAGAAACACTCCTGATCTATTTTTCCTTTGAATTCTAAACTGCTCCCTTCCTTTAGCCTGGAGCTCCACCTTGTGGCCTAATCCTGAACTTCGTCCCCCTTTACCTATTTTATCCTACATGTCCTGTTAATTTTTCGATCTGCCCCTCATATGCTTTTATGGTTTTACTTTTGATGCTTTTAACAAGCGCCAGTCACAATATGTCTTATATGTTTTGTCGTTTTTCCTCCCCCCTATAGTTATCTTACACTACCAATCTTGTAGTGATTTTCGTGTCAACCTCGATACAACCTCCTATTCAATTGCCTTCCTAGCCCCCTTTTTTTTTTCTACACTATGGCCCATGACCTCCCTTTGTGTATTTGTGCTAGGATTATTTGATTCGCTGGACTGTTTTAACAATGCACCAAACTTGAGAATATGTGCAGTTTGATGACCCGATAATTTTGTTCCTGAGCCCAGCGATCCTCACCCTGTGTAGCTTTGCGGGGATTCATTGTTTGCTTTGCTGGGGATATTTCAACATTGCTTTAATTTTGCTCCCCCCTTATGTAGCGGTGATGTGATTTGTTTGTTTTGATGCACTTTATTCTTTTGTTTACCTCTGAGGCGGAAAGCCGGAGGACTGTATTTTGCTCTGTGTTTTAAAACTTACTTGTCACTTGCACTGCTTTTAAAAACCTACTCACTTGTTTCAGACGCGCTTGCCTAACGCGCCGAGCAGCCCTCCTGACACCCCCTGACACAGCGGAACGTAGCGCTGATACAGGGAAACCCCTCAAACCGCCATCGCGGCTCGAAGGCAGAGACACGTCCACAACGAGGCCACGCCCACATCCCACGCCTCAAATGTGTCGGCCATACCAGCGCAGCGGACGTGCGCAGCGGGAGCGCCGTTTGCGCGCCGAAGGCACGCCTAGGGCAAGCCCGTCTGCGCCCGTCCGCGCACGGCCGGGCTCAGGGCCAGAACCCATGCCGGACCTAGCTTCCCCTAGGGTAAGCTTCTCGCGTCGGGACCTCCTCAGTCTCAGACCCAGCAATGATAGCTCATGTAACTATGTCCATGATCTTGACGGACCATTTACCAGCTGCACACTCTGCTGCCCAGTCCAGCTACAACTCCACAGTCGACCCGCCATTCCTTCGGCTCTTAAACTGGCCACTCTGAACTGTCGCTCACTCCCTATGCACGCGCTGTTCATTAATCACCTAATAGAAGACCACGAGATCGACATTTTGTTCCTCTCTGAAACATGGCTTACCGACCACTCGGACTCAGACGTTGTTCGAGCCCTCCCTCCGGGCTTCCTTATCCAATCCCAACCTCGTCCTTCAGGCAGAGGAGGAGGACTGGCCATCATCTACCGGGACTACCTCTCTTGCAGAGCCAACGACGCTCATATCCTGGACTCCGAAAGCCTCTATTTTACCATCCAGTTAGCGCCGACTAGCTCACTGTCCGGCCTCCTAGTTTATCGTCCCCCTGGCCACTCTGGCCCTTTTGCCAGCGCTCTCTTAGAAGCCATAGCGTCTCAGGCCCACTCCACATCTAACTTCGCGATACTAGGAGACCTCAACATCCACTTCGATGACCCCCTGGATACAGAGGCAGTCGACTTGATTGCAGAACTGGCTGCCTACGGTCTCCACCTCATCAACTCTGGAGCCACACACACTAAAGGTCATTTACTCGATCCAGTGTTTACCAACATCCCCACCCTTCAAGCCAAAGAGTCCCTACCCCTCCCGTGGACGGACCACTTCATGGTCTCTCTCCGCCTACCAGGAGCCTTCAAGAAACTCCACAAACCCACCACCTATACCAGGAACAGGGCATGGGCCAGACTCTCCATACACAGGAATGGGCCAGAACCCTGAACTCTACCACCCCTACCCCTACCCCTTCGGAAGATCCGGTCACCGCAGATAGCAAATTCAGGGAGTGGATCTCCATGTCACTCGACTCTATCCTCCCCTTAAAAACCCGTGAGGATAAAAACGGGAAATTAGGATCTGCCCCAAAGACTGCAAAAAAGCAGAGCGACTATGGAGGAAAGACTGGCTGCACGCCAGCAAGGAAGCCTATCAGAGGTCGGTGAGAATCTACAAATCAACCCTGAAGCTCACTAAAGCCTCACACTACGACACTAGAATAAAAAACTCCACCAACTCGGCAAGAGAATCCTTTCTCATCGCCAAAGAGCTATTGAAAATACCAGCTCCCCCCTCATCCATCACTCCCCCGGCGGACAGAAGTGACGAATTGGCTACCTACTTCAACTCCAAAATCGCACGTATTCTAGTCTCCCTCCCCCATCCCTGCCTGCTGAACCACATGGACAATGATGCATCTTCCAACCTCTCAGGAAACATCATGCATCCTCAGCTGACCGCTTTCAGAGCAGTAACACTGGACGAAGTAAGCACAACCATGGCCAAAATGAAAAGCGGCTCCCCTCTAGATCCTGCCCCCATTAGATTCCTGAAAACAGTAGCCCCTGTCATCGTGCCTACGATCACGGAGCTGATAAACATCTCGCTATCTCAAGGCTCTGTCCCCCCAAGCTGGAAGAGTGCAGTAGTCAAGGCACTCCTAAAAAAACCTCATTTGGACCCCGCCGACATGGCGAACTACCGCCCAATCTCACTCCTCCCATGCGTCAGCAAAATGGCCGAGAAACTGGTCAATGGGCAACTGTCACAGTTCCTTGAATCAAACAACCTTCTGCGGCAATCACAAACTGGATTCCGCCCGGGCCACGGCACAGATACCGCCCTCCTCGCTGTCATCGAGGAGGCAAGGTGCATCCTGGATTCAGGAGGGTCAGTGGCAGTGATCCTCCTGGACCTCAGCGCAGCCTTCGACACGGTTAACCACCGTGTCCTACTCCATCGGCTGGCCGTGGCAGGGTTCGCAGGTTCGGCGCTCACATGGATAGAATCCTTCCTTTCAGGGCGCTCGTTCCAGGTATGGGATGGCAACTCCCACTCTGCCTCCCTCCCCCTTGCGAGCGGAGTCCCCCAGGGGTCATCCCTAAGCCCCACTTTATTCAACGCCTACATGGCCCCCCTCGAGGATGTCGTCGCCCCCTTCGGGATTAAGATAGTGAGCTATGCGGACGACACGCAATTGGTCGTCTCACTCCCACATCTGGACAATCACCCAGACAATCTGCCGAACTGCCTCCAACAAATTCACCACTGGATGTGCGAGTCATCGCTCAAGCTAAACGGATCAAAGACAGAAGTCATGCTTTTGGGCAAGCAATGGACCACCATCCCCTCTTCGGTCTGGCCAGACGTCTTCGGGGAAGTACCCACCCCGAAACAAGTAATTAAGACCTTAGGAGTCTGGCTGGAACCCAAGCTGTCTCTGAAAACCCAAGCAACCAAAACAGCAGGCACCTGTTTTGGTCTCATGCGCTCCATCCGCAGGATCCTCCCACTACTTCCGCCCCTATCTAGGAAACTCTTGGTCCAAGGCCTAATCCTTGCGCGGCTAGACTACAGTAACACGGTCTATCTAGGAGCTCCTGAAGCCACTATGGCTAAACTTCAGCGTACGCAAAACGCAGCTGCCCGGCTCCTTATGAATCTCCCTTCCAGAGTCTCAGCCAGACCAGCGATCAAGGCCCTCCACTGGCTTCCAATACGACAAAGGGTAGAATTCAAGGCCCTGTGCACCGCACACAAACTTCTCAACGGTCTCGGCCCTGCTATCCTGAGAGACCTGGTTACCCCCTACAAGGCCCCCAGATCCCTACGCTCGAACAATGAGCGTCTGGCCAACGTCCCCAGATACAGGAAGGCACGCACCGGCGGTAGACGCTTTTCTGTAAAAGCATCCTCAGGATGGAACTCACTTCCTCGCCCCCTGAGGCAGGAACCCAGCCATCTCCTTTTCCGGAAAAAATTGAAAACGCTGCTGTTCCCAAAATAAAGTCCCCTCTCCCCTCTGGCCTCCACAAATGCTACAGCGCGGGGATGCCTCCGGGTCACCAGGCACTCTATAAATCGCTAAATAAATAAAGCCTTGTATCTGGTCTGATCACTTTTTTATTTACTTTACAATCACTGTCGATACGAGCATGAAACGGTTATTTCAGACTGGTGGGAAAACTAGGAAATGGACGGGTATTGATACATCGGCTTTTCTTGACACCTTAGCCACCACCCTGCCCTCACTGACCAAAGACATTGATGTCATGGAGGAGACCTTTTCTCACTGGATTCTTACGGCTGCAGATACTCATGCACCTTGCGTGAACTTCTCTCGTTCACGTCCTAATGATGCACATAAATGGTTCACCACACAACTGAAGACTCTAAAACTCGAAGTCCGCCAAAAAGAAAGGAAGTGGAGGACTAGGTATCTACCTCATGATAAAGCGATCTATTGCTTAGCCCGGAAGAACTATCAAAAAAACCTTCTTAAAACATAAAGCCACTTACTTTTCAGAAAAAATCCTAAATTTCCAGAATAAATCCAAAGATGTATTCAATATAGTGAATGATCTTTGCAACAGTGACAGAACAACCCCCTCGGTCACTCCTTCACAAGAGCTATGTGATTCTTTAAATCTCTTTTTCATAAACAAAATTACTACTATAAAACAGAGTATACTTAACCTTCCCGCCCCTGTTCCTCTGGATGACAGCTATTATAACACTACTACATTAGACTCATTTCCCCCGATTGATACAAAAACATTGTCTGATCTATTTTTACGTGTTAAATCTGGATCACCCGACGACACCTGTCCCCCACACATATTTAGAGAGGTAGGACTAGCCATTCCCCAAGTTGTGCTCTCATTGCTGAATGAATCACTTATACAAGGCAAGGTCCCTTGTAGTTTTAAGAACGCCCTGCTCATCCCTCTGATTAAAAAACCAGGAGCAGACCCACTTGACCCGATAAATTACAGGCCTATATCCCTTTTACCTTATGCATCTAAAATTCTGGAAGCCTACGTCTCCTCCTGCCTGTCTACGTTTATCGAAAAATCCGAATATCTGGAACCAAATCAGGCTGGTTTCCGTCCCTGTCATTCGACGGAGACCGTGATCCTAGCTGTCCAAAATACCCTAAGATCTAATGCTGATAGAGGCATACATCAGGCTCTAGTACTCCTTGACCTATCGGCCGCGTTCGACACGGTTGACTATACCATTCTTGTCAACCGTGTCGAACAGGCCGGCCTCAGAGGACCTGCCTTAAACTAGATCACCTCTTTTATAACAGGGCACTCGCAGTTAGTGAGACTGGGCACCTTTACAGCTCCCAAAACTCCTACTACATGTGGGGTTCCTCAAGGATCCTCATTATCACCTCTACTATTCAATCTTTACCTCCGCCCATTACTTCACTCTTTAAGGAACTCCAAAGTTACCATTTACAACTATGCGGATGACCTCCAACTTGTCTTTCCTCTTAACACCGCAGATTCTGTGACAGACTTCCAGAACACTATGACACATATACAGAGGTGGATGAACCTTAACCATCTAAAACTTAATTCAGGCAAGATCTTGCCTGGGAAGAGTGAACTGAGCTGGGGCCCATGGTTCTGGCCATCTGACATGGGAGCCCCACCCACAAAATCCCTCTCTGTTAAAAGCCTGGGGGTCACGCTGAGCGCAGATCTCTCTTTGAAAGGACAAGTTGGAACAGTAGTCTCCGCTAGTTTTTTCCAACCTAAAAAAATAAAAAAAATAGCCCAGTTCCTGACACAATCTGCTCTTATTCAGGTTGTCATTGCCCTTGTTCTTTCCCGATTGGATTTTTGCAATAGCCTCTATCTGGGACTTCCAGTAGGCCAGTTGAAAAGACTTCAGCTTGTTCAAAATCAAGCAGCTAGGCTGATTTGTAGACAATCTAAATGGCAGCCTATTAGACCTGGCCTGGAAAGATTACATTGGCTACCTGTAAAACAAAGGGTTGTGTTCAAGACTGAATGTATTATCTTTAAAGCTTTACAGGATACAGGCCCAAAATTCATTAGGAAACTTGTTTCCAGATATAATCCTTCACTAAACCTTCGTTCTGTGCATAAAAGCTTTCTGGTTGTCCCCACCTTTAAGAAAAAATGTCTGTGGGGCAACTGTTTTGATTATCTTGCAGCTACCTTCTGGAATTCTCTTCCCCTGCCTATAAGGCAGAGCCCTGATCTTCTTACTTTCAGACACTCTCTCAAGACTTGGCTTTTTAAACAGGCTTACCTTTAGAGTATTGTTTTGTGTTATGTTTTTCTCTGATAGCGCCATGAAGCCCACGGGCGTACGCGCGCTTAATAAATAAATTTTAACATAACATAACATAACATTTATCTGCTTTTTATAAGAAATGTAGATTTGCTCACCTGTTTCCCATGCTCTCATCCCCTCAAGCCTTGTGAGGAAAAGTGAATAATTCTGTACTCTAAATCCAAAAGCACTGGTTCTTGGTTCTCAGCTGCCCTTTTGTGTTATGGTCAGTGAGTTGCATAGCTTTCAAAGTAAAATGAAAAATACATGTATCTGAACTCGAATTAATCTTGCTATATATTCCCTTTTGCAAACATTTTCCCAGTGATGCCATTCAATTTATTTTCTACAATGCTGTGGGATTTTTATCATGCGCTCATCTGGAAACAATCAGTTAACATGGAGTAAAAAATATCCATTCTTTTGAGACCTGCACCTAGCTTTTCCATCAAATGTGACAAATGTAATCCATTTTATACAGTTTTAAAATATATGGACTTATTGCATTTGTAGATTTATCTTTTTGTCCATGTTACTGATGTCCACATTAGGTCTCTTCAGTGACGTCAAATAAGATCAATAGTCCTGCGGTGTCACTTTCTGTGATGTAAATCCTTGTGATGTTACATGCAAATTGGAGGGGCCTCACATCCTCCCTTTCGCCCGGGGCCACAGAAGTCCTAGGACCGGCCCTGACGTGGGCCCTCGGTTAATGCGAGCATCGAAGTGTGGCACATGGGGTGCGCTGGGACCAGCTAGTTCGGGAGCAGGACGTCTAAAGATGCCACCCCCCCCCCCTGCAGTTAAAACCAAGCCTTGCTATCAGCGTCGGATTAGTCACGCGGGCACTTGGGAAATGCCCGAGGGGCCGGTGTCCAGTTCCTGCTGTGGGTGGCTTTTATCAGCAGTCTGGGGCCGATTTGTGATGGTTTCTGCACTGTTCGGATTCTGCCAGTGGCCCAGCAGGTGCCTGAGTGGCCTTTCTGTAGGCAGATGAGCGCCCATTACTACCTTTTTATCAAGGGCAGGGGTGTCACTCCCTTTCTCTCGCTGGGCCTGCCCATTAATATATGCATATTGATCGGAGCAAGAGGGCCTGAGCAGAAGTGGCCTTCAGGTGTGTATCATCAGTGTAAACTATTACGTATATTACTCCCCCCCCTTTTTTAACAATAAAAGTACGCAATTTCGCAGGAGCAGTGTTTTGAGGAAAGGCAATATGCAAATGTGGGCCACTTTTTTTTAGAGTGCCCGGGACGATTTTTAATCCCAATCCAACCCTGCTTGAAATTACTCGTGAGCCTTGCATATTGCACTAAGCAGGCAACACCAAAAATGCAATGAAGTACCCGTCAATGCTGAGGCCTGTGATTTCGCACCCCCTGCCATAAGAGAAATAGATTGGCATTCCCCCCTTTTATAATCGAAAGCAAAGTGCACAGCACCATACATAAGATCAGGACTGTGCCAGTAAAAAATACATAATGCTAAACACATTAAATAAGTGCAGCAGTACTTCATGATAAGCTGCAGGTTCAGTGCTGATAAACAGTTGAAATCTATGGTACCGAGAAGTCCAGCGGGAAATTGATATCACTGCCCCATATTAACACGCCATGAGAAAACATGATGAGAAACAAGCTAGGCTCACCTTTGAGAGGCAGCACACTGGAGGACAAGCCCTGTCAGATGACACTTCTGAGAATACAGCAGCTAAATCGAAGCCAACACAAGAGAAAGGCCCAGACCTCCAACTGCTCCTACTTGAAAGGAAGCACAGCTTGGAAACATACATCCCAAGATAGATACCCTCACAGATCGTCTGACCCACATAAAAGAGCGCATGAACACCCATAGCAATCGTGTCAGGCCACTGGAACGACGGACATCAGCCACAGAGAGTGTCGCAAAGGACACATTGAGAAGCTACTCCAGAAGGAGAAAGTGCTGGAAGTAATAAGAGCCAAACATGAAGGCTTTGTTACGGCGGGATTTCTGATCTATTTCTATAGGTCTAGATCCCAACTCAGGTCGACTGAACCGTTGATACCTGTCATAGAGTAAAAGGCAATCCACTACTAGGTCAATCAGTTAAGGACTTACACCACTCTAAAGAACCACTTACTACGAATAAGTTTTAAAAGTTTATTATAAAGCCAAAGTTAACTGGAGATACAAACATCTCAAAATAAGGTTCAAAAGATATACTGGTATCAATACAAACATACATTTTCTAAATGCTCTTAGTCGGCAGAAGAATATCACCAAAACCAACTCAAAAATCATCAGAATTGCAAGAATAGACACAAGCTGTAGCTTATGAATCATTTACAGAAAGGAAGAAAATCCAGATTAGACTGTCCCTACACTAGACTAAGTGACATCCCTACTTAGTAAAATCTTAACCTAAAAAGGTGTCAGCCGTGGTGACTTCCAAAGAAGATCACTCACTTCCCTTAGTCTTCGTTGTAAATCGGTGTCTCGCAGTTTTCCTATCTGCCTACCCATCCGCTCTCTTAGGTTCCTCAGACCATCTGCCCTAACTCCACCCAGGGGTGCTGTCCCTAATACAAAATCACATTTACAATAGAAACGCCCTTTAGAGACGCCCCTCACGTGGTGTCAGTTCTGGCATTTTCCATGCTGATACTCCTCTGGGCCCATCGTTAGCGTTGACCTTGCTTCTCAGGCTCTTCTCCGGCAGGACGGTACCCCCCAGGAAATTCCTGAAGCCTCCTCCAGGCCTGTGCCTGGCTCCCTGAACAAAACTCTATTCATCACTCTCTTGATTGGAACCTCCTCACACCTGCAAACAGACACTTGTACAGTGGGCCCCAAATTCCGGCCTCCACCATATCTTCTAAGTCGTAAACCATCGAGCAGTCTCTGCAATTTAAGCTTAACATGACATTCCTCTAACTAACACATGCAGATCAAAAGAAATGAACTTCTCTATTCAGGCCTATTAGAATTACATGAAACGGGCCTGTGCACTCTATAAACCTTTAATTTCTTTGTCTAAACAGTATTCTAACTCATTACACACAATGGTTATATGAAACACTTCTATAAAACATATATTTCAGTTCTATGATCAATAATACTTTGAATTACAACAACATTAAAATCCATATCATGTGAAAGTATAACAGCACCTTTCATTCTCTGTGAACTGCCATGTGGCCTACACATTTCTACGTTTATCAGTATTACATTCTCCTCTACAACAGCCACATAACATGGGATTTCAACATTATTCTAACATCTCTACACACTTCTACATTAGCTTTTCACACTGATATATGCATTCTAATTTAATTAAACACTCTTATGTATTTTATCTACTAAACTAATGCAACATGCTTGTAAATATGGTGCACTTCTAATTTTTCTCGATTTGCGCTCTCTCAGTTCCCCCCTTTGATGACTTTTAGTAGTCATCACCATCACAACACCATCCCTGAGGTATGAACTAAATCAAACTGAACTCGTTGTAGTACTCTCTCGTTTCATCATCTCTAGAGCCCTCAGACTCCTGTACTGATTATCCTGCATCGCAGCTAATCTCCTCTCCTGCTCTCTCATGGATCTCTGCAACCTATTTGATCTCTACCATTGGTACAGCCGCACCAATCCCCACAAAGTGATTATACAAATCACTATTATGATGATAGGTTTCAGTATGTACCAAATGAAACCCTTTCCTAGGTTGGCAAACCAACCTCCAACTTTACCCATTCCATGACCTACTTTTTCCCACACATTTACCTGTGTCAAATCCTCAATCTCATGATGAATTTCAGTGATGTTCCGTATATACTTTTCTAGAGGTTTTGAATTGTCTGGAATGTAAGTACAACATTCCTGAACCTTCAAAGCCTTACAGACTCCTCCCTCTTTGGCTAACAGAACGTCTAGAGCAAGTCGGTTCTGAAGAACCATTGCCCTTATCGATTGCATCTCTCCCTCCACCAGCATTAATGATCTAGCAGTACTGGCGGACAACCTATCTACAACTGTTGCCAATCTTCTGATCTTGACATCATTCAGTACTATCCCTAAAAGAGGAAACATAGCACCAAATACGTCTCCAACTACCTCCTCATCGCTTACATCCCTTCTTCCTCTAGCTTGAGTTCTTCCCTCTATAATTCCTAGATCCTTAGCATGGTATATTTTGGGGAAGACAATTGCTAAATAACATGATCCATACCAATTATCCGGCAGTTTCACGTATGCATTTCTTCCACAAACAAAATATACATTCGGGATCACCTGCATTCCCTTCAAGAAATCCTTGGTATAATATTCTAATTGGAAAGCATGTTCACAATTTACTTCTCCCACAAACACATTCTCATCATAGGTTTTACCCCTATATATACACAGTTTCCCTTTTTTCTCTCGATCTAAAGCTATTGGACCATTACTACCCTTTCTTTGGTGTGACCTTTCTTCCTCGGTCCAATCTGTTTTCCATTGGCCTGAAGCCTTTAAGATCTTCTGTCTCCTGTACCGATCATCCACCTGCCCTATAAACCTTTTCTCAATTTCTGACACTTTACAAGTCAAATTATTTCTTCGGGCATGTGAAGTATCTAACGTTTTCCAAGGAATGAAAAATTTCTTTAGTCTATCTTCACTCTTATAATATCCCCACTTGTTCATGTGCTTGTAGTTTGGAACTTCTGGTAAAAAAGCATCAAAATTTGAAAAATAATATTCAAAACCATCACGTTCATAAAATATACTGAGCAACAAACTACATGTGATTCCATAAGTCAATGGAAGATGATGATATCTAATACCTTTGTCTACAGAGGCTGGCAATTGCATACACACGTAGCAATCTTTTGCCTCCATAGCATCAATATATTCATAAAGCAATTTAGCATATGCATTTGATTTGAAATTTCCCTGTGATTCATCCACATGCAACCTACGAGTCTCTGCTGCTAGCAAAGCTTTATCTTTCTCTGTATTGTCCCCCCTTTGACCAGCAGTAGTAGGTTTCTGTATCGATACAATTTTTGCTTCCTTTGTTGCCTTCTCTTCATTTTCATGTCCCACTACATATGATATAGTAACTACTAAAACTATAAGAAAAATTACTCCCACTAAAAGTGTGCCTACTATGCATTTTGTCTTGCGGTTTGGGTTGCCGGCCTCCATGATCTCAAGACAGTGTAGTTCTGATTTTCTTTCACAACACAAAGTCTCTTTTCTTTGCTTATTCAGCCTTTCCGAACCACACCTGGAAGCTGATAATCCCTTCTGCAAGATCGGTCTTTGAGTTCTATAGCAACAGACAACCCTAGCCCTTCTCCGTCCACTAAATGGGAAGTCCCTAAATTTCTTCTTCTTCCACTTGGCGCTAGGTTATCTTTCAATCTGTTTATTTGCAAAGTCTTTAACAATCTGGAATGATACGTGTTCCAGCGGCTCTAATCACGTATTCTAATATTTCCAAACGAAGAATGATCTCCTCGGGTGTTGGCCTCATGGAACAAAAAGTCGGAAATTCTATTCTGTTTAAAACCAGTTCTCTTATCCTGCTCAGATAAGGAGGATTAGGGATAGTGAGTGTCAGCAACCCTTCGACCTCCACTCCGGGTATCAACAACACTACTTCCAATGTTATGATTGGGTCAGTACTGGTCAATGTCACTTCCCTCACCCTCCCGGATCTCCGTGCACTGGACATCTGCAGCTAGGTAGGTCCACTCAGGAGTAGCGTATCTTCTGCAGGGCACTCGCACCCTCCTCGATCTTCTCGGACCTTCCTGTTCCTGTCTTTGTGCACCTTCGTCCAGATCCGAGTCTTCAGATATAGGAGCAAGAGTTCTCTCTGGAGTTGGCTTCAAGCTCTGCCTCTTCTTTCTTTCAGGCCAACTAGCTTCTCCACGCCTTGTTCTCCTATTTCTTGTCCTCACACTCGACTCTTGATCACTCTTGTCTTGATCTGTGTCTGAGCCGTATTCACAGCAACTTTCTCCTTCGGTGGCAACTTCAGTTTCACTGTCGTCCTGTCTTTCTTCTTCTGGATCTGTAGCACTCCCAACTTCTTCTGACACCCCCACAGCTTGACTGATACCCTCTAGTGGTTCACCGTCCACAGCTGGATTTTCATCTGTGAGAGGAGCTGTTTCTTCTAAGGGTGCTGGAACTCTTCGAGTATGGGAAGCATGAATCCAGTTTGGCAGCCCTCCACACTTTACAGCAGTATTCGTTATCAGGATTATTTGGTAGGGCCCCTTCCAACGCACGTCTAGGCAGTTCTTCCGGACGTGTTTCTTCACAAGGACCCAGTCACCAGGGCACAAGTCGTGACATAGGTCTCTTGAAGATGGAACTTCAGCAGCCTGCACCTGAAGAGACACAGAATGAATGACATCAGAAAGTCCCTTGCAATAATCCAAGATCAGGTCATCTGTAATATTCAACAAAGCTGTAGTTGGAACAGACGGAAGTCTCATTGCCCTCCCCATTAAAACCTCATGTGGAGAGAGACCTGTCCTCCTGTCTGGTGTGCTACGCATACTCATGAGTACCAAGGGCAAAGCATCAGGCCAGCTTAAGGACGTCGATGAACATACTTTGGCTATTCGGGACTTTAGAGTTCCGTTTATCTGCTCCACAATACCTGAAGCCTCTGGTCGATAGCTACAGTGCAACTTATGATCAATGTTTAATGCAGAGCAAAGCATCTTCACAACTTCGCTGTTGAAATGAGTTCCTCTGTCTGATTCCAAAGAGGTCGGCACCCCAAAGCGCGGAATCAACTCTCTAAGCAACAACTTTGCTACTGTGAGTGTATCGCACCTGCGTGTAGGGTATGCTTCGACCCATCTGGAAAATATGCATACAACCACCAGAACATACCTGAGGCGGTTGCTTTTTGGCATCTCAATAAAATCTAATTGCATTCTGTTGAAAGGCCCCCCAGACCTCCCAATGTGACTCATTGTAACTGGTGTTCTTTTCCCTACGTTCAATTGCTGGCAGGTGACACATCTTTGACACACTGCTTCTGCTGCAATCCTAAACCTAGGATTATACCAAGTCTGCCTAAATAACCTCAGCATGGCATCCCTTCCTAAGTGTACTGGACCATGTATCTGTCGTGCCATTGGACTCACTAGTTCATCAGGTAATACTGCCCTTCCATCTGCTGAAACCCACAAATCCATTTCACTTTTCACACAACCTGCTGTTTACCATACCTTTTTCTCAGAATCAGGTGCTTTCTCTTGCATGTCTTTTAAATCATCCCAAGTATCAACTGTTTCTAGCATCATGTTTAACTCTGTCTTTTCCTGAGTCCCACCTACTTCCACTTCCGTGAAAGAATATCCTTGCTCCGCACAGTAGCGAGCAACTTCGTCTGCATATCGATTACCTTGCGACACAAAATCTGTATTTTTGGTGTGGGCTACACATTTAACGATCGCAATTGCTGCTGGACCTTGTAATGCTTCTAACAACAGTCGCACAAATTCCCCATTTCGAATAGGCGAACCAGAGGAGGTCATGTAACCTCTCTGAGACCACAATTGCCCAAAATCATGAACTACACCGAAACCATATTGGCTATCGGTATAAATGGTGACTCTAATTTTGCTACCTGCTAAACAGGCACGTGTCAATGCAATGATTTCGGCTACCTGAGCGGAGTGTACTCCTTCCAGGCAAGAGGCTTCCACAACTCCAGTAATGGTGCAAACAGCATAAGCTGCTCTCAACCGACCAGTATCGTCTCTTAAACATGAGCCATCAACAAAGAAAATTTCATCAGGGTCAGTCAATGGCTCATCCACAATATCTGGTCTTGGCTTGGTGCATAGTTCAGTCACATCAAGGCAATCGTGATCTTCACATTCTTCGCCTTCTATATCATTAGGAAGTGGCATCAATGTAGCAGGATTCAAAACAGAGCACCTCTTAATGGTCACGTTCTCCGCAGCAAGAATAACTTGCTCGTAGCGCGTGAGCCTATTACTGGTTAAGTGCTGTGTCTTGGTCCTGGTCATTAACAGTTCTACAGAATGAGGTACATACACCACTAATTGGTGTCCCATGACGATATTTTCACACCTTTCAATGCTGACACCTGTTGCAGCAACGGATTTGAGACATCCGGGCAACGCTGCGGCTACCGGATCTAAAGTAGCCGAAAAGTATGCAACTGGTCTACGGGCATTTCCATGAGTTTGTGCTAAAACTGACAAAGCACAACCCTCTCTTTCACAGCAGTAAAGTGAAAATGGTTTTTCGTAATCAGGCATCCCCAAAGCTGGAGCACGGCACAAGTCCTCTCTCAGCTGTAGGAACGACATCAAACAATCCTTGTCCCATGGTACCGGATCACTCACCTCCTTGTGTGTCAGTTTTTGTAAGGGTTTTGCTTTCAGGGAAAAGTTAGCTATCCACTGTCGACAATAACCAACCATTCCTAGGAACATCCTGACTTCTCTCTGTGTCATAGGCGCATTCATCTTCATTATCGCCTCTATCCTATCTGGTGACACCTTGCGCTTTCCTTTTTCTATCCGGTGACCAAAGTACTAACCCTGGGCGTAGTGTGCGGAGTGGGCACACAACTACGCCCACCCGCGCACTCCGCGTAGCCCCACTCCGCGCCGCCCGCCTCCCTCCCGCCCTCCCTAAATACATAAATAAAAGTATAAAAAGCATTTAAAAACACTTACCTTGTCTGCCGCGTCCCCGGGGCTCCCTCTCACCGTCCCGCGATTCGCGCCGCCACCGATTCGGATCCTAATGCGCATGCGCGGGCGGCCGCGCATGCGCATTCCTCATGAGAAATGCGCATGCGCGGCCGCCCGCGCATGCGCATTAGGATCCGAAATGGCGGCGCGAATCGCGGGACGGCGAGAGGGAGCCCCGGGGATGTGGCAGACAAGGTAAGTGTTTTTAAAAGCTTTCTATACTGTTTATTTATGTATTTAGGGAGGGCGGGAGGGAGGCGGGTGGCGGCCGGCTACGCACCGTCTGCGGAGCGCGCGTAGTGCCGCCTGGCTACGCCCGCTACGCAAAATGCATAGGAGACGGCACTCCGTGCACTCCGTGCACGGAGCGTAGCTGGCCGCCCAGGGTTACTGTACTTCTGTCAGACAGTACTGCAATTTGCTCGGAGATACCTTATGCCCATTTTCAGCTAAATGGTTCAGCAAGGCGATGGTATCTATCTTACAAGCTTCTTCCGTTCCTGATGCAACAAGTAGGTCGTCTATGTACTGGACCAGAACCGAGTTCTGTGGCAGTACTAGACTTTCAAGATTTTTCTTCAATAGCTGGTTGAAAATTGATGGGCTTTCTGTATTCCCCTGGGGGATACGACACCATGTTAGGACACGATTTTCCAGCTTAAAAGCGAAAAGATACTGGCTTTCCTCATCTAATGGAATTGAAAAGAAAGCCTGACAAAGATCTATCATGGTGAACCACTCAGCTTGGAATGGTATCTGAAACAATATCACTGATGGATTCGGTACCACTGGACAACATGAAACAACTATGTTATTAATCTTTCGAAGATCTTGCACTATTCTAAATTTCCCACTAGGTTTCTGCAAACCCATAATCGGGGAGTTGCATGGACTACCCACGATTTCCTTCAGTATTCCCTGTTGAATCATAGAGTCGATTACGGGTTTTATTCCTGCAATCGTCTCCGGGGTCAATTTGTATTGAGGCGTTCTTGGATATTCAACATTTGGTTTTACCATGATCTTCACTGGTTCTACTCCTTTGATCAATCCTATCTCTTCTCCAGTAAAATCCCATACCTCTGATGACACTGTATCTCGTAAGTCCCGAGGAAGGTCCTCCACAGTCAGGGTAGGGTACAGTTCTACGCATACTCTCGAATTTGCAACTTTAAAGGTAGCATCATCGTCTGTAGTCTGTACCTCCACTCCCTGAGGTGTGCAGTATATTGTGCAGTTCAGTTTGCACAATAAGTCTCTTCCTAACAGACACACAGGACTAGAATCACATACTACAAACTGATGTTCATCGGTGTAGTTTCCTATTTTCACTAGCACTGGTTCCGTCAAAGGGTTATTCATTCTCCTATTTGCAACTCCTACCACTTGAATTGTTTCCCCCGACATTGGTAGATCTGGAACCACTGCCGATCTCAAAGTTGATCGAGTAGCTCCGGTATCTACTAAGAATGTTGTAGGACACCCTGCCACTTCAGCCTCAACAGACGGTCCTCTTTGATCCACCTCTAGAACTGCCCCGAGGGTACAGTCCTCCTCTCTACTTACACGTCGTCCCGTCAATGGATCAACGTAGTAACACTCTTCTTTGTCTATAAAAAGAGGCATTTGTCTATAGATCTTTCCCCCTGTCGTAATCTTTGGTGGCTGCGGGAACTGGGCTCGTGGAGCCGAAGTCCCCCCTTTGGCCACCTTACTCTTTGGCACTGTCACCCTTTGAACTGGAACTTCTTGAACTTCCTCCTCCTCTACTTCTAGCTCTCCGTTTTCAGGGTTATAGGGACACTCGCGTTTCCAATGTCCCACCTGGTGACACTGGTGACACTTTGTCGTTTTTTTCAATGTAGCAATGTCTATTCTAGGTCTTGAGTTTTCCTCGCTGTCCTTATTCTGACTATTTGGTTTCCTTCCCATTGTCCCTGTTCCCTGTTGCTGCTGTCCACCCTTTCCAGCCGACTGCATCTGTACCATCATCAGTTTCTCCTTTAGTTTCTTTGCTTTGGAATCTATTTCATCCCTACAATACCTTGCGTATCTCAAAATTTCATCCAATGGTTTGTTTTGCCAACAAATTAAATGTTGCTGAATCATCAAACAAATATCAGGTCTCAACCCCAAAACGAACTTCGATACAAACTGTCCTATATCTTTGGGATCCATTACATCTAATCCACTGTATTGTTTGAACGTTTTCAGCAATCTCTCATAAAACTCATGAACTGTCTCCTTGGGTTCCTGTCTTGTTCGGTCTATTTTTACCCAATCTATATCTTGTGGTGGCATCTTCTCCTTCAGCCATGTCATCACCCTATCATATTTTAACATTACGGTTTCTGACGGTCCATTAGTACGAGCATCCCATTCTGGTTCTGCAGTTGGCCATTCAACACTAACCTTGCATGCTATCCACAAGTCTCCTGGGACCACAATGTCAAATAAGGTGTTCAAATCAATCCACAATACTTTTGAAATCTTGACAAACCTCTCTACCTGCTTGTACCACTCTACGGGATTTTCCCTTAACTTCGGAAATGAGTTGGTAAATGCAGCCAAATCTCCCCTACTCCAGGGCACGTGTACATAACTCCCATTCGCTATTTCTCGCAAAGGGAATGCCTCCATCTGCAGTAGCCTTCCCTCCGGAGACATCCCATTCGCGCTCCGCCTAACAGTTCCCTTTTTGGACCACCTCTCTTCCCATTTGTCCAGATCTCTCCATGCTCTTATTCCTGTGATCAGTTCCCTTATGTGTGTTTTTAATCCAGTTGTCCTCCTCTCATCTAAGTCCTGATCTGAATAATGCAACCTATGGTTACCCTGCAATGCCTTTGTTCTGGACAAATCTACCATATACTTGTCTGCCAGTTCAGACAGTTTCTCATGAGTTGCTCTTGCCTTCTGAGTAACATCTTTTGCTATAAACAGCAGCTCATCTTGTTCGTACATGTCAATCCTTTCTAAAGGCAACACACCATCAATTATCTCGTCCAGGTCAGATTTTAAGCTGGTCACATCAAGTCTTTTGGCTTTTATCACAGCTTTCAGTATGCTATCTCTAGAGAGTCCATTTACATCTCTCCCATCACAGCTCTGAGTCCTACGTCTGGGCTCAGGCGTGTTATGGGGAGTCCTCCCATGCTCCCATCTCTCCAGGTCCCATGCAGTTCCATCCTCTCTGGGTGTATAGTGAAACACTTCTCTATTTCCCATAGTCCCACATTTCCCGTTCTGCCTGGTTTCTCTAGGTGCATGGTAAGACATTCCATTATTCCCCATGCCTTCGCAATTTGCCTCTGATCTCTGATCACTCAACGCATGGCAAGATCCTTCGCGGTTCCCCATGTTCCCACAATTCCAGTACTGTACGTTATCATCAGGTGCGTGGAGAGTGCACTTAAACCTATCCCTGTACTCTTGTGTCCTTTGGTCTCCCTCACTTTGAATGAGACGAGACGTCTCTCCACACTCCGCACTTCTACCTTTTTGCTCCTGCCCATTTCCACCGTCAATATGACGTGTAACTCCTCTACTCTCCTGACTTTTACCGTCCCAATCCTGACTGCTTTCGCTAGCCCCGCAGTGAGATAATGTCCCGTTGCCTCGACTTCCCCATCCCGCTTCTGCTCTTGACCTGTTGCTCTGTGCTTCTGTGGACCTATCCCATTCCTTCAAGTCAGCCCTCAACTCTTTATAGGATTTCGGCCGTGGTCCCCTCAGGTCCATCGGTCCTCTCTGACCCCCCTGCTCTACTACGGGAACCACTGCTGAATCCAATGGGGTGCTCCACGTTATCGGTCCTGGCAGTTTCCTCGAGGCGTTTGTCATGTTATTCCTCCTTTCCATCTCAACTCTTTCTCTGTCTAGCCGTACCTGTTCTTCCTCTCTCCCTTTCTCTGGGTGATAAACCGACACTATAGGACCTATGGTAACGGGTACTTGAAGAGCATCTGGCAATCCATAAGACTCAACCCTCTCTGTCGCTGGCATCTTCTGCACCACAACCCTTCCGACTACTCTCTGTACAGGACTATGTTGAGGTGTCTCCTCACCTTTGGTAGGTACCCAATCAGTTATAGGGAGTGGCCTATTCCCTTCTATGTCAACCCTATCTTCCCTTGGGAGCTTAATACCTTCTATCTCCCTATTGTCCGGAGGCGGTCTATCTATCGACAACCTATTTATTAGGCCATCCTCCGACTCGCTCTCGTCATCCTCTTCTATGGGTCTCTTTTCTCCTGTAACCTCTCTCACTGGGTACAACTTATCCACTTCAATCGTCTGTACCCTCCATTTCTTGGCTTCCGCATCCCATTTGGCATCTTGCACTGCCCTTACTGATCGCCTTACCCTTTCCTGGCGTCTGTTCTGATTCCTATCGTGCGCCGCCCTAATCCACGCATTAAGGGCCTCAAACTGTGTTGGTCTAGGCAAAGGTCTCAATGAGGACATAACTGCTTTCAGCTGATGCAACACTTCTAGTCTAAACGTTCCGTATTTCGGAAAAGTCAGTTCCTCATTCCCTTCTGTAATCTTACTCCAAGTATCAAGCCACAGTATAGTATGCAATCCAACATTCGTTGCCATGTAGTGAGCTGGTGTACCCTCTGGCGGTGCCTCTTCCCCGTAATAAGATTCTCTTCTTTTTCTCTTAAAGATCCCTCTCAAACATTTAAAACACTTCATGTTCAAAATCTACAAAATTTCTATTTTCTCCGCGTTCGTTTACTTCCTGATGACAATCCACCATTTCCAGCGCGGTTCTCGCTAACTGGCCTATCACAGCGCGGCTTTCGCTGACGTCACACCAACCGGCCTATCTCAGCGCGGCTTCACACCAACTGGCCTATCACAGCGCGGCTCTCGCTGACGTCACTCGTACCGGCCTATCACAGCGCGGCTTCACACCAACCGGCCTATCTCAGCGCGGCTCTCGCTGACGTCACTCGTCCCCCTTCGCAGCAGTTCCCCTCCTTTCTCCGCTCGTCTCCCGGTCATGCATGCGTCCCATTCATACTCTGAAAAATGATTACTTCCGACCAAGCGATCACTTTCCTTGACTGTACGCCCACAGTCTAACTGTAATTGTCACCTTAACTGACGAAATGTCTTTCCGTGTACGTCCAGACAATCGCCTTAACTGATAGGTTACTTACACACGGTAACTTTCGACCTGCGTCCGTTACCCACACACTCACTCTTGCGTTCCCCCTATCTCGGTCCTGCGGGCGATCAATGGTACCTCATGACCCCCTTTACTCTGGTCGACAACTACTCTGGATGTTCGATACACCCGAACCACTTAAGCTCTTCCCCGAACTTAAGATTTTCCCCAGCCAGGTTGCGCGCGCTCACAACCCTCTCTCACTCACTCTACAGGCATTCAACTCCGCATGACATTACAATACAGATACAACACAAAACACCGCAATCTGTCAACGCATGACCCTTGTTATACTCACTCTCGTCCGACCCTGCTGCTTTTCTCTCGCACCATCAGCACCTTCTTCGGCAGGCGACTCTTCCGCTGCTCATCTCTCGATCTCTAGGGACCTTGGGGTAATCTTAACCTAGTCTAGATCACCTTCCTCTAGAAGGTAACCATCCTCTGCTACCAACTGTTACGGCGGGATTTCTGATCTATTTCTATAGGTCTAGATCCCAACTCAGGTCGACTGAACCGTTGATACCTGTCATAGAGTAAAAGGCAATCCACTACTAGGGCAATCAGTTAAGGACTTACACCACTCTAAAGAACCACTTACTACGAATAAGTTTTAAAAGTTTATTATAAAGCCAAAGTTAACTGGAGATACAAACATCTCAAAATAAGGTTCAAAAGATATACTGGTATCAATACAAACATACATTTTCCAAATGCTCTTAGTCGGCAGAAGAATATCACCAAAACCAATTCGAAAATCATCAGAATTGCAAGAATAGACACAAGCTGTAGCTTATGAGTCATTTACAGAAAGGAAGAAAATCCAGATTAGACTGTCCCTACACTAGACTAAGTGACATCCCTACTTAGTAAAATCTTAACCTAAAAAGGTGTCAGCCGTGGTGACTTCCAAAGAAGATCACTCACTTCCCTTAGTCTTCGTTGTAAATCGGTGTCTCGCAGTTATCCTATCTGCCTACCCATCCGCTCTCTTAGGTTCCTCAGACCATCTGCCCTAACTCCACCCAGGGGTGCTGTCCCTAATACAAAATCACATTTACAATAGAAACGCCCTTTAGAGACGCCCCTCACGTGGTGTCAGTTCTGGCATTTTCCATGCTGATACTCCTCTGGGCCCATCGTTAGCGTTGACCTTGCTTCAAAGGCTCTTCTCCGGCAGGACGGTACCCCCCAGGAAATTCCTGAAGCCTCCTCCAGGCCTGTGCCTGGCTCCCTGAACAAAACTCTATTCATCACTCTCTTGATTGGAACCTCCTCGCACCTGCAAACAGACACTTGTACAGTGGGCCCCAAATTCCGGCCTCCACCATATCTTCTAAGTCGTAAACCATCGAGCAGTCTCTGCAATTTAAGCTTAACATGACATTCCTCTAACTAACACATGCAGATCAAAAGAAATGAACTTCTCTATTCAGGCCTATTAGAATTACATGAAACGGGCCTGTGCACTCTATAAACCTTTAATTTCTTTGTCTAAACAGTATTCTAACTCATTACACACAATGGTTATATGAAACACTTCTATAAAACATATATTTCAGTTCTATGATCAATAATACTTTGAATTACAACAACATTAAAATCCATATCATGTGAAAGTATAACAGCACCTTTCATTCTCTGTGAACTGCCATGTGGCCTACACATTTCTACGTTTATCAGTATTACATTCTCCTCTACAACAGCCACATAACATGGGATTTCAACATTATTCTAACATCTCTACACACTTCTACATTAGCTTTTCACACTAATATATGCATTCTAATTTAATTAAACACTCTTATGTATTTTCTCTACTAAACTAATGCAACGTGCTTGTAAATATGGTGCACTTCTAATTTTTCTCGATTTGCGCTCTCTCAGTTTCAAAGAGGAGTATTTTAGGAATACCAGAAGGCAAAGAACATTGGGAGAATGGAAGATCATGTTTCTGCAGAGGACTCATTTACTCCTCTCTTTTCAATAGAAAGGGTGTACAGATCTAGGGAGCACAGAGATCTCCAATATGACAGCAACAACATATTCATCTACCCAGACTTTACAATTGCAGTACAGACAGCACAAAGAGAATTCCTCCCAGTAAAGCACACCCTGCAGAAAGTGGAGATAAAATACAGCCCACTTCTGTACCTAGGAAAGCTTCAGATACTAATGAGTGGAAAGGTGCATGTCTTCCTGAATCGAAAACAAGCTGACACATTTCTCCAGCAAAATCTACCACATTCGCCAATTCAAGAGGCTGCGACTCACAGAAACAAGGAAAGCCACACTGTTGACAAGAACCCGTTGCCTTAAATGGGCAGGAACCATCCAGTACTGAGTACTTGCACTTCTTCAATTTGCACTTCTCAGTACTGCTGCAATACATGTAATGGGAGAGTCCCAGCACTTCTTAAGAGCAAACAGGCACTCTAAAGAGTGAGTATGTGCACTTCTGCATTTTCATTTAAAGCAATGATTAGAACACACTCCATGAGAACTGAAATTGTGAAGGCGATTCAACACAAGAGCACAGCAGAGAGTAGAGAAGCATGCACCTGAACAGTTAAAACATTTATGTGTAATGTCCACACAACATGGTTTTCACTGCCTGAATCACCCATGAGGTACAAAATTGAACAACATATGTGTACAAGACCAGAACCTACATGGTTAGCTAGGAGGACTCCCAACCAATGGGATGGTAAGATGGGAAAGTATAAAGTGAACAACCTCTTGAGAGGGAGGTGGAACAGGGAGGAAGGTGGAACAGGGAGGGAGTGTGGTACACAAGTGCAGACATCACGTAGGAAATTATTCTTAACTGCGGACACCGCTAATCATGGCCAAGGCCATCGCAGCACAGAGAGGGAGCTAGGGAGACACATCCTACATATATTAAAGTGACTAGTCGGACTACAACATGCGCCCTCTTAAACTAATTACATGGAGTACACGAGTACATAACAATCCACAAAAAAACATATCAAGTACTAGTTTAATTGGAAAGACATCAAATAGATATAGGTCGCTTTCAGGAGATGCACCCCACAAGGTCAACAGAGGCTCGGCTGTGGAGCAAATGGATTAAAGAAAAGTATACAGCATCCTACTCTTCAAAAGCCCAAGGCACAACCATCCGAATTAGACACAGTGACTCGTTTTGCCCCCTGCAGGAGCTACTAGACTCAGAAGGACGATACATTATACCACATGCAATCATACACGCGCAGTGCCCCCCAATCATATGGAAATACAGCTGAAATATAGTAAAATGTTGACTTTTTAACCCCCAGGCATTTCATTCTTGAATTCTGTCGCCTCGCTCTCACAAAACATTTCTTTGAGACTGAAGGTACAATATATCCACAAACCCACGGAACTTCTATGGCCTGTACCTTCAGCACATTCGAAGAACACTTTGTCCTTAACAATCTCAACTCACACAGATGTCAGATACTATTCTAGAAAAGATACATATTACAACATTATTATGATTTGAAAAGGCACAGAAGAGAATTTATCAGATGTCCAAACTTGGCTCAATTCATGTGATGAATTTATGAAATTCACCTACATAGCCAACCGTTCTACCTTGGACTTCTTAGATATCACCATCTTTGCTGAAGATAACAATCTGAAAACCAAAATCTGTTAGAAAACGACAGCTAAAAACTGTCTATTTTCTTTCAACAGTTTCCATCCCCACCCTCTGAGAGAAAATCTTCCCTTTAGCCAATTTCTCCACATTAAGAGAAATTGCAGATAAAAAGAGGACTACAAGCAGCAAGCATGAGCGCTCAGCATAAAACTGAGAGAAATAAACTACCTAGACAAAATAATATCCAAATGTCAAAAATGAGCCCTCAATCAGAACCGTGACAGCCTCCTAGAAACTGTCACAAAAAACTACGAAAATGTTGTCCTGACCTGTGTAACCACATATAGCAGCTGCACAAATCGAGTAAAACAAGCTATTAAAAAAACACTAGAGCATACTAACCTCACGTACTCTGAAGTGTCCAAAACCGAGATTAGCCAACAGAAGAAGTAAAATATCTGTGACATACTAGTTCACACAAAAGAAAGTTGGAGAAAATGTACTTTCTCATGGGACCTGACCCCCAGCACAGGCCACTATCCTTGTGGTTCATGCTCAGTCTGCCATCTCCAACAACCAACTAAGTCATTATAGCTTACCAAAGATTTGAAGTGGACTCTGAGACGGCACACAAATTGTAACTCAAGCCACGTAATCTATATGATCACATGCCCCTGTAACCTAAATTATATCGGAATGACCTGCTGAAAAGTCAATCAACGCACAGGGGAGCACCATAGGAATATCCAGTGCAAAAAATATACCACCAAGATGAGCAGCCGCTACATAACTGAACAACTCTCAGCAGATGACGTATGATGGGTTATTCTGAAGTCTTTAAACACTGCGCAGGAGAATATGGAACACATCCTTTTCGAGAAAGAACAAGGGTGAGTGTACCGCTTGGAAACGTATAACCAAGGATGAAACAACACTATCCCTTGGTTATCATTCCAGTAATAATAATAATAATAACGAACCCGCGTTCCCGCCTCACCAGACCCGCCATATTGAGTGAGGGGGACGAGCTGGGCGAGCACTCTAGTGCTCTGCCCCGCCCGCCCCTGCCTGCATAAAAACTTGAGAAGCCCGGCACTCGCGTTGATCTCTAGCGCGGCTGGAGTGTGTCCTGAGGCGGAAGCCGGGACTGTGTTTTATTTGTTTTACTTGTTCCAAAATTGCTGCTAATACTGTCAGACGGACTGTGTGCATTTTAAACTGTCAGATATCTTTTAATTGAATTTTGTAAATTGTGCATTTCGCAGGGCGCGAACCCGCGTTCCCGCCTCACCAGACCCGCCATATTGAGTGAGGGGGACGAGCTGGGCGAGCACTCTCGTGCTCTGCCCCGCCCGCCCCTGCCTGCATTAAATGTCACCCAGACCTAGGGAGCGCAGCGGACGGGCGCAGCGGGAGCGCCGGGCGCGCGCCGAAGCCGCGCCTAAGCCAAGCCCGTCTGCGCCCGTCCGCGACCGGACACGGCCAAGGGCCACCCCCCCTGTCCCGACCACCTCTATAAAGTGGAGTCGCAATGAGCTTGTTAAACTTTCCACCATTGTTTGCAATCCTGGCCTCCATACCATACACGCAGGGGTGGAAACTGACTGTAGACATTGCCAATTTCAATTTACTACATCAATAGCCGATACCCCTAGCTGTTCTACCCTGTCCTGCGGCTTACTCAATGTAAGATCACTCCGACGCCATAAATTTGACATCCACGACCTATTAGTCGACAGACAACCAGACCTGATATTCCTTACAGAAACGTGGCTGGATGGTCAATCCGACCCCGACATCATCCAGGCATTACCGCAAGAATACCTGATGACAAGGCTGGATAGACCTGACGGCAGAGGCGGTGGCATAGCTATTGCATTTAAACAACAACTCGCCTGCCAACTGGAACAATTATACATGGCAGATTGCGAGGCCGGCGTCTTCACCATAAAAGTCAATGGGGGGACTACGGTAAAGGGCTATTTAATCTACCGCCCCCCTGGCCCCCCGGCAAGGTTTAAAAATAATTTAATAGAAAGTGTCACTGAGATGGCGTTGAGGAGAAATAAATTCCTATTACTAGGGGACCTAAACATGCACCTAGAGGACCAGACGGACAAAGGAGCTATGGAGTTTTGTCAAGAACTCCAGGCCCTACAACTAGAGCTAAAGGGTCAGCTCCCTACTCATCAGCACAACCATCTGCTCGATCCAGTGTTTGCTAACTGGGAGGATGTCACTACGCTTCCCCCCGTGCCTCTCCCCTGGACCGATCATTTCCTGGTACCATTTGCAATCTCCCTCCCAAAACATAAGGTGCTAGATCCCTCCCCCCTCAACTACCCCAGGCGTAATTGGGCCAGGTTCTCTTTACCTGACTTCAACGAAGCCCTTATAGCAGAGGGCCCCCCTGGGGGTGACGACGCGGATACGGCAAACAAACTGCTCAACGCTCGTATTACTGCGGCCCTTGACCTCACGGCCCCCTTGGGCCACTCAAAGGGGGATGGTCGCAAACAAAGAACGGCACCCTGGTTCAACAAGGAACTACGGAGTGCCAAGAAGAACTGTAAACGGGCAGAAAGGCAGTGGCGGTCAGCCTATGACAGCCTAGTAAGAGAAAAATATCTCACTAACAGACGACTATACCACAATCTAATCAAAAAAGCTAAAACGGACTACTATGCCACTAGAATTATGGATGCTGAAAATTCAGCCAAGGAATTATTCTGTGTCTACAAATCCCTGGCTGTCCCCCAGTCCTCGACAGAACTAGAGGACCGATCAGTCACAGCATGCAATCGCATTGCTGAGTATTTCAGCGACAAAGTTTCCAAAATCTATTCAGCATTCCCTATCCTACCGGTGGCAGGAGGGGAGATTAAAATCCATGACAGAGAGGATGAGGGACAAAATGTGTTGCTTAAATTCTCCACTCCACCAGGAGAAGACCTGATCAGAATTTGTAAATCAGTAAAGTCAGGTTCCCCACGGGACCCATCATCTCCCAAACGGTTGGGCGATAGCTTGATGACACTCGAACCATACATTAGGCATCTGCTGGACACTTCTTTTAACTCCAGCAGTTTGCCTATGGAATGGAAACAAGCTGTGGTGCTTCCCCTCCGCAAGAAGCCTAATATCAGCTTCGATAAGCTGGAGAATCTGCGTCCCATCTCCCTTCTACCCTACTTCTCCAAAGTGGCAGAGAAGGTGGCCAACTTGCAATTAATGCAATTTGTGGAGAACACGAGCCTCCTACACCCTACCCAGTTTGGATTCCGGCCCCGACACTCAACGGAGTCGGCTCTCCTCATGGCAACCGAAACCATCAGGCAGGGTGTTGACGAGGGCCACACCATGGCCCTGATCCTATTAGACCTGAGCGCCGCGTTCGACACTGTAGCTCATTCCATCCTGCTACAGTGTCTGAACAATGGAGGGGTAGGAGGCGCAGCTCTAAAATGGATCCAGTCGTTTCTATCCGGACGTGGTTTCCAAGTCAGACTGGGTGACTGTTACTCAGAACGAGTGGCCCTCGATCAGGGGGTCCCGCAGGGCTCGTCTCTGAGCCCGACACTTTTTAATCTTTATGTTGCGCCGGTTGCCACTATAGTGGAAAGTCACGGCCTGCGCATGGTATCGTACGCTGACGATACACAACTCGTCATCTCCCTATCGCGAGCGCCCGGTCTGTCGGCAGACATCTTCAGAGCATGCATGCAAGATCTTGCTGCCTGGATGTCTGCCAACTGTCTCAAGCTCAACGGAGGCAAGACTGAGGTGCTGGTGGTGGGGGGAGACCAAGCAGCCTGGACATCAGAGTGGTGGCCACCCTGCCTAGGACCCACACCAGTCCCATGCCAGGAGGCAAGGAATCTCGGTGTTTGGTTCGACTCTAAACTCACTTTCGGACCTCAGGTCAACCATGTGATCGGCTCATGCTTTGGGACCCTCAAGACCCTTAGGAAGGTCTTGGAGTTCATTCCCATCAAAGCCCGCCAAACACTTGTGCATGCCTTAGTCACCTCCAAAATGGACTATGGCAACCTGCTCTACTTGGGGACCCTCGAGAAGAACTTAAATCGTCTGCAGGTCTTACAAAATGCCGCAGCCCGGCTGGTCCTCAGACGGCCTAGAAGATCAGCCTCAAAATCCGCGCTTCAAGCACTCCACTGGCTCCCGGTGAGAAACAGGGTGAAATTCAAAGCACTCTGCACGTGCCACCGGATCATCAACGGTAGGGCACCTCTCCCCTTGCAAGACCTTCTGACACAATATGAGCCTGTGCGTTCCCTCAGATCATCTGGCACGCGACGCCTGGCCATTCCTAAGGTGTCCAAAGCCAGGATGGGTGGCAGGTCCTTTAGGTACCTGGCAGCGTCCAGTTGGAATGAACTCCCTGTGGCGCTCCGCCTGGAACCCTCAGAGGCCACCTTTAGAGCTAAACTGAAAACACTTCTCTACTCCCAATAGTGATTCTCCTCCCTCCCCTCCAGCCTGCACTAGGTTCTCAGCGCGGGGACACGCCGTCGGCGTCACCATGCGCTCTATAAATCCCCCTATATATATAATGAACGTATGCCATGAATCACCAAGGGCACGTAAAAATGGAAATGACCTACTGATAAAGAACAACAACAATAGGTGTGTTTAAGTACATTAATAAACTTTTCACTGAACAAATCGGGACCCTTGTTGAGTGCGACATCGCATCTTATCCTCCATGATCCTGGGAATTATAGTGCCTCATTACCAGTGCACATCCAAACTACATTACCCATAAGGCAGTATTATTAGACATTTACTCCCCCAAGTGGCTCTAAAATCTTCTACCAAAAATATCCGCACTTTAACACTTCCTATATTAACATTAAGAGCTCTCTTGGCCCTTGAGCGCACATGAAGAACATTTGTTGCTGAGCACTCTTAGCCATAGGAAATTGCGAACAATCAGATGACATGCGGCAGGGCAAACAACAAAGTCCCGTCTTCCGAATCTACTTCCTTTTCCAGGGCAAATAAGACAGCGACAGCACATGTCTTACGAATCCCACACGACAGGATTACAACCGCAGTGCCGGCCTCATGGAACTGAAATGCCCACATAGATTTTAGATAAACCTAACCAAATCTATTTTTCCTAAAGTTCTCTCACTTTGACTTTGCGCTTTTATCTTCATAGAGGCACACAAATGCACCTTTGGTTATTTCCCATGAATATACTTTACGTCAGCTTTTCTGCACTTTTTCTCTTCTTTTAAAAACCTTGAAGTTCACTCTGGCTTGTGATACTTTACGTCTACCGACAACAGGAAGCCAGCACTGTGAAACGTATTACAACATCTAAATCACATTAAGCAAGAAATTAACTTTTTAACATTTGTTTTGATAACTGTTAGATCTGGGGGTGTTTAGTTGGCAGAGGTAGGTACCAATGTCCAAATAGGGACCCTTGCTTCTAGTCAGGGTAAGGGGGATACACTCTTCAGATAACCCCTGCTCACCCCCTTGGTAGCTTGACACGAGCAGACAGGCTTATCAAAGGCAATGTGTAAAGTATTTGTACCAACACTCACAGTAATACAGTGAAAACACCACAAATGGACTCAACACCAGTTTAGAAAAATAAACGTATTTAATCTAAACTAGACAAGACCAAAATGACAAAAATCCAACATGCACAGTTCAAGAATATGGTTTCAAAAGAGTTCTTAAGGTTGCGTTAAAATAATCCACAGTTGCGTCACGTTTTAGCCAAAAGTACCTTTAGATGCGACAAAAGTTCCAAGTGTAAGCTGCAGCGTTGAAAAACAAGCAATGCATCACTCCTGAGACCCTGGGGAGGCGATGCGACAACCCCCCTGGGCGCAGCGGGCATGTTGCGGTGACTCCGGTCTGTATGAGGAGGGATGCGATACCTTGTATGGATTCCGGTGTGCAGTTGTCGTAGGAAGCTTCTCGCAAAGGTACGATGCGACGATATTCGGGGCGGCGACGATCTCAGGTGTGCAGCGATGCGCAGCACCGATCTTCTCCTCTCGCGGCCCCTCGATGCGATGGCTCTGCGACGACTCTCGCAGCGACGTGATGTGCTCCGCAAGCAGGCGGTGCAATGATCTCACCCAGTGACGACAGGCTCTGCGACAATACTCGCAGCGATGGTACTTTTCCCCCACCGGAGCTATGCGTTCCACAAGCGAAGGGTACGTCGGTTCTTGCAGCGGCAACAGGCGCTGCGACGATCTCTATCCTCGCGGCGGCGGGAATTTCCTCGCACTGACGGGGATGCGCTCTGCAAGCGAGCGATGCGTGAACTACCAGGGCATGTCACCTGCACGAGTACATGCTCTACCTTTCACATATATTGCACCCTGCCCAAGGGGGTACCTTGGGCCTTCCATAGGGGTGCCCAATTTGTACAGAAAGGGAAGGGTTAGGCCTGGTCAGTGGGGACACTGGCCAGGTTGACATGGCAGTGCTGCAGGCCCACTAGTAGCATTTGAATCACTAGCCCTGGCACACTCAGTGCACTTTACTAGGGACTTCTTGGTGATACAAATATGCCAATCATGGATAACCAATTGCACTAGCAATTTACTCAGGGAGCACTTGCACTTTGACACTGAACAGCAGTGGCAAAGTGCCCAAGGCATCTAAACCAGCAAAAACGAAATCCAGCACAGCATCAAAAATACAGGAGGTAGAGGCAAAAAGACTGGGGAAACCACGCCAAAGATGCCAGGTCTAACACGTGTCCCCTCCAGCTGAAAGTGGGGAGAATTGCCCACCCTCTTGGGAGTCCTCATCACTAAGGCGGAAGAATCTGGACAGACCGTCAGCATTGGCGTGTTCTGTACCAGGGCGGTGCTCCACCGTAAAGTCCATCCCCTGTAGGGAAATGGACCACCTCAACAATTTTGGATTCTCACCCCTCATCTGCATTAACCACCGGAGGGGCCTGTGGTCGGTCTGAACACGGAAGTGAGTCCCAAACAGGTAGGGCCTCAGCTTCTTCAGAGCCCAGACCACAGCAAAAGCTTCACTTTCAACTGCACTCCACCTCTTTTCCCTGGGGAATAGCCTTTTACTAATGAAAGCTACAGATTGGTTCCAGCCCTTGTCGCTGATCTGTGGGAGTACTGCTCCCACATCATGCTCTGAAGCGTCTGTCTGCACTATAAACTCACTGGAGAAATCAGGAGCCTTGAGCACCGGTGCTGTGCACATGGCAGTCTTCAGGGCATCAAAAGTTTGACAGGCATCGGTCCAATTCACTCTCCTGGGTTGCTTCCTTGAAGTCAGCTCTGTCAAAGGGGCAACGATGGTGCCATATCCCTTGACAAACTGCCGGTAATACCCGGTGAGACCTAAAAAGGCTCTCACCTCTGTCCGGGTCTTGGGGGGCTCCCAAGCCAGAATGGTATCAATCTTTGCCTGAAGGGGTACCACCTGGCCGCTCCCCACCTGGTGTCCCAAATACACCACAGATCCCTGCCCTATCTGGCACTTACTGGCCTTGATAGTGAGGCCTGCCCTTTGCAGAGCCTTTAACACTCCACAGACATGTTGCAAGTGTTAATCCCACGTGGAGCTGAACACAGCAATGTCATCCAGGTATGAGGCACTGAATTCCTCCAGCCCGGTCAGTACCTGGTTGACCTGTCCCTGGAATGTGGCAGGGGCGTTCTTCAACCCAAAGGGTATGACACGGAACTGGAAGTGCCCCTCTTACATTGAGAATGCAGACCTCTCTTTGGCCCCCTCACTTAAGGCAATCTGCCAGTACCCAGAAGTTAAATCAAACGTACTGAGGTACTGGGCAGCTCCCAACCGATCCATGAGCTCATCAGCTCGGGGGATGGGGTGTGCATCAGTCTTGGTGACCGCATTGAGCCCACGGTAATTCACACAAAACCAGAGTTCTGGAGTGGCACAGGGCCCAGCAGCTTTTGGCAGTAAGACCACTGGGCTAGCCCAGGGGGCGCTGGAGGGTTCAATTACCCCTAGTGCCAACATCTTGGAAACCTCTTCCATGTCACATAACATGGTCCTTCAATCGACAGGACGGTGCTGGGGTTCTTCGCAGACAGTACTGTGAGCTTCCCTGGCCACCAGACACACTGGGAGGAGGGAGATACACAGGGTCCCCTGGAGAGCACCCACTAACCAGAAGGGTCTCAGGGTCCACTCTTTCCACTGCCGGGCAGTCCACTCATGGTTCTTCCCACTCATCAGGATCTGGAGAGGCTTCTCGATCAGGAGCATTCATCTCCAGAGGAGCATCTCGGGCCAGATGAAAAAGTTTAAAGAAAGACCCATTCCAGGTGAGTGTTTCCACACCTCGCTGGACTGTGACACAGGTGCTGTTCATGTGGATGACAGTTCCATGGCACTTTGTCATACCGCAAGCTGAACTTGCTGTGCGAACCTCGATTTTGCAGGAGAACAGGATCACCCACTTTTAGATCAGGCAGTCGTTATCGCCGTCGCTGGCTGGCATGATCATTTTGACACTGACGTCGTGCTTGAATCTGCAGTTCCTCAGGGGAATCAGGACACCACCTCGGATGATGGGGAATAAAGTCTGCAACCACCCTTCCCATGGAGAGATGCCCTGGAGCCACTCCAGTCGTGGAGTGTGGCGTTTGTCAGTATACCCATCGGAATGAGAATATGTCTAACTCCAAGGACTGTTGACGGTCATGAGCGATGCAAAAAGCTTTGTTTAGCGTGCACATAAATCTTTCTGCTTCACCATTGGCTTGTGGCCACCTTGGAGTTGTCTTTTTGTGGGTGATGCCTAGAGACAACAGGTAATTGGCTATTTCATGACCCTGAAACGGAAGTCCATTGTCAGTTTGTATCTCTTGCATGAGACCATGAGTGGCCATCACTTTTTCCAAATTGGGGATGACTTCACTGGTCATTAGTGACTGTAGTATTTCCAACTCAGAACACTTGGAGTGGTCATCAATCAGCACAAAAGTGTGTCTCCCATCCGGAAGACTCCCAAAGTCCAAACTGACACATGCCCAGGGGCAGTCGGGTGATGGTTCAGTAATTACTGGAGCTGGTGAGCTGCTTTCACCAGTGGCCTGGCACCATTGACATGACCTCACCGCCTCCTCCACTTTCACAGTCCATCAGGGGAAACCACACTTTTGTCCTAAGGCGGGTCTTGGTTTTCACCATTCCCTGGTGACCAACATGCACCAGCTGGATCACCTGATAGGTCAGGGTTGAAGGTATCACAAGACGATGGCCTCGAAGTAAGCACCCTGTGGAGTCCTCATTGAGCTCCTGCTGAACGTTGTAAAGACTCTCCATGATTCTTTTCGCCTCTGAGGGACCGGAATCGATTTCCCCTTATGCAATACCTATAATCGATATGTTATGATTAGCCTGATGTCACTAAATACTTTAGTTAGATATACGTACACATTAACATTATAGTATTCACCATACTAGCCTTGCACCAATACACACACGAACGCCCTATTGTGGCCTTGCTAAACGTGGTGCATTAACTAGGCCCCATTCTTGTCTTGCACCCGAGTTTCCCTCCTGAGAAATAACCCAACTGTTGCTAAAACCGCTGTTTCAGCTCGTTAGGCCTGCCAGGGTCGTAGGTAGCAGAAGAGAAGACCGATAAGCACATTCCGGGAGGGGTGCGGGGCGGGCTGTCTCGAGACGGCAGAAGGGAGTCACCCGTTCGACCTTGCTAAATCTAGGATGAGCAAAACCAGGAGCGCATTGTGTGCCATATATGGACTTTCCTTTTTCTGTCTGTGCCAGCCTGTACCAATTTGTATTTTTCCATCTTGGGTTATGCTGATGCCAATGCAACTGTATATATGTGATGTACTGACAAGCTGCCAACAGTCTTCTTGGCGGACCTCGTGGGGTGAGGTCGCAAGGAGCTCCTCTGACAGAGTTTTGTTTGTTATAATAAATGCTTGGACTTTCTACACTGCCAGCTGACTAATTATTGGTAATTGGGTTTACTGTAACTATAATTGGGTGGTGGTAAATATTTTTCGTACATCAGTTGGCGACTCCGCCGGGACTCCACGTGTGATGTATTCCTATAGGTTCTGTATCGATCCCCCTATTCCTGACCCTATTCTGGTTAACAAACTAACAAGTTAACTAGCAGCCATCCCATGAGGCAGAAAACCCCCATGATGCAGGAACCGTTATCTGATAAAGCCACACTACGGCACAGGAGCGTGTTATCTGATTAGGTCATAACGCTTGCCATCTAATTAGACAAGCGATATTCCTCCAGCCCCTGATAAGGCATACGGAGTTCTCAAAACAAATCAAACCTATGACACCTTGGGAAAAACCCTGCGGCCATTGTTTTGATTTCACCGAGAACTTCAGCAAAAGAATGTGCTAACGACCTGGTCGTATGACATCCTTATTGACGTATCTATGTCCATCCTTACGTCAATCTCGGCACCTTAAAGGTATAAATATTACCGATATTGCCCTATGCAAACACACGCGGTGGTGACGAGGACGGAGCAGCCAGACTTGCCGAAGCCCAGAGCAGAGCAGACCCCGCTGGCGCAGCCCCGCCTTCCTGACGCGCTGAGAACGAGAAGCCGTTTTTCTCCTGCCGAGAAATCCAGCTCCGGCGCTTCCGAGCAGCCCTCGCAGGCAGCTTGGAATATCGAGACCAGAGACGAGAGATACCATCCCTCATCCATCCTAGATTCCAGGTACAGAACTGAATAACCCCTCGCAGAGAATTCTTTAGTCAGTCACTTGGCAAAACAAACTTAACTTAAACTGTAATTTTCTATTCCCGCCCACGCATTAGACTTAGGTCAGGTACACGGGGTAGGCGTAGTTAGAAACACCAGTTGAGTACGATTAGTCAAATGTATATGTGTATGTAATATATCTTATTCATTTTAAACCTTCATATGGCCTAGAAACCATATCAATGTTTTTACAGTATTATTTTATACTTCTGCTTTTAATGTATGCACTTTACTTAACCATAAGTATTGCAATAATATCGATCCATTTCTCTTGTACGAGAAAAGAGACTGATCAATAAATAACATCTTTTATTGAACACGCCCGTCTCTTCCTTTTCTCTACAATCTGATGAGACTAAGAATGCACGTACTGACTGAGTAAAATAAATTGCCTTTTGTTTTCACACGACTCTCGAGATACACTCTTGATTAGGGGAGAGCAAAGTTGTCATGTTCTATGGTTGTCAGAAACTAAATCCCTTCTTGTCTATCCAGGGAGGTTCAACTCCTCCTTGCCTATTCGAGAAAGTTTCTAGTGAACTCTGAGCTAGCTGGCAAACCCAAAACTTTAAGTCTAATATCGACAGTAGTAGACCTAGTTAACGTCTGGTCTAGGCCTATACTATTGAAGGTATTATTCCAATGCGCAGAGCCTATTGGGATAATAGGAACTACACTACATGGCGCCCAACGCGTTTGGAAGGGCGATAAAATTAACGTAAGACATTTAGAGTAACTCAGTCGTGCTTTCTCACTCAGACCCCTTTTCCCATAATACTCCAAAGACGTCTGGAGTGGGCGAAAGGTAATATCCGCCAAACCTCGCAGGAGGAAACTCCTATGTATGGTACTTGGTCTAGTCAACGTTGAAGGATAAACCGTTCCAAAATATTGTGCATCTAATCTTTGTTTCCACAAGAAACCTGATCTGCAAACAAACAAAATAACCTTCTGGACAGTACAATGTCAGACAGTGAAGGAGAAAGAGAGGCAGTTAGATTAGCAACTGAACTCGCAGCAGCTGATGCTGCACTGCTAGACGCAGACCAGGATATAATACTCATCCCGGTCATTAAGAGGAAATCTATAACTTTAAAACTTATAGAAAATGGACTGACACCTAGAGGTGGTACAGTTATATTCGTAATTGAGGCACACGAATATCGGCAGACAGAGGTATACTATTCATGGATACATTTTCCAGCAGCAAATGCTGTAACAAAGTACTTCCACTATTACAAAGTAGAGGAACCTCCTGGAGAGTACACTCCTTTCGAGGAGGTGGAAGTACCACTTAAATTTCAAGAGCATTTGCTCTTATTTAATGGTGCCCTAAAACACAATAATCACATCACCAGGCTCGGTCCTTTAGGTAGACCAGGAGCAACGTGGCCGGTCCTAGCCGGATACACACCACATCCAGACATCAATGGGATGTCTGCAGCAGAGCTGTTAACACAGTTGAAACAATTAATAAAATTACATAGACAATTAGTCCAATATGTGATGCGGACATCAACAATTCAACCAGCAATTAAAATTCCACAGCTGACCCCTCACCAGGGGAACAAAAATAAAATTACACCACAGAACATACAATCCTGCCTAGGTAAAGTACCAGCTAAACGGGAACAAATACCATTCTGGTTAGCACAAAAAATCACCCAAATAGAGGCGGTGTTTCCAGACACCACCCCGTTAGAAAAACACAGGATTCTGACTATCTGTCTTCCAATGGGAATCGCACCACACATTGAGGACTGTGACACTTGGGGTACAGTCTTTGCTTCCATCTACACAAAAATGCACGGTGTTCCATCCATTTCGGTAATACCAGATGTGCTAAAACAAATTCAAGACGAATATGGTCCAGAGCCCGCTTTAACTCTTGGTATGAAATTACTAAAAGACTTCAAGCAGGTCTCGGCTATATTATTAGCCAACATAAAGGGAGAAGCAGCAAACGTGGCGATCCGCCAGAGGTTAAAGGAGACAGATATAGCAGACCAACCAGCTGAAATAGCCAGAATCATAGAAAAATCCTATGAGGAACTAGGTAGAGATAGTTTAGGTGGAATACCAGTAAAACCACAACTGATTGAAAGTCCTGAAAAAATATTTTTTAATAATAATTCAACATCACAAAAAAAGAGCTGGGATGGAAACAAACAATCCAATCCTAAAGAAAAGAAATTCCAGTCCAGAGGAAGGTCTCCTCGGCGGAGAGAAAAATCTCCGAACCAAAGACACAGGTCACCCCAAAGTGACCCCTCTGGGAAAAGATATAACCTTAGAAATAGGGATAATATAAAGAAGCCTGATAGATATCAAGACATTGATACACGTCCCTCTCAATCTTTTCAGACTTCCTCGCAGAAATCGGAAAGAAGAGGACGATCAGAACAAAGAGAAGAGCACGCCAAGTCCAAAGACAAGGAACCTGCTCAGCTAAAAAAGAAATTACAATTTCAAAAAAAGAAGGTAGCTAGTATCAAGGTAGTCAACAATGCCGAGAATACTGAGGACACAACTGAAAAACTGAGAATGGGCTCAGACAATGCTAGACAGCGCAGCAGAAGTGAGCATAGCTCGCAAAGTCCTTATGAATCATCTGGAGACAGTGGACACGAATGAATATCTTCAAGTGGAAACTGCAGACACCAGAGTTAGCAAACCTCACAAAATATATGAAATAACTTTACGTATAGAGGGGGATAAGACTAGAAAAATAAGGGGACTATTTTGGGATAATCTCTCCAAGGGCTATGGCATCCTTCAAGCTGAAAAAGACTGGCCACCAGAGTTTGTCAGGGAGTGCCCTCATGGCGAAGAAATAATTATGCCTGTGTGGTAAATAAATAAATAATACCTCTATTTTTGACTGGATATAACAATAACAGATAGCTCAATAAATAAGAGTCAAGATTCGAGGTAGTAGGAGTTTTGCAGGTTTAATACAGCATAAAGGACAGGAACAGGACAACCTGCACGGGAATAGGATGGCAGCGCTGCACAACACTTAATAACAGTACACAAGTATATATACTAAAACTATTGCATTACAGTAGATACAGTAGGCGTAGCAGTGGGAGGGGATTGTAGCAGTCGCGAAAGATAAGGCATGACTGATGCAATAAGAAGGCGTGAACAGGGCGTATACATAGGCATGTGATGTAGACGTAACAGAAGATGTCATAAATGGGGCGGAAACATGGAGGGGGCTACCTGAGGAGCCGGGACCTCTAACCTAGTGGTGCGCGCAAACTGGCAATGACGTGTTACTAGGAGAAGCTGGGGGCTATGACTTCTGCGCTAGAGGAGGAGACGAAAGTCTGGAGAGTCAGAGCGACATGTACCTAAACATTATCTAGTATCTGATGTTTAGAGAACATGTTGATAGAATCCAAAAGTTATCAGGGTAAAGGCTAACAGACACTAAGACTGGTGCATGCATTATTCTACATGTAGTGCGTGTAAAGGAATATTAAAGGACCATTAATACAGTATTTCTCTTACATGGAGACGTAAAGGCTAGACGATGACTATGATTATTGATGCGATTCAGTAGCTTAGGAATGCAGGGAAGGAGGGCTGGACTGATAACTAGAATCATAACATACTCTTGGCAGACTGGCGGGCAGAGCCAGGCCGAGCCGGGCACTGTGAGGCAGGAAGTAAGTGAAGGGTCAGGGATACAGGTGGGGGCTGTATCGCTCCTCAGCGAGGGCTCAGGAGACTGGAGCTGAATCTGGTGTCCGGGCCCTTTTGAGGCCTAGAAACGGGGACTTTACAATGAAATAACGTGCACACTGTGAAACGTGGCAACGTAGCTTTACATAGGCCTGATATTCGTTGTATTCACGAAAACTGGGAACTGGCATACTGGAGTTGGACACAACTGTAATTGCGTCTTTAATCGATCATGGGAATACATATGCATATTAATCATGCACACATAACATAAGATGGGGAACACGTAGGGACACAGAACATGGCAAAATTTACTTTTCCACATTCCCTCCTTGTCACTACGTTTCCATCAGGACACATCTATATTCATGATACCATCTATCATTTCATACAGTATCATTTGCTCGTCTCGAATTGTCTTGGAACGGGATCTAGAGCGGGACTTGGGACTAGGAATACAAGAGGTAGCACAAATGCCGCAAATCGCAGGGCCACATTGTATACAGAGGCAGCAACTGAATATGATCGCTACTGCAATACCTAGAAATGACAATACTTTCCATCCCCAGGCAGAAATTATACTCCAGAACCAACCGGACCATGTCCAGGTGCCTGGATTCTGGTGTAACTGATGGGCAATTTTATGAAGTCTGGTTATAGCTGAATAAACAGACGGCGCGTTATTAGGAATGAAAATGCAGCAACTAGATCCGATGACTCTACATGCCCCGCCCCTATCGGCCAGTATGACGTCAAGGACGAGACGATTTTGCAAAACTACAAATCTCATAGCAGATTGCTCTTCGGTTAAGTTACCTAGAGCAGAGGCAGTCTCATTCACTACTGCTTCAAGGGTTCTGGTTAACCTACGGATTAGCTTACTATTCTGGATAGGGCCTATAAAGAAGAAGAATCCTCTATTAAAGTCTGTATACTGTTCTAGAGCGGTTTCAGTTTGATCGACAATTGGGGACTCGATCTCCCTTCTATGTCTAATGTGTACTAGATGTGTGTTTCTGTGATAATCAGACGGGGCTAGGAAAACTGGTGGCAGTAGGAAGGCAATGTAACAGGTTCCATCCCAATCGAGGGGCAGACGAACATATGCGGTCTGACCACAAACAAAATAAGAATGACGTGAAGCTTTGAAAATAGATTTCCCACTGTCACTATACTCGACAATAGTAGTACAATCACTATGTCCTACATGTACGGAACCATTATTTCTAACACATAATTCGCCTTTGACTGGTAGTACTGAAATAGCAGGTAAGTCTGGAGTAGGATCAGACTGAACATTCAGGACCATGAAATTCGAAGAATAATTACCTAAATTATACACTTCATTTTCTAGATCTAACCCGGTTCTGTGGGGAAGACCTTGCTTGTCTGGAAAACATGTACTGTTTAGAAAGGACATATCATTTGAAGATGACGTTAACGTGGACCATGCTCCACACGAACCATTATGTGAAAATGGATAAGGAAAGAGTGGCAGAGCTCCCTTCGGTGTCTGGAAAGGGGGGAGTCGACCACACACCCAACAATTAGTGGCATTGCTGGTCTGGTGTGAATAATGTAACATACGGATAAATGAATTGTTGCGCATAGCAAGACGATAAGATAGTTCATGAGGAGGCAGATCACTAAACGTGTGCTCTACTGTAGCATTAGAAGACTTATTTACATGAGAAATTGGAAAACATAAATGCAATGCATAGCTCGTGCAGGTAACCATCAGGCTTAAAAATAATATGAAACTTGGAAAAACGATACATCGGATTGAGTTTTGACTAACTCTCTCACTATGGGGGTCTATTTCATACATGTCAGATACCTGTCTAACCGTTTCACCTAGGGGAGGACTTAGACAATTAAACTGGCTGACTTATTTTACTAGACCGTAACTTCTTTTTATACTCCTGCTGCGGAGTTTCCTCTAACAGGGAGGGCTTGGTATCAATGTCATTTGCGGGACAGTCCTTGAAAATAGTATTTTGGCAGTCTTTAGGTAAAATGCAGTCCTTGGCAAAAGTTTTAGGTTTTAGTCCGTGAAATTTCTTGACGTGAGACAGATGGACCCACCCCTTACGGCCCTCCAACTTCACGGCCGTACGGGTGGTCAAAAGGACTTGCTTCGGCTCCTTCCAACGAGGCTCCAGCGGACTTGAACGATCGAAATTCCTCACGAGAACCAAGCTCCCTGGAACGATTTCATGCGGTTTCACCTCGGTATTGTCTGGAAATGCGGCGGCAACCTGTGAACGACAAGAGTGTAGGGCAGACATCAAGGAAGCTAGGTAATCTGTCAGCATATTACTGGAAACATCTGTAATACTTCGGGGTCTAGGCGTACCCCACATATTCGGGGGGGCGGCCGAATACGACCTCGTAAGGGGACAGACCTGATCTGGAATGTGCGACCATGCGCATATAGAATAGAGCGACTGGCAGAGCTACTAGCCAGTCTACACCTTTCTCTTTACAGACTTTTGCAATGCGGATTTTCAGGGTCTGGTTATGTCTCTCTACGAGACCTGCTGCTTCAGGATGGCGTACACAATGAAACTTCCACTGGTACCCTAACAGAAGGGAAACGTGCTTCATGAGCTCAGATGAGAATGGCTGGCCGTTATCAGAATACACGACCCTAGGGAGTCCATAGCGGGGGAAGAATTCACGAACCAACTGCTTGGCAGTGGTCGCGGCTGTGTAATCTGGGACTGGATATGCTTCTGTCCACCTGGACAAGGCACATACAACTACAAGGACATATTTGAAACCTCGACATCGCTCCATCTGAATGTAATCCATCTGGAGGACTTCGAAAGGGTGGTCAGGGGGCTGGAATCCACCTTGTTCCACCGGGACACTTTTACCTGGATTGAATTGACAACATATCATACAGGTACGGACTCTCTGCTTGGCTGCAGCTCGTAAATGCTTGTTGAACCAAATGTTCTGGATACTGTCTAACATAGCTTTTTCTCCTAAATGTGCAGGACTATGTGCGGTATTAATAATGACTTGAACCATTGAGTCGGGGAGCAACCATGTGGCTTTTCCCTTCGTCAACCATCCTTGATCTGTCTGGACCCCTCCTTGTTCGGACCATTTCTTGATTTCATCGGGAGTAGCATGTGACTGGATGTCTATGATATCTTGAGTGGGGTCCTTAACTGTCATACATGTAGTCGGATCTGGAGTGAATGTCGGTGTCTTGTTAACTGGTATGTCTGGTGTCTGTGCTGTAAGCTTGGCTGTTCGATCTGCTAGATCATTACCTTGAGAAATAATGTCAGTGACTTTCGTATGTGCTTTGCACTTCATGATAGCGATAGCTGTTGGTAAATGTATTGCATCTAACAGAGCTTGAATGAGGAGACCATGCTGAATCTTGGTTCCATGAGAAGTCATGAAACCTCTCTCCTGCCAGAGCACTCCGAAGTCATGTACAACTCCGAATGCGTAGCGTGAATCTGTATAAATATTAACTTTCAGGTTCTTGGCGTGTATGCAGGCTTGAGTCAGAGCAACTAGCTCTGCTGCTTGAGCAGACAGGGTGTCAATACGATGTGTTTCAATAACTTTAGTGTCAGTAGTCACTGCATACGCGGCTACTAGATCTCCTGTACTTGTTCTCATACATGAACCATCCACATAAAGTGTCAGGTCGGGATCTGGTAATGGAATATCTGTCAAATCTTGTCTTGGTTTTGTCATGGTGTTAACTACTTCCACGCAGTCATGTGTGGCCAGATTTGAAGTAACTGACGGTAACAGTGTAGCAGGATTCAGAACATTGCAGCGTCTGATTTCTATGTGTGGCTGGAACAGTGTCAATTCATAACCTGTCAAACGTGCAATTGTCAAGTGCTGAGTCTGTGTTCGGTTTAAAAGAACTTCCACGGAGTGTGGAACTTGTACTGTCAAGGAGTGTCCTAATACTATGGAGTCACTTTGTCTGATAGCTAGTGCTGTGGCTGCAACTGACTTGAGGCACGCAGGCAGAGCCTGGGCTACTGGATCTAGTGTGCTCGAAAAATAAGCACAGGGCTTGTATTGTCCTGCTTGATCTTGTGTGAGAACAGATAATGCTGTACCGTCACGTTCTGTGACAAAAAGTATAAAAGGCTTACTGTAGTTCGGTGTTGCTAGAACAGGAGCTTGACATAAGGCTTTCTTTAATTCATTAAAACTAAGTGTATGTTCAGATGTCCAAGGGAGGACAGTCGATACGGCTGCCTCCTGTGTCGTTAACTGTATCAGTGGTTTGGCTAGAAATGCATACTGAGGAATCCATTGTCTGCAATAAGAAGTGAGGCCGATAAAGGCACGTACCTCCTTCTGGGTCTTGGGCTGAGGAAGACTCGCTATTAACTGGATACGGTCAGGTGTCAACTGCCTACCCCACTTGGACAGTAAGTGGCCTAAGTAGATCACTTGCTGGACACAGAATTGAAGCTTCGAAGGGGACACCTTGTGCCCCATCTCGGCTAGAAAATACAGAACTGTGAGTGATGCTCGCTCGCAAGCACGTTCAGAACGGGCTGTGATCAGTAGATCATCGACATACTGGAGCAGGGCAGTGTCAGTTGGCATGTGAATATTGTCTAGTTGTCTTTTAAGTGCTTGACTGTAAATACTAGGACTTTCTGTGAAACCTTGAGGAGCTCGTGTAAATTTATAGCTCCTTCCGTTTAAACAAAAACCGAAAAGGTACTGGCTGTCTGGATGAATGGGGACACTGAAAAATGCATTTTTGAGGTCTATGACTGTAAAAAATGTGGCTTCAGAATCAATGGCTGTCAATAAGGAAGAAATATCTGGGACTACTGGGTACTGGGGAATGATACATTTATTGAGTTCTCGAAGGTCAATCACTAATCGATAAACTGGGGGTGCATTTGGATCAGTACGTTTCATGACTGGAATGATAGGAGAATTACATACATTGGAGTCAGTTTCTATAACCACTCCTTGAGCAATGAGCTCGTCAATAATTTTGGATAAGGCTGCTACAGCCTCAGGTGGCAATCTGTACTGTCTGATTCGTGGTAAGACTACACCTTGTTTGAGAGTCACACGATGGGGTGTGATTTGCATAAAACCGACATCAGTTGGACCTTGTGCCCATAGATGCTGGGGGACATTCAGTAATCTTGGATCAAAATCTCGTAAAACATAGTGACCCTTGAAGTCACGTAAAAACAAACGTATTCCCTCTGGGGAACAACAAATAACTGCACCTAATTCTTTCAGTGTCTTAATGCCTAGCAAATTTTCTGGACATGACTTAGTAAGTAACAGATCAGTAGTTCGGGACAATGGACCTACTTCTAGAGTAACTGGTTTTGATATCTCGTTTACAATAGGCTTTCCTGAGAATCCAAGGGAAACATTTCTTGAGCCTGAGAGCGGAGCCCCTGGAACCTCGTCGTGACTAATAGTCGTCCTACTTGCCCCTGTATCAATCAGAAACTTTCTGTCTTTCCCTAATACTTGACTGTGAACATAGGGACCCTCTTGATCTACAGGTATCTCGATGAGAGGCAAGCCTACCTCCCTCTCTAGGCTGTTTCATGAATACTGCTGATACTCTGGATACTCGGACTGTGCATACTGGTACATCTGCTGTGTAACATGCTGTGTTGCAGCAATAGGCTGCGGTGCTGGAACTGTCTGTTGTACATTCTGTGGCTGAGAAGTCTGTGAAACTTGTTCTTGTCTAGGAGGACGTGGTCTTTCTTTAGTCTTACCGGTAGCTATATTGTGTTTCAGAACTGCACACTCATTTATAAAATGACCTGGCTGTTTACAATAATTGCAGGTCCCTTTAACGGGAGCTGCAGGATGACTGGCTTGATTCGGACCCCTCTTCTGACTGTCTTGAGGAACAGATTGTGCAACTAGTACTTTCATTTTCGTGTCTTTCATACGTTTCCTTTCATGATCTTGTTCTTCTCTGATTCTATTCTGGTGGTACTGGAGCATCTGAAGCATTTGAGACGGAGTATTAGCTTGCCAAGTACTTTCAACTTTCAAAACTCGATTCTTAACTTGTGGACTCGAATTCTCGACTAGTTTAGTAACAAAAAGATGAGGGTATGACTCGCTACTTGTCCTGAGACCACTGTTAATGCTAAAGCATTTCTCAAATCTGGAATAAAAATCACTAGTGTCTTCGTCTTGTTTCTGTTTACAGGCTGAGATTGCATCCCAGTCTTCCTTTTTAGTGGCTAATAATCTAGGTAAAACTTGTATTAATAATTCTGGTAATTCTTTACATTTGTCTCCAAGACCGGTACCTGGTACACGTATCTTATCTTCAGCTTCTAGAGCTGTCCAATCGATCTTTTTCTCTCCCACCTCCCAATCTTTTTCCTTGAGTTTTTCATATATGCCCGCAGGCAACAGGACCTTTAACATTTTAATTATATCTGGATACGTGTATTCTCCCATTCGGAGCATGTCTTTTAATTCTCGGTGGAACCCTGCTGGATCTTTGTCGTGACAGGGAATTAATTTCTTCATTTCTAAGAGTTCCATCTTGGTAACTGGGGTGTAAACAAATACTCGTTGCATTTCACCACCCGCTGTCCTAACTGGATGTACTTCTCGTAACGGATTCTGTCTGTCTATGTAAAATGGTTTACTTTCTGGGGGTGAGACGTGAACAAAATGCGGGTTCCGAAACGTTCTATATTTATGGCGTTGTTCTAGAATGACACTAATTAAATCGGTACCTAAACCTTTCCATCTATACTGGAGTAACTCGTTCAGAATATCATGTAATGGACCTGGATCAGAATGTTGACCCTCATACAGAGTAATGAGGTGCTGGATCATATACATACCCACCAGTCGCTGCTCGGCTGGGGGCAGTTTCAGAAACATTTGTGCCACTATTTCGTCTGGAAAAGTGGTAGAATCAGTAATCCATCGGACTGCTGATCGGGCTAGTTCTTGTTCATGCATAGTACTTAACTCACTGTAACCAATTCGTGATTTCAGAATGTGATCGGTAGCTTGAAATACTTGTTCTAGAGAACCTTGCTCTGGTGCTGGATGATGAAAGACTTCCTTGTGTTCCAGGCGTGAATGTCGGTCTGGAAATCTAGATTTACCTACATACTCTATTCTGGCGGTATTCTCGTCGTCTACCTCTTCAGTAGAAGAGTCATTTTCTTTCTCGCTGACTTGTGCTTCTCTGCGTTGTTCGTGTAACCTTATTATTTCTTTACGTATTTTCTTGTACATATTCTCTATACTATTGAGTGTCTTGTGTTTACCCTCGGCTATATTATCACTCCACTTTGTCAAAATTTTCATTTCGTTCGGATCTTTAGTCGGGGAATCTTGTTCCCGTATTAAACAATTGATCAGAAACTTTAATAGCATGAACTGGATCTCAGATTTTCTGTGAGACATGACTTCACCGATACTTTCTGGATCTTGTCCTGTACGAATGAAACGATACATTCTGTCTAGATCCTCTTTCATATTCGGTAGGGTGACCAAATACTCGGACACCTGCCTTATACGTACGGAATATATAACCATACTATCCTCGCCTGGAACTGGATCATAACAGCATTCAGTAAGAACTCGTCTGATCTCTGCAATGGACTTATATTTGGGCGTACGCTGTAACGCACGTTCATGTAACTCGACTGCTCCTAAACGTCTATTTGGCGGCGGCGTACCAGGAGGACCTCCTCCTGCGGCCCCCATACTGGAATCATCGACTGACACTCTTCGTGCTGGCAAGGTGACTGACATGGCGGGAATTTGTACTACGGGCTGGACCGGGGGTACCGTAACAGGTACTGCAACAGGTGCCCCGGTAACTGGAGGAGCAGGAATTGCATTATTTACAGGAGCTGACGGAACAGGATTAGCATATTCTGGGACTGTGTCGTCCAAATAGGACGAGAGAAAAATATCAGCTGCGGTCGGTTTGTGACGTAGCTTGGTCGGAACTAATGGCGGCGGAAAATTACTGGATGCCTCCGGGGTCGCTTTTGGCAAGCCCTCGGCAAGAAGAGGATACATACTCTTAATAAGGGCATTCCTCTGTCTGTCTGACTGTTCGGTTTTAACTCGTTCACCTATCTCGATTAGTTCCCTTTCTTGGGCTCTTTCTGCGGATTCCCTACTTAATTCTGACTTCCTGATTTCTTTTTCGGTTCTTTTATGAGATTCTTTGCGCCATAACTCGATGGCATCTTTCTGTGACTGTCTGGCTTTCTTTTTCCATAATACTTCTTCTACTCGAATGATGCACTCGGCATCCCACGTACCTGATACGGGCCATCTATACTTCTCCTCTAATTCCTTGGTGTACTCCACCCATAAATCTAGATATAATATGGCGCTTATGCCATGCTTTTGATACATAAAGTGACCTGGACTGTCCCTAGGGGGGACAGGAACTGCTTCTTCTAACAGACCTTTTCTAGTTCTTAACTGACGTAATTTGGAAAACAATGGCATGACTGGGCTGGAGTCTAGACACAATACAATACACAATGAACACAAAAATGACTTTGAAAAACACCACTTTCACACCACAACATTAAAATACATGAATGACATTTAAAATAACAGTTCGGACAGAATACTACCTGGAATACTGAAAAACAGAATACATGAATTTCTCGAGAACAGAACGGACTAGAACAGAAACTAGATGCACTGCTAAAACAGTACGAAACTTACCGGTCTCATAAAGAGACACGTCAGGACCCGCATCCACCTAAGTGGACACTTCGTGTTGGATCTGTGTACCCCAAACCCACGGACCAGAGACAATGCAATTGACCCTGTCTAGATACTACCCCAGCAACGGTACTCACCGGGCAGCAAGAACGGAAGGCCTCGGACTGGACTGGACTGCTACGACGCCGGACGGACGAACTTCGGACTTCAGTTACGGGTGGGCCTCCGGATACCTCGGACCTTGGACTCTCGGCTTGGGCTCTGGTCGGGACTCGCCGCGTTCCTCCACCGCCTCGTCTGGATGCTGGACCGCAACCTCCGTCTCCTCCGTGGGCCTGAGGGATACTTGAAGCAGAAATATCTGCACGTGCACGGTATGGTTCCGTCACGGCTGCAGAGGATCAGGGGGCTTGCGTGGCTTCACCGGCGCGTGGGGAAAGGGCAAGTCCCTATTCGGGCGCCATTATGTGGTAAATAAATAAATAATACCTCTATTTTTGACTGGATATAACAATAACAGATAGCTCAATAAATAAGAGTCAAGATTCGAGGTAGTAGGAGTTTTGCAGGTTTAATACAGCATAAAGGACAGGAACAGGACAACCTGCACGGGAATAGGATGGCAGCGCTGCACAACACTTAATAACAGTACACAAGTATATATACTAAAACAATTGCATTACAGTAGATACAGTAGGCGTAGCAGTGGGAGGGGATTGTAGCAGTCGCGAAAGATAAGGCATGACTGATGCAATAAGAAGGCGTGAACAGGGCGTATACATAGGCATGTGATGTAGACGTAACAGAAGATGTCATAAATGGGGCGGAAACATGGAGGGGGCTACCTGAGGAGCCGGGACCTCTAACCTAGTGGTGCGCGCAAACTGGCAATGACGTGTTACTAGGAGAAGCTGGGGGCTATGACTTCTGCGCTAGAGGAGGAGACGAAAGTCTGGAGAGTCAGAGCGACATGTACCTAAACATTATCTAGTATCTGATGTTTAGAGAACATGTTGATAGAATCCAAAAGTTATCAGGGTAAAGGCTAACAGACACTAAGACTGGTGCATGCATTATTCTACATGTAGTGCGTGTAAAGGAATATTAAAGGACCATTAATACAGTATTTCTCTTACATGGAGACGTAAAGGCTAGACGATGACTATGATTATTGATGCGATTCAGTAGCTTAGGAATGCAGGGAAGGAGGGCTGGACTGATAACTAGAATCATAACATACTCTTGGCAGACTGGCGGGCAGAGCCAGGCCGAGCCGGGCACTGTGAGGCAGGAAGTAAGTGAAGGGTCAGGGATACAGGTGGGGGCTGTATCGCTCCTCAGCGAGGGCTCAGGAGACTGGAGCTGAATCTGGTGTCCGGGCCCTTTTGAGGCCTAGAAACGGGGACTTTACAATGAAATAACGTGCACACTGTGAAACGTGGCAACGTAGCTTTACATAGGCCTGATATTCGTTGTATTCACGAAAACTGGGAACTGGCATACTGGAGTTGGACACAACTGTAATTGCGTCTTTAATCGATCATGGGAATACATATGCATATTAATCATGCACACATAACATAAGATGGGGAACACGTAGGGACACAGAACATGGCAAAATTTACTTTTCCACACCTGCCTTCTCAAATCACATCCCAATTCATAAAAAATACACACTTGCTAGAAAGTGGGCAGTAGCCCTAGCTCCTGCTTTATATAAAAATCATGTAGGATGGGATGAGGACTCTCCTCCTCACAAAATCCAGTTAAAATCACAACCTACTGCACAGAGGCAGTACCCAATTAAGCAAGAAGCTAAAAAACAGGTAAAAGAAATCCTAGATCAGCTAGAATACCAGGGGGTGATTGAAACTTGCACCTCACAAATGAACAACCCTTTGTTTCCGGTCTCCAAACCAGACAATTCATATCGTCTAGTTTTGGATTACCGACACCTTAACTCATGTTGCAAAACTTTTGCAGTACAAAACTCGCATAGTGCAGCACTAATGAATAACATAGTGCGCAAAAAATACAAAACAACATTAGACATCTCTAATGGATTCTTTTGTCAAAACATAGCACCAGAGAGCAGATATTTGTCTGCATTCTCAATAAATGGCACTCAAAAACAATTCTGTCGGTTAGCCCAGGGGTACAAGAACAGCCCGGGAGTATTCTCAGTGAGAGTAACAGAATTACTACAAACATATGACGACGAAGCATTATCATATGTCGACGACATATACTTAACAGATGATGACTTGGAGATTCACTTGAAGAGAGTGAACACCATAATACTTGGGTTCGCAGCAGAGGGTTACAAATTCAACTTTAAAAAATCCAGAATTCCCCATCTGACAGTCCTGTTCTTAGGATATGAATTATCAAGTGAAGGCAAAAGCCTGGCTGACAATTTCCTAGAGAAATGTGCCGTACTCCAAGCACCTAGAACATTAAAAAACCTACAGTCAATTCTAGGCTTCCTAAATTTCGGAAGAACATACATTGCAAATTACGCAGAAAGGGTCAAACCCCTTTATGATCTAATAAAACCAGATTTTAAAAGAACCAATTGGACTCAAATACACACAGAAATTCTGAGATCCTTACAAACAGACATGTTAATTAAAACAAAATTAGAAACACGTGATAACACACGCAATCTTGTGATTCGAGTCATCCCAGGAAGATGCGGATTCACATACCTGACCTCTAATGAGGGAGAAAAGGTACCAATTGCATTCAAATCACACTTGTACACTAAGGCTGAAATGAAATTCAGCCCAACGGAAAAAATTCTAACTGCAACACAGACAGCTATAGCAAAAGAACGAGCCCTGGCACAAGGTAAACGAATAATAATCGTGACACCGATACCAGCCCTAGAGGCGGTAACAAAGGCAAGCATTCCAAATGCTAAAGCGCTCCATCCGAGATGGATACAATGGGCTAATTCTCTTGCTGCAACAGACGTGGCATACGAATTTGTTCCTAACTTAAAAACACAAGAATTTCTCCAATATGAATTTGAATGTCCTCCGCCGACCGAAATTCTGCCTCTAGACCATTACGGCTGTATAATATACACAGACGGATCAGCACAACCCGCAGTAGGGGGTAAACAAGCTTACAGTGCTGCGTGCGCGATCGTTAAAGGTCGCTGGCACGAAGGGAAATTTAAACCAGCTATCACTAAAACACAATCTCTAGGAGATTGTACAGCTCAGCGAGCTGAATTACTGGCGTTCAAGATGGCGCTTGAAAATACCGATCGAGAATTCCTCACACTCATAGTGTGCGATTCGTATTATTGCGTTCAGTCTTACAATGAATACTTGCAGATCTGGCTTCAGAATGGTTTCAAGGAAGCGAAAGGTGGCACAATCAAGCATAAAATGCTCTGGGAACAAGTAGTTCTTTTACAGAAAGAACTACCAAAGACTCACGTGATACATACACTGAGTCATCAACGTGATGGCGTTCACGTTGCAGGGAATTCATTGGCTGATGAGGCCGCAAAGGCAGCTGTGCAAATGGCTTCCGTAGCTGCCATCACACGGTCAAAAACAAAAATAGACAGCGAAATATTACAGGCTGTCAGCGCTACAGAAAAGGATTCGATAGAAACACTCCCGAAAGGCTTTCCAGTAAAATACTCATACATAACTGATGCAAACAATGTTCCTTTTGCTCGAATCCCTGGAGTGGGGGATAGGGCAATTCCAAACATGGAACATAGGTTAGGACTAATAATAGCGGCACACGAAGGACTTGCTTCTATACATGCTGGCGTCTCAGCCACAGTATCATTATTAAAACAGAGATACTGGTGGCCACAAATGAGAAGACAAACAAGGAACTATGTTTTAGAATGTGAAATATGTCAAAAAATGAAAGTATCAACGGTGAGACGTCCAGCACAGACGCCCCTTCTAATCTCGGATAAACCATTAGCCTGTGTTTACCTAGACCACTGTGGTCCCTTACAAAGGGATGGTAACTATAAATATATCTTGGTTGCAGTGGACTCATGCACGAGATTCATATGGATGTGGCCCCAGCGAACGGCTGACGCCAGAACCAGGCTAAAACCTGGAACTCACTCCCCACTCACCTTCGTCTCACTCAGAACCATCTAGCATTCAGAAAGCAACTTAAAACTTGGATATTCGACAAGTAACTCCCCACCCTTCTTCAAGCGCCTTGAGACCCTCCGGGTATGTAGCGCGCTATATAAATCTTCTGACTTTGACTTTGACTTAGAACTGTTATAAAAGATTTGCGAGTCTTTATCGGCACATACGCAATTGGCATGCTGCATTCGGACCACGGTCCTGCTTTTAGCTCTAGAGCTTATAAGGAGGCCATGGTCAGCATGGGCGTGACATTGCGGTACTCTTGTCCATTTCACCCTGAGGGGAACGGAATTGTTGAAAGAAAAAACCATGACATAAAGCAATCTATAACGGCAAAGGTATTAGGTTTGGGAGCTGGGTGGGTCAAACATCTAATAAGTGTCCAACGTAGTCTAAATAACCTGCCAAGAAATTCTCTGAAGGGATTCAGTCCGTACGAATTATTATTTGGAACTAGGATGTTAATCTCTGACCTTGACAGTCAGACTTCAGTGGTAAAGGAAAAAAGCTTTGATATCAAAGATCGTTTGGCTATTTTACAGGACTTAAACGAAACAAGAAAAGACCTGAGCAACATAAAGTTGAAACAACAGCCAACAACCACTGAAGAACCACCACCTGTCCCAGCAAGACCTGTCTGGATTCCAAAAGTCGGGGATCTAGTCAGAGAAAAGATCGCGGTGAAGAAGGAATTTGGGCCTTCTTACAGAAAAGCAGTTCCTGTCTTGTCTATCAACGGGACAAGATCAGTTGTACTACCGCCGCTTGCTGGTAAAAAGGAGAACCGAGTTGTATCCATCGACCTGGTAAAACCACAATCATGTGGCCGATAACAAACAGTAGGCCAAGTGGACTCCCCATGAGTAGCAGAACACCAAGGTTTGCTACCAGTACAGAGGTCCTAACAAAGAGGCTAATCACATTCGAAACGCCTACAGAAGAACAACAAGGACTATGCAACAATGCAATGGAACTTAGACCTCTGAACACCCAAATAAAAACATTTAGCAGAGACACACCAACCTATAATGAAGTAACAAACGACTATGCAAGAAACAGTAATCCTGAAACAATTGGAACAATAGACAGAACTGCATCCGGCTACTTCATAAACTTCGATGATTCCTCTGAAGGCTTCACTGAATCAAAGACACAGCCATCAACAAAAACCTTTAAGGATGAAGTTAAAGTACTTTTGAAACAACTGAAAGAAACATATCTAATTTCTCCATGGATTGAATTTTGGGTGGGTTTTGGTGCATTTATCCTCATACTTTGGCTCATCATGATACTAACATTGGGACGCTTCATTGAGGGAAAATATGCTAAAATGGACACAGCAAGTCAGAAAATCAACTTGATCCTCAAACCACACACATCTTCACACGTCGAGAAAAGAGAACTTTCTTCAGTCAACTTCACAGCCAATCCTATACCGGGTGGGGTAGCATGGGACAACACTGACTACGAAATCTATGGTCCGGTTGAAATCCTGAAATATCCACACCAAATTAAAATCTCATTGAGTGACTTCGTAAAACCAAGCACATTTGCTGATGATTGGGACTTTGAAAGTATAAACAATATGATGTCTGACTTAGTGATGTCTGCTAAATTTACCAAACATGATTATTTGCAGGGTTCGACAAATTATGATAGTATGTACTGTTATAACCACTATGGTAACCATTTTCTACATAGATCTGCACAACCTAGAAATGTTTTAAATTATAATCAATGGGAACATTGTGCAACCCCTCCAAAAGGAAGCTCAAGAACCGCTTACGACAAATATTCATACTTTTCAGGTTTTAACATAAGTAATGCTGAAACATTTTATTTCAAATTGTCAAATAAGACAGGGACAAAGACCATGATAACCAACACAAAATTGATATATTCAGACTCATTCTTTGAACAAATGAATACTTTTGGTTTTGATTATTGGGACAAAAATGTTGAATTGAAAAGTGTTTGGGGCACAAAAGAATGGCAAGTACAGGGTATAGAATCTTTGTTTAGAGCCTGCATGATCCCAGAACAAATTATATTTTTTAATGACACTGTTCAACAAACTACCTGTCTTGGCTTAGCCAAAATCAAAGATTTAAACAAACCGTCTATTCCAAAACCAACATTGAACAGCAATAGCTCCACAGACGAAGAGATAGACGTAAATTATGTATTAAACCAAAACAGAACACATCCTGATTGGAAACAGTGGTTGATCTGGCCCACAGATACTAATAACTGTCAAGACAGATTCCTGAACAAAACACAGGGGTTCAAAATGACCAGGCCAGACCCTAGATATTCCCAAAGACAACACCCAGGAATAATTACCACCTACAGTGTGGGCAAATTATGCCTTCAATGGCTACAGACTTCCACACTGGCAGAAATTAAGCAACACCTAACTTTACTTACTGATGGTGCTGACTTGCGTGATTTCATTATGGGACCGCGCAAACAGCGTCAGAAACGTTTCATAGCAGCCTCTGTATATGCAGCATACAACGAGGCCTGGAAGGTTACTCAAATTGAGACAGCAGAAAGAATACGGGAAATTGACAGTATTAATTTGGAAAAATCACTTTCTGTAGTGGACAATGGGTTAATGACTCTGTCCTCCAGAATTTTTTCTCTGGACAGCATTGTGTCTTCAGCAATCGACATAATATCGCAAGACTTACTGTTGTTACAACACGGTCAGTCTCAATTGCGTCCTATTGTACAGCTTGGCTGGACGTTACAAAATCTGCGTTCAGGCTATGTGCCTTGGCGTTTAATCAACACAACGTCACTTTTCAATATCTTTAACCTTACTGATAAACAAATCAGTATGGCCCAGAAGGGTGCTGATTATACAATCCTGAGCATTGAGAAACTCGAAAGATTACCAGTGACAATGTCAGAACGACCTGTCAGTGAATGGATAATACATGGGATAATTAATATTCCAATCTCAACCTTCAGGTTTCAATACTGCCAGAAATATATACAGGCTGGCATGTACGAAAAATTGGGAAAAGGGTACATTAAAACAACATGGAACCTGCCCTATTCACATGCATGTGTCAGTAATAAAGGACAGAAAGTGTTTCTTAGTGGCGATAATTGTGCGATGTCACTAAGCGGTACACTTCTGTGTAACGGAATTAGTTTGCATGGAGCCTGTGAAGGGAACTCAAATAACCTTTCATGTCACCAGCTAGGCACACCTGCTACAGAAATAGAACCATTCTTTCAAAGACTCTATAATGGGAGTTACATTCTAATTGTAGACCGCAGATGCTGTAGTCTTATGCCCGGGACTCCTTATCTCGTAACTACGACTGCGAAGGTCAAGTGCTGTGGACGCTTATTGTTCCCCAGCTCCTTTCCAGACAGGGAGGCAAGGGCATGGCCCAACTTGAAAATTACTTCTATTCGAATAGATACTTTAAGCAGAATGAAAACAGTGCTTCTTCAGACGCCGACAAGGCTCACGTCATCAAAAGAAACGTATGATCTCCTAGTCGCAAGGACGACTGCAGAGATACATTCATTGTTATCGACTAATTCCCCCATACATTTCGCAGAAATCCTGAATGAAATCTTAAATATTTCTGATACCAGTGGAGTCTCAAAAGTATTTAAGACAGTATTTTCGATGGCATTAACACCATTCAAAGCCATACTGGGTATTTTTCCAGATTTCGTCCATTCGATTTTTGGCGGACTTCCCCTCATTTTAGGACTAATTGCAGGAATCCTATTGTTAGTCCTTTTATTTCGTTATGGCAAACCATGTCACAGACAAAACACCTGCGACAAGGGAAGAAACAATCCTAGCCATTGGATACCGGGACCGGATATCAAAAATCCTGGGACTATCCCGGCTTAGAGACCTGAACATGACTTGGTTTCTATCATTTCGACCAATGTGGCAACGATGTGTTTTACCTGTATTAAGGTGCCTGCTATGCGGAGAAGAATGCGTGTTAGACACCTGTCTGACGCTACAATCGGATGCGCCAATGGATGCAGAAACATTGTTGAGTCCAACAAAGGCTCATGCTTTGTGCTGCCCTCAACGGCTACCAATCCTGATGACGGCATTCGTGGAAGCTTCACCACTACGATTAAGGGGTAGTGAGGTTCAAAATGAAAGCAGCATCGATCAGGTACGACCTTCTGTCAGCAATCCAAATCGGAATGTCAATGGAGACAATCATGCGCACGAATGCATGGTTACACCTATTTCCGAGTTAGTAGAACTCTCCCAGGAAGCTGTTGACAACTTTTTCGAGAGTCTAAATGATATGATGTTCTCACCAGAGCAGAAATAGAGACTTTTGAGCAAGCTCGTACACGGCGTTCCCTGAATTCGACCTTCAACTAGAAAAGCAAAATACCATGAACAATTTTTCCTCCAGTTCACGGACAGCAATTTTTTTCAGCAGCCCCAAAATATTTTTGCATATTTTTCGGGACACTATCTTCTGCTTAAAGTAAGAACTATTCTTAGAGAACTAAGATTTCTACTTTTAGATAGCTTATAGACATTAGCTGCCCGCTGGTATGTTCATAATTATTTTATTCTGTGATGGAATGGTCTCGAAACTTTTTTCTGTATTAAGAGCCATTTCATGTGTAAATTCTCATATACCATTTAGCAATAATGTATACAAATGCGTGATTACTTTAGCATTATTTCACAGCTTGAGTGCATACAATACATGTAAATGCTTTTTTTTCCCGTATATTTGATAATTTCAAAATGCATTTATGTATTTTGGGGTGGTAAGGTATACACGATACTCTACAGTATGTTGTACTATGCATAGATTAGTAAATATGTCCATAGTTAGCGTGGAGTGGGTGTGATGTATTCCTATAGGTTCTGTATCGATCCCCCTATTCCTGACCCTATTCTGGTTAACAAACTAACAAGTTAACTAGCAGCCATCCCATGAGCCAGAAAACCCCCATGATGCAGGAACCGTTATCTGATAAAGCCACACTACGGCACAGGAGCGTGTTATCTGATTAGGTCATAACGCTTGCCATCTAATTAGACAAGCGATATTCCTCCAGCCCCTGATAAGGCATACGGAGTTCTCAAAACAAATCAAACCTATGACACCTTGAGAAAAACCCTGCGGCCATTGTTTTGATTTCACCGAGAACTTCAGCAAAAGAATGTGCTAACGACCTGGTCGTATGACATCCTTATTGACGTATCTATGTCCATCCTTACGTCAATCTCGGCACCTTAAAGGTATAAATATTACCGATATTGCCCTATGCAAACACACGCGGTGGTGACGAGGACGGAGCAGCCAGACTTGCCGAAGCCCAGAGCAGAGCAGACCCCGCTGGCGCAGCCCCGCCTTCCTGATGTGCTGAGAACGAGAAGCCGTTTTTCTCCTGCCGAGAAATCCAGCTCCGGCGCTTCCGAGCAGCCCTCGCAGGCAGCTTGGAATATCGAGACCAGAGACGAGAGATACCATCCCTCATCCATCCTAGATTCCAGGTACAGAACTGAATAACCCCTCGCAGAGAATTCTTTAGTCAGTCACTTGGCAAAACAAACTTAACTTAAACTGTAACTTTCTATTCCCGCCCACGCATTAGACTTAGGTCAGGTACACGGGGTAGGCTTAGTTAGAAACACCAGTTGAGTACGATTAGTCAAATGTATATGTGTATGTAATATATCTTATTCATTTTAAACCTTCATATGGCCTAGAAATCATATCAATGTTTTTACAGTATTATTTTATACTTCTGCTTTTAATGTATGCACTTTACTTAACCATAAGTATTGCAATAATATCGATCCATTTCTCTTGTACGAGAAAAGAGACTGATCAATAAATAACATCTTTTATTGAACACGCCCGTCTCTTCCTTTTCTCTACAATCTGATGAGACTAAGAATGCACGTACTGACTGAGTAAAATAAATTGCCTTTTGTTTTCACACGACTCTCGAGATACACTCTTGATTAGGGGAGAGCAAAGTTGTCATGTTCTATGGTTGTCAGAAACTAAATCCCTTCTTGTCTATCCAGGGAGGTTCAACTCCTCCTTGCCTATTCGAGAAAGTTTCTAGTGAACTCTGAGCTAGCTGGCAAACCCAAAACTTTAAGTCTAATATCGACAGTAGTAGACCTAGTTAACGTCTGGTCTAGGCCTATACTATTGAAGGTATTATTCCAATGCGCAGAGCCTATTGGGATAATAGGAACTACACTACACACGTTGGGGCTGTCCCTGTGTACGCACAAACGGTCGGAGGGACATTGAAAAGGGGTGCCCTCGATCGGGGGGGTTTCAGACTAAACCGACAAAAATTTGAGGTTTGCTCCGCCCTCCCGATCCAGAGGACCTCAGCTGCTAATAGCCCCACGCCGGAGTCCTTCGGGCGTGACCCGAGAACCAGCCACGTTGACCTTATCGAGAGTTGGCAGGGAGAACGTTCAATCAGACCTGCATGCACCAGGTGAGTGTTGTGTCTCGTTATATGTTGAACTACGTCTGCAGACCTGGACATTGGTACTTAGCATTTGGTGACCTGTGGTCACGGAGAAACTCTGAATTAGCATTCGGTACGAAGAGACTCTGGATAGGGGGTCCGACGGGGGCAATGGTGAGATTGCACGTGCGGACGCTCCTGGTGTCTTTTGTGTAAGAAAAACTGAAGATAAGGATTGCACGCCTCAGGGGAACTGCGGTTCTCGCTCGGCCGGACTGTTCTCGGGAAAGCCGATGGTTGAGATTGGGTAGCGCCCGGACAAATCTGGAGCGGCGCCTAAACGCGGGCTCAGCCAGAATAGTTCGGGAGGTGAACCATGAATACTGTCGGATGGCCTGTAGGCCGGTCTGTGGTTTAAAACCTGTGTGACTATCTCCAGGCAGTCTGAGGACGAGACTGTTGTTGGAAACGTTCTTTGCAGCTTTTTGATTAGTAGCAGAAGAGTTCTCCATAGGTGGGAGTCGACGGGCTCCACCTTCTGATTGCATTTATTTGTGTTTTTTTGGTACGTTTTGTGTTTTTGTGTTATGTCCTTTTAAAACTGTACAATGCAAGATATGAGCGGGTTTTGAATGAAAACATGCCCATGAGAATGAGAGCGCTATGATTGATCGGCATTTGGTTCTGTTATTTTTGTACTAAACCTTAATTCCTTTTCAGCTGAAATACAACAAGAGAAAGGGACATGCCGTGTCTTAGCAAGTTATGTTTTGGTTGTGTCCGCGGTGATGATGTAAGGCTGGACGAGAGTCAGCCAGCTCCCCCGGAAGGGACAAACAGCCATGATATGTATTGCAAGCATGGTATTGGCCCTCTTATTTTTAATTCCTTATGGCACAAGTACACTAAGGATAACGTAGAATTGCAATGGCCAAAAACTGGGTCTTTTGATGAAAAGAAACTTCAATATTTACAAGAGCGCCTCTTTGTTAAACGAAGTCGACAGTCTATGTTCGACACTCTTAACAGATGGCAGAAAGACGCAAAAAGGAGGCGCATTCGATCAGAAAAGCTCCTCAAGATAGAGCAAGGACAGACTATAACCCAGAAAGCTATCGCCCATGACAAAAACAAAATAGAGAGAAATATTGAAATTGCGGATAGACAATTTAGGTTACAAGTGGACAAAAGCTATGTAACTCAAGAAGGAACGGAAGAGGAGATAGAGGAGCTGCTGGATGCAAGGCCTCCTCCGCCGTATGCCCCACAGCGCGTATATCCCGCCATACCTGTCCAGCCCGAAGCCAGGTCACGAGCATCCGCCCCAGAGGAACAGGGCTCTGTTACCTCCGGGCGAAATGCCGGTGTTCCTTCTCCTCATGGAGGGGACCTGGCCACGCTTGTCCCCGATTATATGCAGGCACTAGCACCCCCTCATATACAACTAAGTTCCCCAACTCCCGAGTGGGTTTCTCCCTCGGTCGGTGCCGCACCCGGCGAGTCGGAACAGACTCCGAGGGGGGCAGCTGGGGGAATGGACGGCAAACGACTATTTACTAGATCATCCGTGGGATATGGAGAGAAAGAGGTGTTAGAAGATCAGGCTGTTAGATGGATAAGGAGCGACGCATACACTGTGACCGACATATGGAGATTTAGAACCGGTCATGCAGCAACACGTGATATTCCAGATGTCTAATTCACTCATTTGGTCCTGGGAAGTCAGCTTCAGGGACGGGACTGCCCCTCAGATATTGTATAATATCCGGGACTGGTCCCATAAATTCAGTCTAGCACCGAATGAGGTATTTAAGAATATAGATACCCTGGTTCAATACCGAAGGAGACTGTTTTTGAAGAGTCCACAGTGGACTACTCAGCATCCTATGCGAGAAGTCCATCCCATTTATCATCCTGAGGTCCCTGAGCAGCGAAATGGTAACCAGGCAATCATACGGGCAGGGATAGCAGCTAGATTCCAGGAACAATGGGTTTACACTCCATGGAAGAGAAGTGAGGTCCTAGCCCTGAAATCCCAACTACCTGACCCCCGAAAGAATCCTACCGCTTACTACAAGGAAGTGACTGAGGCAGCTGCCTCTGCTGTAATGACCTTAGCAGATGTTGAGTTGTTCTTTGGGTTGCTTGTACCTGTTGACATATGGCGACAGGTGCACGACTCTAATCATGCTGAGCTAGGAGGGACATGGGAGGAGTTGAGGGGATGGGACCAGGATCGCAAACCAGGGGACAAACCAAGGGCTGAAATAACGTCTCTACCAGCGAAAATAATAGCTTTTATGCATACTCTGATTCCGCCCAGAAAGGTTGACTGGGATAAATTGTCCGCTTGTCGGCAGAAGAAGGAGGAAAGTGTGTCCGATTTCTTCACAAGGTTCGAGGAAGTTTTTATGGATTTTAGTGGGCAAGATTTGGCAACTGAAGGTGGAACTAGATTGTTTGTTAACAGATTCGTTACAAACTTGGCCCCAGAGATTTCTGCACGATTAGAAGCAGCAGAAAGCACATGGACTACCTCTACCCCGTCTGTAATCCTAAGCATGGCCCAGTACTATGAACATAGAGAGAACGAAAATAAGGAAAAGACGGAAAAGAAAACGAAAGATCTTAAGACTCGAATATTGTTGCTGCAAGTAGTGCGGGGACAAGGAGGGGGAGAGGAGGCCGAGGAACTATGTCCAGAGGGGCGGGAACAGGCAGGGGTGCGGGAGGAGCCCCAACCATAGGTTTGAATCAGTGTTCTTATTGTAGGGAGGAGGGACACTGGAAAGCAGAGTGTCCGTTTTTGCTTGCCCAGAGCGGAGCAGTCCGAGGGCGAGGACGAGGACGAGGCGGCTCCGACCGAAGTGATATGCACAAAGAAGAAAGACCAGGCAAGTCAGAAAAGAACCATTTTGATTGTCCCCAAAGCCGACAGTACTATCACGAAGGTTATGAATACGAGGATCAAGACGCATACGTGACAGCATAGGACAGCCAAGGACAGAGTAGGGGCCAAGTGTCGATTCCGGTCAATCAAAGGGGACCTTATGTAAAAGGGGAAGTGTTGGGGACCTCTGAGAATTTCCTAATTGACACAGGAGCAATGAATAGTTCAGTTGCTCGATCATTGGTTCAAGGGGCGGCTCTGTCCGGGCAAAATAATGTTTCAGTGGGATTCTCGGGAGTCCCAGTTGTCAGCCCCATCTCTAGACCTCTCCCTTTCGCGATCGGTCCTGCCACCATTGACACTCCTCTACTACTGACCTCGCATTGCGGGGAAAATTTGTTAGGATTAGATATGCTAAAGAAATTAAATGCAACAATTCATTGCTCTGCGGACGGGGTTTATTTAACGATCCGACCCTATGCTGATCACGGGAAACAATGTTTCGCTAAAGGCTAACGCCTTCCGTCTGAGTTCGATGGCATTCCCGCCACGCTTTGGGCAACAGGGGATGCAGATGTGGGTAAGCTGGATATTCCTCCGGTTCACATTACGTTGAAACAAGGCGCAAAATTACCACGCAGTATAAAATAGCACCAGCAGGAGAGCGAGCTTTGCTGCGCATTATTCAGGACCTGGTTGATAAAGGAGTGGTAGAAGAAACGGCTGCCAATATTTGCAATAGTCCGATCCTCCCGATTTTGAAAAGGAACTCTGATGTTAGTGAGCAGGGTGCTGCTTACCGTTTTGTGATTGATCTGAGAGCTGTTAACAAAATAGTGGTGCCACAGTATCCCGTGGTGACCGACATCACCACGATTCTCACAATGATCCCACCAACTGCCCAATATTTTTCGGTCATTGACCTGAAAAATGCTTTCTTCAGCATTCCCATCCATCCTGATAGCAGACAGATTTTCGGATTCTCGTTATCTGGTCGAAGCTTCCGCTTCTGTCGCGCACCTCAAGGTTATACTGAGAGCCCGAGCATATATAGCCAAGCCCTTAAAGCTTTGCTGGATGATCTGGACCTGCCGAGTGGCAATGTACTGTTGCAATATGTGGACGATTTGCTCATTGCCTCTGACACGGAAGTGGGCTGTAAGGAGGCAACGGTTAAATTATTGCATCATTTGGCCGCTAAGGGGAACAAGGTATCCTTATCAAAATTCCAATACTGTTGACAGGAGGTGACCTACCTCGGTCATCTACTATCGAAGGAGGGTAGACGACTAACACCTGAACGCATCACTACCATTTCTAACATGTCTGTTCCTTGCACGCAGCGTGAAGTTCGTGCTTTTCTTGGCATCACCTCTTACTGTCGCCAATGGATACCTAATTTTTCCCTTCTTGCTAAACCTTTGTTGCACTTGACTACGAAAGATGTGCATGAACCCCTACCCTGGACGGATGAATGTCAGCATTCTTTTGACTCTCTCAAAACTGCTTTGTGCTCTGCTCCTGTTTTGGCACTCCTGACTATCGTAAACCTTTTGTACTATATGTACACGAGGTTGACGGTTGTTCATTGTCAGTGTTAACGCAGGACTTTGGTGGTAAGCAAAGACCGTGCGCTTACTTGTCAGCCACATTGGATAATGTTGCAAGAGCACTTCCTAGCTGTCTGAGGGCCACAGCGGCTGTCGCAGTGGCAATCCGGCAGTCGGAAGGACTCGTCTTGAATTCTAATTTGACCGTGATGGTACCGCATGCTGTGGACACATTGCTAAATAAAACCAAAACGCAACACCTTACAAGTGCACGTCTCACCGGATATGAATTGACATTGTTTGCACCACACATTACGATCACTCGATGTGCAACATTGAACCCTGCCACGTTGCTACCACTCCCTATGAGTGAATGTGATACAGATCTCCATGACTGCATTTATCGTACCGAAAGAAGAAACCAAAGGCAGAGTTGACCTTACTGACACCCCTCTAGATGACCCTCAAGGGGAGTTATTTGTGGATGGGTCTTGTTTTAAACTAGCAGATGGAACAACAACAGCTGCATATGCAATCACAACTTTGAAAACGATCGTTGAAACGTTACGAGTACCTCACCGGTCAGCTCAGGCTGCCGAACTCATGGCCCTGTTGCGAGCCTGTGAGTTGAGTGAGGGACTTGAAGTCAACATTTACACAGACAGCCAATACGCCTTTGGCGTGGCCCATAGCTTTGGGCAGCTGTGGAGGGAGCGGGGTTTCCTTACTTCCCATGGACAGAAAATTCAGAATGGTCCCTTGGTTGTACGACTGTTGCATGCCCTCACCTTACCCAAGAAGGTAGCCATCATCAAGTGCAGTGCACACAAGGCAATAGTGGATGAAGTGGGGGAGGGAAATGCTTTCGCAGATCAGCTGGCCAAACAGGCAGCACAAACCCTGATGTCAACTATGTTCGTAAATACCTCTGCAAGATGGGAGGAGGACTCTGAATTGTTTGATAATACTATAGAAAGTGTGAGAGTGTTGCAGAAGGAAGCCACTCCTGCAGAATTAGAGAGATGGGAAACGGAGGTAGGAAGGTTGGATGAAAATAATTGCTGGATCGATTTGACCGAAAAACAGAGATGGCTATTGCCTAATGCACTAGTACAGGCTGTCGTGACTATGGCACACGGACCGGCACACACGGGAGCAAAAGGTATCTGCGGGCTCCTGGACCCAGTTTGGAACAACCGTAATATTCAAAGGACGGCTGTCCGGTTGGTCCAATACTGTATGGTCTGTTTACAACACAATCCAGGGAAAGGGGAAAGTGTCTTGAGCGGGAATTTTGCACCTCCCTCATTGCCTTTTGAGGTGCTCCAAATGGATTATATCCATATGGAGCGCGTCAATAATTTGAAATACGTTCTGGTGGTGGTATGTGCTTTTAGCAAATGGGTTGAAGCCTATCCCACCAAAGAGAATACTGCAATGGCCACTGCAAAAGCCCTCTTAAAAGAGTTTGTGCCTTGCTTTGGATTGCCCCGTTTGATCTGGTCGGACAATGGGGGGCACTTCCATGGGGCCCTTGTCAAGCATATCTGTGAGGGTTTAAACATTAAACAGAAGTTCCACGCTGCCCGACAACCACAATCGGCAGGGCTCGTGAAAAAATATAACGGCATCCTTAAGCTAAAAATGGCAAAAATACAGGAAAGTACTGGGTTAAAATGGCCTGACACTTTGCCTCTAGCTCTCATGTCATTACGCGTTACCCCACATTCTCGTTCTGGCCTCTCCCCGTATGAGATACTATTTGGTAGGCCTGCTAATGTATGGGGGGTACCCAGGCCACGTTCATTTGCAGATATTGAATATCCTATGTTGATTGATTACCTATATGCTCTGACTAAAGACCTTCGTTCTGTTCATCAGCAGGTAGCTTCTGTACTGCAGCCACTGCCAGAGGGCCCCGGTCTTCGACTGCAACCCGGCCAATGGGTATTGGTGAAGAAATTTGAGTGTGATACCAGTTTGGCTCCAAGGTGGTCCGGGCCACACCAAATACTCCTGGCCACCAGGACGGCGGTTAAAGTAGATGGGAGAAAGCATTGGATACATGTCTCCCATCTAAAGAAACTGCCTCTTCCGCTTCCTTTTGATCAGCAACGCCCAGGGGGAATTCTGACGCAGGAAACAGAGAGAGCCACTGCACTTGTACCCTTTTCGGACGCCTGCGAGATTGAACCGAGGCTAGGGGAGGAGAAGGCGAGACCAGATGACTTGGTCCCTATTAAGTCTGCAAAAGCTTTGAATATTGCTATCAGTACCCCGGCGAGTGAAAGTTCTCATGTGCGTGAAGTACCTGGCATCCTTTTTTCGGATCAGGAAGTGCCGGGTAATGTGCGATACAACCTGCGGCCAAGAAAGCCAAAACACGGCACCTCAGACCCCATCTCCAGGAGATAGGGAAAGACTTAATTGCATAAGACAGGGTTTGCTAGTTCTTTTGGTCTGAGGGGCTGAGCGAGACACTGGACTGAACCCGTTGAGAGCTGGAACTCTGATCATTGTGCTCTGTTCAGAAAGAAGACTCAAATCTGCATAAAAGGCCTAGGTTGTGCAACGGAGGTAAACTGGAGTACTACTGGTTGGTTTTGTCTGGGATGAACGATGGGAGTCTCCCTGTAAGACTCTGACGGACACAGGAAGAAGAACCCTCTAGCAGGACGGACTGCTAGGCCTACTTTGGACTTTTAGCTAGGAATGTACCCTTTTGGTCGTATTGTTTTAGAAGAAGAATTCCCGATTGCCCCACGATACGTGCCCTTTTATGAGCCAATGTTTTCCACATGGACCACGAAGGTCAAGGTAGCATTTGTAGTGGTTATAGCTGTTATTGTAGCAGTGTTTATGGGCTTGTTCATATATTTAGAACATGAATATCCTTTGCAGAAGTTGTTGCCATCCACTGCTGCACCCTCTGAGCATTTTCTGTTTACGTTGGCACCTCACAATGAAAGACATCGCCAGAAATATGCTAAAAATGTATTTGTTGAAATGCTTCATCAAACACACAGTGTCACCAACACTACTGATTGCTGGGTTTGTGGGCTTCTACCGTCTGTGGTGCACAACCATGATCTATTTCTCTCACGTCCTTTATCCTATCTGGGCAGCTGTGAGGCTGGGTACAAATTGTTTTTACCAATATACCGACACTGGGGCGAGCATCGCAGGGATTTCGATGTTAATGAACATAATATCATTCTCGACTATGTTCGTGCACACTATGGTTTCAACCAGACAGGAAATGGGGGGCGGGGAGCAATAGACCCACAAGCATGTATACAGCTGTACTTGGTAACAATGAATAAGACTTGGTTGCAGGATGAACTTTCTGATTTTAGGGACTTTAATGCTTCACAATATTTTCAGCTGTTTATTGAACGTAACGTTACCAGAGATCGTACTGTACCCATTCCTATTTTAAATGTTTCTGCCGCATTCTGTGTACAAGGGGTGGGCCGGATACAGATGGGAGATAGTATCTGCAATTATACTTTTCGTCTGAAGAAACGCATTAGCCCTCCCTTGATAACTCCACCTAATGTGTATTTTGTTTGTGGAGAACATGCATATACCTGGTTGCCACGCAATTGGGCGGGACGTTGCTACTTGTCTTTCCTCTTCCCGCCGGTGTACATAGCACCATCTGATTATCATAAGACGCATCGGCTACATCCAGCACGACCACTCCCACTCCCTGTAAGCACCACTACCACTGCGTTCCTCGATAGACAGCGCAGGCAACTCGATATGACCGAAGTCGATCAAACAGACACCTCTTTGCAGCAGTTCACGGACTTTAGCAAGGGTTTAACACCCTTTTGGGGTCCCATATTCAATAGCAGGGAAATAAGGAGATTGTCCAGGATAGTGGAAAATGTCATTAACATAACAACTGACATCCTAACGAACATCACAGTGGAGCTTCAGGCGACAAGACTCGTGGCGCTTCAAAATAGAATGGTTTTAGACGTTATCTTGGCTGATCGAGGCGGAGCATGCCGCGTGATTGGCAGTTCTTGCTGTATATATATCCCTGACTCCGCCCCCTCTGTTCATCTGGCAATCCAGAAACTGCACCGCATTGCTTCTGAAATGCATACCGAAAATGGGTCCTGGTCACTGTCGGGTTGGTTCTGGGGACTCTTGTCCACTTGGGGATGGAAATTGTTATTGATCCTGGGTGGCGCAGCCGGTATCATCTTTACCTGCTGCGTCCTGATACAATGTGGTCCGGCCTGCTGCTCTTACTGTGCTTCCCGAGTCACTACGCTTTGCGTTCCAACCCCTGTCCCTCCTAAACACCAAATGTTGCAGCAGGGGATACATGAATTAATGGCAATTAATGAAGAAATATTTGAAGAGTAACTGCTCAACTTTGTATTTAGCTACACCACGCTAAAAGGAGGGTTTGAGGGACCGGAATCGATTTCCCCTTATGCAATACCAATAATCGATATGTTATGATTAGCCTGATGTCACTAAATACTTTAGTTAGATATACGTACACATTAACATTATAGTATTCACCATACTAGCCTTGCACCAATACACGCACGAACGCCCTATTGTGGCCTCGCTAAACGTGTTGCATTAACTAGGCCCCATTCTTGTCTTGCACCCGAGTTTCCCTCCTGAGAAATAACCCAACTGTTGCTAAAACCGCTGTTTCAGCTCGTTAGGCCTGCCAAGGTCGTAGGTAGCAGAAGAGAAGACCGATAAGCACATTCCGGGAGGGGTGCGGGGCGGGCTGTCTCGAGACGGCAGAAGGGAGTCACCCGTTCGACCTTGCTAAATCTAGGATGAGCAAAACCAGGAGCGCATTGTGTGCCACATATGGACTTTCCTTTTTCTGTCTGTGCCAGCCTGTACCAATTTGTATTTTTCCATCTTGGGTTATGCTGATGCCAATGCAACTGTATATATGTGATGTACTGACAAGCTGCCAACAGTCTTCTTGGCGGACCTCATGGGGTGAGGTCGCAAGGAGCTCCTCTTGCAGAGTTTTGTTTGTTATAATAAATGCTTGGACCTTCTACACTGCCAGCTGACTAATTATTGGTAATTGGGTTTACTGTAACTATAATTGGGTGGTGGTAAATATTTTTCGGTACATCACCTCTGGGGTGAGAACTTTCCAGTCACTCCTCGCACTTTGCCACCAGACATGCTTCAGAATCCCTATGGCCCGTTGGATGCATTCATCTAGACTGGTTTCTTCCCCCAACACCTTCATGGACAGTGTAATTGGGCAGGACCTGGCAGTAATGTATCGGACAAATTCTTCTGTGTCCTCTGCATTATCCTCCTCCTCCGGGGTAGCAGCCCTGGGTTGACGGGAGAGGTAGTCGGCCGGGTTCTGTGCCCCGAGGTGATACTCCACACAGCAGTTGTACCCCTGCAGCTGCAACATCCATTTTTCTATGCATGGTGGCGGTTTTGAAGCTGATACAGCAAATAGAGAGAGAAGCGGTTTATGGTCAGTTGCCACAACGAAAGGGTACCCAAAAACGTACAAGTAGAAGTGGCAACATCCCCAGTGGATGGCTATAGTTTCCTTTTCTATTTGGGAGTACCGCTGCTCTGAGTCTGTCAGCGACCGGCTTGCGAATGCCACCGGGGCCCAGTCTTCCTCTGTTCGACTCCGCTGCAGCAACACTGCTCCAAGTCCCTTCGGTCCAGCGTCAACCACAACCATGGCTAACTTCCAAGGGTCAAAGAAAGCCAGGGTCATGTTGGCAGACAGGGCATCCTTAACCCCTTGGAACGCTGTTTCCTGCTCCTGACCCCGGATCCAGGGGATAGAGCCTTTGGTGAGTTCTCGGAGAGGCTGGGTAAGGGTGGTCAGATCCCGGATAAATCGGCCACAATAGTTGACCATGCGCAGGAAGCTTCGCACTTAGGTGTCGCTGGTGGGGGTAGGGGCCAACTTGATGTCACGCACTTTGTCCGGGTCTGGAGTCAAGCCTGAGGCCGAGAATACGGAGTCAAAAAATTGGATTTGCAGTTTGAGAAATTCACACTTATCTCGATGGAGATCTGATCCCGATACCTGAATCCTCTGAAGCACATGTGTCAGCCTGGCATTGTGTTCAGCAACTGGCATGGCGTAGATGAGAATGTCATCACTGACGTTCACCAATCCGGGAAGGTCCATCAGCAGCTCCTCAGACCGACATGAGTGGAAAAAGTTGTGATGTAGTGTGACTCTTTATCCACCACCAACTGATGATACCCCGACCGAAGATCCAGCTGGGAGAACCAGCACGCTCCGCTCAACTCCCCAATCAGATTATCAATCGTGGGAGTGAGGTGTCTTTCTCTTTTTATTGCAGCATTCCGTAACCTCATGTCAACACAGCTCCGCACTTCACCAGGTTGCTTGGGCTTTCGAGTGACCATGATTGGCGAGACCCAGGGGGTGGGACCTGTTACTTTCTCAATGATTCCAGCAGATTCCAACTTGGATAGTATTTTTCTACTAGTGGCTTCAGATGAAAAGCAACGCACCTGTGGTGTAGGGCTACTGGCTGAACAGTGGGGTCAATGTGCAGATGTACCTCTATGCCCTGCAATTTCCCAATCCAGTTGAAGATTTCTGGAAATTCGGCTGGGATGTGACGTACCGTTTCTTGGTGGATCCCGAAAGCAAACGCCACAAACGTAGACCTGTGACGTTATGATGTTGGAGCCATGCAAGATCGTTGCCTTGAATTTCCCACACATCAGCAGGGGCTTGTCTTGTCCATACGCGAAGACTTTGATCACCTTGGTATGCAGCACTGGTGCCGGCCTCATCACTTTGTAGAGTTCTGATGACATGATGTTGATGGTGGCCCCCGTATCTATGACAGCAGTGATGTCCTGCTCTTCAACCCTTATTGACATTACGGCAGTCGGCGAGACATCTGGGCCGCCATTCCAGTCATGTACGCGGTGTGGACCACCTGCTCTTCTGCATCATCATCGCCCACGTCACTATTCCCACTTTGCTCTTCCGGGATGAGATTGCCGGTCGGGGTCGTCTGTTTTTCCGCGAGCGACACACTCGCTCAAAGTGGTTACATTTTGCACACCCGGTGCACTTTTCCCTCTTGGAGGATTGTCTAGTGCCCAGTGTGGGCTTCCGACACAGTGCCCGCAGCTTATGGGTTTCCCTGACTCTTTCCAGCTTGATGTAGCTGCCTGGCGTGCTATTACTGTGTTGACGGGGTCTATCTTTACCGGGGCGTGTAGGGCTGCCTTCATGTGGGCTGCTCGGGCCCACGACAGTTCCTTGGTCCTCCCTAGGGTTAGAATGTCGGCCAGGGGCTTTCTCAATTCCTCCAAAACTCGCTCTCTCTGAATTTCGCAGAGGTGCAGCCCTGTATGATTTGACCTCTAATCTATACCTCATCAGTGAACCCGCAAGTGCTTGCTAAGTCCTTTAAACGGGCGTGAAATGTGTTGATCGACACATCCACTTGTTGGCGCGCTTGATGTAATACGAAGCGCACATAATCTTGGTTCACCATGGGCTCAAAGTGCGCCCACAGCGCTCCAATTAGTGTGAGGTGAGTTATGGGGGCTGGCACATTCAGCGACTTGGTGATCCTATAAATGTCTTTCCCCTCTAGGTGTAAGAGCATAGCCCTCTTCTGATCATCATGCACCCCTGTGGCCTCAAAGAACAGGAGCAGCCTCTCCACCCATTCTTTCCATTTGGGCACCTGGGCAGAAGGTGGGCCCTCCACTAGGAAAGGTTCAATGGGTGGAATCGCGGACATGGTGCAGTCCTTCCGTGAGATGGAATCAAGACGCCCACACACCCCCTTGCTGCACTTGGGCTAGCAGAGGATCGGTTCTATCTCGCTGATGGTGTCCTCCTCAGGAGACCCTCTCCTATATTGCTGGCAGCCTGCCTCTGGCTCCAGGGTACTGGGGAACTTGCTTAAGCCAGTCTCTCTGGGCCCTGTGCCCTTTGTGGTGGCTCACCTTGTTGCTGGAGCATCAATGGGGAATTCAGCCTTTCAACTCCTTTCACTCCTGAGCAGCGTCTCTGGAGCACTGTACCAAGTGGTGCCACGCACCTCCCCCCGAGACTGAGGCATCAGCTGATTGAGGTTCCGTCACCCCTGGCAGTGCGCCGATGAAACCGGGGCAATTAGACACTCGCCTATGCTATTTTCAAACGCAGGAGCCAACGCGCACATGCGGGGTCCCGCCCCGCGGCTTGAGCAAAGTGTGCGTTGTAGCAGCACTACAGCCGCCACAGGTCACAGGGCCGGCTCTAGGCTCACAGAGGCCCTGAGCAGGGAGTGTAGGTAGGAGGCCCGAGGCCGCCAAATCCCTGCCTGGGGCCGCCACGCAAACATGTATCTAAGGATATATATTGGCGTGGCGGCCCCTGGGGTTTGGCGGCCCTGTGCAGGTGCACAGCTTGCACATGCCTTAGGCTGGCCCTGCAGGTCATGGTGGGAACAGTGCCCACCCACCGTCTTCGCCAATATAGTGTCCCTGCTTTTGACATTAGCAGCGGGCACTGATGTAGGAAGTGGTAGAACAACACTTTGAGCGCAGGGAATTGCAAGAACACATGGAGGCACGATTCCAGTGTTAACGAGGTCTCGTGTATGCATGCCGCTGGTGTCACATCCGCTGAGGCTATCCCTTTATTACCTTGCCCATGTGACCCCCAGACTGTACCATCCCAGTACTCTGGCGTGGAGCGTGTCAGAACTTTCCCCCTTTAAACCACAATGGAAGGGGCTGCGGGTCGCACCTATTACATCATAGGGCTGACACCAAACTCTTGTACCACATCCCTTTCTCTTTGACTCTTTCTCCTTACATCGATCTACATCGCTGTGTACCTGCCCCCATGTGTCTACCTCTACTCTCTATGGCACGCCTCTCAAAACACTTCTCTTCCCCACCTTTAACTACCGATCTCTCACAACCTTTCCTTTCTCTCTAGCACTCTGTTTACCACTACAAGTCTAGGTCTTTACCATCTCTTTCTCTCTTTCTACCACACCACATGCTCTCTACCTCACTGTTGTTTCCATCTTACATCCCTACATTTCCTGCAAAAAAAACATTTAGATTGTGCAGCAATGCACTCTGATTCTTAGGGTCGTAATGTTGGGGTGACCAGACGTCCCGGATTTCCCAGGACAGTCCCAGTTTTCCACGGCCTGCCCCGAGGTCCATGACATAATTTTGTGATTTAAATAGACCATGTCCCTTTTTTTTAGGAGGGTTGGATGACATTGCAGTGCTCACGTTTTCACTGCCCCCCTCTCACACCTGGGACAGACGTTCTGTGCTTGCAAGAGTCGCCTGCTCTTCGGGTTCATTCATGCAGCACAGCAGGTGTACAAGGGGTTAGAATCAGGAAACACTAGAGTACCAAACAGAGCCTGGAGTAGGTTTAGCATGGCAAGGTCGTTAATGACTGACTTGGTCCACTTCTTGTTGCTCAGGCAGTGGATGGGGGCAATGGTGACAGGTAGAAGGAGGCATACTAGGTTTAGGTTACACCATGTAGGGCTCAGAAGACACAAAAGCACAAATTAATGCGTATCTAGTCCTATTTTTTTCATTTGCTTTCTGATGCCTGTTATCTTTTTTCCCCACTATAAAAAGATTTTAAGTCCCAGAATGCAAAGAAATCAGACTTAGTATGAGCTAGTCTTACATTTTTGAAATAGAGCAAGAAGTACAGCCTTTGAAAAAATGTTTTATCAGGTTGAGCACTGAAGACCTCTTGTATATACTTTAGTATATACTTATATGTGTATTTACTTTGTGAGGTCTGGAGATTATCCCTAGGACTTGTCTGCTTCCGCTTAGGGACTTTTTTTCTGTTCAACTGCCTCTATTTAACTGTCTTGATGAAAAACGACCAGTAGGGGTTAGTAAAATAACAGGATTCCTTTCTGCGGAGGGGTTTTCTTTTATTAATTTTTCTGGCAAAAGCCTCTATTTAAGTTTCTTGATAGAAAACGACCAGCAGAGGCCAGTAAAATACCAGAATCACTTTAGTATTCTCTAGATTCCAAGCCACAGAAATTGTCTTCAACGAGCACCCATAGACAATAAAAAAAATTCAAATCTTGTATTTTCAGTGATATGAACACAGAAGGTCCTGATTTTATATTAAAATACAGAGCTTTGGACTACCACTTCCTGCTGAACGGCAATATTTCGCTCCATGTGCTCCCATACCTGGGGTCTCATGCAGTTCGGTGCTTACTTTTCCTCCATGTTAAAGAATAGTAGATGTCTCAGCACACAGGCTAATGTGCTGCATAGCTAAATACATATAAAGTCCCAAAGGCGAGACTGATTGCATTTCAAATGCTTGTTTTAAAATATAGCGTTGTTCTGGTGTTGTTACAGTTGTAATGTTGCGGTGGGGCTCGCCCTTCCGCCGTGAGTCGCGCTAACTGGGCCTCGCCGTGCGCAGCAGAAAACAGGCACGGACACTAGATATGTGGCGTGCGTGGACAGCCTCGCAGCTCCGCCTCCTTTATTATATATGCGCACTCAGGCCGGCTGGCGTAAGCGCAGGGGCGGGAACTGACGAACGCGCGCCAGCGGGGAAAGCTGGTGCGCCAACTGTTACAACACTGATACTTCAAAGTTATGGCAGATAGCAATGTTTAGTCCTATTTCTGTGTCTAGTACTGTCCCGGTTTTTGATTTAAAAAAATCGGGTCACTCTGTAACGTAATGTGAAATTGTAGGTCCTATCAGCCTAACATTATATTTTGCTTTCATTTGCTCCACTACACCTGTTTAATATGGTAGCATTCGAATAACAAAGCATACTTTTTACGCAGCATTGGCTACTATGGGCACTGGTGAGAACAGGTGAGAATGCGGTGTGTTTGTGATGAATGTTATTGCACGTTTTTAGTGAGTGTTTTTCAACATACAAGAAAGACCATCGATTCGGAAGGAAAACATCAATTAAACTTCCCAAAAAATGTTTAATAATCTCATAAACATGCTAACGAACATGTATTTTAGCAATCGGAAAGCAACGTTTTAAACCATACATGTGTATTTATAAAAAATAGGTTTATGTTTAAACGAAAGAACATAGTGGCATTAATGAAATAATGAAAAGAAAAAACAGTCCCTGTTGAAATGTAAATCCGAAATGTTGAAAAAAAATGTGCTTGGTAATATGTTGGTACATACATGGTCTATAGTGGCATCTTGTGGCCATGTTAAAAACTACAAGGATTACACAAGCCCGGAACATTATTGACACGTTCAAGATAAGAAGCTCTAAATGACTTGTTTATTTTTCAAAAATGAGTTATGAAGTAAGCGCAGTTAAACATGTTTGCAATTTGCTCACTGGATAAATAAACTCAAGATTCCTTGGCAACAAGTTCAGGAAGTTGTGAATAAAACTTACAGCAAGAGAGCAAACAGCAAAAACAATCTTATCTAATGAATCGAAGTTGGCACATAAGTAAAGAGCACCAATGCTGGAGTGCTGCAAAGGCAGAATGGGGCGTAGCAAGATCAGGTGGTATCCGGTGCGGAACATTTCTTGTCACCCCCGGCTTGACAAAATGGCAAAAATATGCGTTTAAAAAACATATTTTTTACATTTTGTCAAGCGGGGGGTGACAAGTGTAATCATTGAGGGTGGTGACAAAATGGCAAAATATGTGTTTAAAACATATTTTGCCTTATTATCACCCCCCTCAGTGATGACACCCAGGGAGGCCCGCACCCACCGCACTCCCCTTCCTATGCTCCACTGCGTAAAGTTTGTCCTCCTCTGTGTGGTGTTGTGGTCCTGGGCAGCAGGGTTACGCCGCAGGGCAAGGAAGGCCCAGCGCAGGGGCAGGCGCGCGGAGCAGCAACACAATTAGACCACACTTTCAGTTAGTTAGGAAGTGACGTGCCACGAGTGGCAGTCCTTTTATTAATCCCCGCAGGCCACGCCTGGCCTGCGGATGTGCTGGGGATAAGAGCTTTGGCGACTAGATCGCCAACCATTACATCCCAATCCAACTCAGTTCTTTTGTTTCCACTGTTCTTACATATAATTACAAAATGCTGTCCATCTTTGCATAGACAATAACACAGTACTTGCGTGAGCCTCCGCTAGCGAGCTCCGGGCCTCTTCAGCAAGCATAGTCACTCAGGCGTTGACTCGGACTTGGGTTCGGCCTCAGGCTGTATCTCTGGGTACCGGTACGCCCCTCCATGCCGTGCCGGCCGGGGTCCTTGGAGCAAACTCGATGTGGAGATGAAACGTTCACTTCTGGTACCTCCCTGCCTTGGCCACTAGCCGATTCCTCCACCCTTCCTTCGGTTTCAGCGGCGGTCCCAGGACTTAGGTGGTTACTGGAGGTCTTCCTGCGGTGTTCTTGCGGGACTTCCTTGAACCACGAGATATTCCTTGATACTGATAGAGCGCGCAGGTCACCCGACTATAATTTTCACCATATATACACACCTGGGCCCATAAATTCAATTCACCATATTTATTAATCGGGTAACCTACACGTTACTACCAGTAACCCTGTTCCTTCTTATTTATTACCAATGTACCCAACTTACCAATCCTTGTCACGGGTACCTATGATCACAATGGATCAGAGAGCTAGCTGTAAAACATAAGCAGTCACAAAATACAATAACATTTATAATATTTGCACTCTTTTTAATAATCACAGACTCAGGTAGTTTTGAAAACCTTTATCTAATCTTCATCAAACGTGGAAAGCATGGAACTTACAGTGAGCAAGCTATCAATAACCAAGATCATGAAAATAGTGTAACTATGCAAGAACCAAATTAGGCCAATCATCTAGAACTTTAAAGGGAAGGTAAGAACAGGGAACATGCTAATAAGGATTTTTCAGGAATCAGACTTTATATGGAGTAACTAAAGGACGGGAAAGATAAGAAACATGCTAGAATGTCACAGTTTATATACCCCTCGAAAGTGGGTAAGGAACATGTAGCTATAGGGAAGGGGAAAAATAGGAACACGCTAATGATTCAGAGCAATCACATTAACTTTGGCAAAAAGGAGGGTAAAGAGAAGGAACATCTATTTCATGAATGCTATGTCACAATTTGACTTATAGGATGGGGAAAAATGGAATATTCTAGTATAGCAACTAAAATGTAGGACGTTATCATTGGTCAGTACAGGGAACGTTAGGAAAGGGACAAATAAGCTAATACGATTTTAGCAGCTTCAGGAAGCTAGAAAATGACACAGGTATATTTCCCTCACAGATTTATATTTACCTAAAACGGTTTAGAGACCAACCCTGGCCACGGGTCAGTTAAGGACAGTAGGAACCCCAAGGAATTCAGTCGCCAGTAGGCCAGCAGGTGCAGCGTGGAAACCCAGGACAGGAAACCAGATTAGGATCAGGACAGGACCACCAAGGTAAGACCAGCACCCGCAGTTCAGTTGCAACGCCTGCGCTACACCCTCTCTGCAGCTATCAGTCAAAACCCCGATTGGGTTCTCGAATTTCCCAGCAAAGTGCTCCGCCAGCACTTAAGGTTCTCAAAACCCCGAATGGGTCTGTGAGAAAGTCGGACAGGGTGCGCCGCAGCACCTCTGTTTCAGGATCAGCTATTGAGTGCGTTGGGTCAGTGACAGGTCAGCTATTCGGACAAGTCGGAAAAATTCTCTAGCTCAAACTAGGCTAGTTATACTGTTTTCGGGTCAGTGTACCACCCCCAAAATGTTGCAAGTGTAAGAATCCCCAATTTCGATTGGTCCAAAGGAAGGACAGGTCATCACACCAACTAGGATTTGATTTTCTCAAGCCCTAATATACATCTTTTGGGACCGCCTATTGAATTTGGGTTCCCATGACATGCTTTCTACACGAAACAATGATGAATTTAACTTTTATTACAATGTTTTACATTTAGTACAATACAGCTTCTTCTACTAGGCAAAGGTGCATCTTCCCAGGCACAGCTTGGCTGAGACCTCTGGGTTGGCACTCATTCAATGCCATAGAGTTCATCCTCTGGCGAAAGACTGTCATGCGCAGAAAGGCAGTTCAACATGGAGTATTCCCGTCCTTCATGCCCAAGGTTTACGATACATGAAAAGTAAATAGAAACAGTTTTAGAACACAGAAAAAATAAATGCACTGTATACCATGAATCCCTATACTATTCCCATTACTTTATAATAACTATAGAATTAGGGTTAATGCAAGACAAACAGTATAGCGAAAGCAGCAATACAAGCATCAGGCATGTGAGGACACAAAGCGGCCATCTTAAATCTACTGCGCAAGTGCAAAGATTTCCCACCAGAACTGCGAGTACGTCACGTCACGTGAGTGTGACCGACGCATGCGCAGAAGAAATTCCCGCGTAGCAGCAGCCATCTTTAGCAGCAACCATATTAGGATTAGTAAACACATAGGCAAGCGTCACTGGGACACCCCAAATGTCAGAATAAGGGCAAATTAGTAAGACAAACAGGTTGATTAACACTATTAGGGTTATTTGAGGTTCATGAGTTCAAGCAAGACGCTTTACGTGCGAATTCTTGCTCCATCAATACTTCCTCCGTTCCTTTGCGCGCAGTCACCATGGTGTCGCGATTGGCGGCAACAGTCCACGTGCCAGGCTCGTAGTTTGTTTGGAATTTGCTTCCCTGGCACCAGTTTCGCAGAATGACCGTCACTCCCTGGTTGAGCCTTCTTGGGGTGGCGCGGCGTCTGACGCTGGCATCCTGATTGCGTTGCTCCCTTTGTTCTTGCGCTTCTTCAACCTCCGGTGGAGGTGGTGACCACCCCGGACAGGTAGGGAGTGGGTCTCGGTGGGGGCCATGGAACATGAGGGCCCACGGGCTTCGCTGGGTGGTACAGTGAGGGGTGCTTCGGTACTCTCGCAAGAACTCGTGGAGTCTCTGGTCCGGGTCCACCTGTTCCTTGACGGCTATGCGGAACATCTTGTTCAGGGTGCGCATGAGGCGTTCAATATCTCCGTTCGCCTGAGGCCACTGAGGGGTGATGCGGCGGTGTGAGATACCTCGCTGTTGGAGGAATGTGGCAAATTCGGCCCCTTGGAACAGGGGACCATTGTCGCTGCGTACTTCTCGAGGGAAACCAAACATGGCGAATACCTTCTCTAATACCGGCCCAACATGATTGAATGCCGTCGATACGACTGGTTCCACCACTGGATATTTTGAGTAGGCATCGATGATCACAAGAGTGTGTTTCACCCCTGGGAAGCTCCCAAAATCCATGCTCACTTTGGACTATGGGACGGTGCAGTCCTCTTCGGTGATGACTGGGAGAGGTTTCTCTGGGCCGCTGGTCAACTGGCATAATGAGCATCTCCTGACGTATTCTTCTACCATGTCTTCGAGCTCTGGGAACCAGACTTTTTCTCGCATCCGTGCTTTCATCTTTGTTGTCCCCTGATGTCCTCCGTGGGCTAACTGGACCGCCCGATGCTTGAGGCTCGGCGGGATCACTAGCCGGGGCCCTCTCAGCAGGATGCCTTCGCTGGTAGCGCTGAGTTTGTGACGGACCCTCCACATCCTTGTGAGGGTGTCCCGCTCTTCCGGGGTCCACGAGTTGGCCTGACGAAAGTAGTTGGTCCATGAGTCTTCTTGCACAGCACTTAGTGTCCGGGTATAGACCGCGCCAGCGGCGGCGGCTTCTTTTATGTCATCCAAGGACATGCTCTGGGAGCAGGCTGTCAGAGACACCAGATGGGCGTATTGTTCGATGTCCTCATTGTCTTCTTGCCTCTCCGGCTGAACTGGGTGTCTCAAGAGGAAATCGTCTGGGTTCTTTGCCCCGGGGCGGTACACCACCTCCATTTCGTACAGTTGCAGCTGGACTGCCCAGCGCTCAATGCGTGGGGGTGGGTGCAGCACAGTCCCTTTGAAGAGGGGAACAAGAGGCTGATGGTCAGTGACCATGGTGAACAGTCGTCCATGGAGGTACAGATGAAAGTGGTTACTCGCCCACTTGATGGTGAGTGCTTCGCGCTCAATCAGGGCATACCTGGTCTTGGTGGGGGTGAGTGACTTGCTGGCAAACACCAAAGTGGCCCACTGACCTGGTTCACGTTCTTGCGCTAGTACTGCGCCGAGTCCTACTGGGCTCGCGTCGACTAGCACTTCCGTTTTCTTTTCGGGATCGAAGTAGGCCAGCGGGCCTCCCGTAGGAGGGCATCTTTTACCCCCTGGAATGCTTCTTCCTCCTTTGGGCCCCAGTGCCAGGTTGCATCTGCTTTCGTGAGGGCTCGCAGTGGTTCGCTCCGGGTGGCCAGACCTGGTATGAACCGCCCACAGTACGTGGCCATCCCCAAGAAACTTCGTACCTCCGTCGGAGTCATCGGTGCGGGGGTATCCTTTATCGCTTGCGATTTCCTCGGGTCCACTTGTATGCCTTCCTGATTGAACACGTAACCAAAGAACTCGAGGGAGGGCTGGAAGAACTGGCACTTGTCCTTATGTAGAGTGGCTCCATGTTCGCTGAGGCGCCTCAGGGTGTCGCGGAGATGTTTTTGGTGATCGGCGGCCGTTGCTGAATGGATGAGGATGTCGTCACTCACATTCAGCACTCCAGGCAGGCCTGATAACAACTCCCGTATTGTGTTTTGGAATACTTCGGCCGCTGAAGATATCCCAAAGTACAGTCGCTTTTATCTCCTAAGCCCTAGGTGCGTGCTGAATGTAGTAATGTATCTGCTGTCCTCGGACAGGGGCAGTTGGTGATACCCTGCGTTCAAGTCTATCTGTGAGAACCACTTGGATCCATTGACATCCGCAATGATGTCATCCATCGTTGGTGTGATGTGTTGTTCTCTTCTGATCGCCTTATTGTGCAGCCGCATATCGATACATAAGCGTATGGTTCCTGGCTGTTTCGGCTTTTCAGCGATAACCATCGGGGATACCCACGGCGTCGGCCGGGATACCTTCTCGATGACTCCTTGTTCCTCGCGGGCTTCTAGCTCTTTCTCCACGAGTGGCCGCAGGTGAAATGGAACCCTTCTGTGTCATAGGGCGACGGGGGTGACCGACTTGTCTGAGCTTGATGAGGTCTCATTTGATGCATCTAAGGCCTTGGAATAGCTCAGGGAACTGTCCAAGGAGCTCTTCTACCTGGTACTCCCGGATTCGTCTCGGGAACGCAATTAGTTTTGGGTCTTCTGCAGTGTGGCTGCTCAGGAGGGTGTCTGCTTCCCTGTCGATGACATGGATGGTTGCTGTTACCTCCAGATCGTCTGCTCTGATGGGTACTGAGATCTTCCCTTTCAGCGGTAGGGGCGTGTCTGCCCCATACGCATAGATTCTGGTCTTGGACGGCACTACAGGAGGGCGAGGGCATAGGCTTCTATATTTTTGTAGACCCATGACGTTCACGATCACCCCTGTGTCTATGACTGCCTTCACCTCTGTTCCCGAGACCTGGACTAGGCAGGTGGGCTGTGGTCAGCGTCACTGCTTGAGTTCCCTTGCAAAGGACACTATGTACACCTCTTCATCGTCGTCTTCTGATGAGTCCTCTATGGTGGGGAGGTGTTTTGCGGGTCTCCTTTGTGCGTGGTTGGTTGGCGAGGCGTCCGTCACTGATAACTGCCGAACAGCCTTCGTTGGCGGCCTCTGTCCTCGGAACTCTCGGTTCTTGTTGCGGCTTCTGCAGACGGGTGCGAAATGATTCGGTATCCCGCAATTGGTGCAGGTCTTTCCATGGGCGGGACAGTCTTTGGTGGCACGTGGCTCATGGCCGCAGTACCCACATCGTGATCTGGAGGCATCTCCTTTTGGTCCTCTGAATGTGTCTCCTCTGGGCCTGGTTCTCACGGCATCAGCTCACTCCGTCTTGATGGATTCTGGCTTCCCGTGGGTCTTGGTTAGGGCCTGATCCATTTTCTTTGCCCTCGCCGCGGACAGGCCGTGTGATCTGGCCAGTATTAGTATGTCTTCTAGTGTAATTATTGGTTTGCGCAGTATGAGCCCTCGTAGGGTCTTGTCGCGGCACCCCTGAATCAGTTGCCTCCTGATCTCTTTTGGCTGGTCTTCATTGGTGCACGTGCTAGCCAGCTCCCGGAGACGTGCGAAGAACGTATCCTTTGATTCTCTCTCTCACTTTGGCGGGCTTGTCCGAGCTTGAAAATGTCGAAATCCGGGTTCAATTGCGGGTCAAAATGGTCATTTAGCGCTGTGACTGCCGCATTGTAGTCGTCTGCTGCCCCAGTATTAGGTAGATGCTTGAAGAGCTTGAAGATTTCGTATTCCGCGTAGAGTAGCAGCAAAGACCTCTTCACTGTGTTGTCCGTCTTTCTCGTCGCAACGAAATAGTTGTTGAGACGTTCAATCCATATTCTCCACCGGGGGGAGGCTGATGCGGGGTCCTCTAGCTCACTAAAAGGAGGTAAAACTCCTGACGCTGCATGTTGGAATGGAGTGCGGGCCGCTGCTTGGTCGCCGTCCCCCATTACGTCTGATGGTGGGGCTTTTTGGGTGTAGCTAGGCCGGTGGTGCGCCACGCGCTCTGACAGGGCCTAGTTTAGGGTAGCGCAGGGTGACCCACGTGGTGCTCTCAAACATTGTCAGTATTGTCCTTTCACACTGGGGTGTGCTGGTTTCCCCTTCTATCTCCTTACTTGAGTGTTTGTGGATCTCCTTTCCTCTCCTCCTTCTTTTCCTTTGCCAATGCTTGTTTGACTTTCCACCTGTCTTCCTTTATCCTGGTCCCAAGGAGCAGCAGCAACAAAGTCCCTGTGGCAGTATTGCAGATTTTACATTAGACCTCTATACTGCAGGAGGTGTTGCAGGAGGCATCAGTCTCTGGATAGAGGGCAACACGCTGCAGGTCGAGGCAGGAGCGTGTCCAGCCCAGTCCAGCCAGTCTTGGGCAAAGCACAGTGGGGCAGCCTTACCGGTCGCGTGATGCTTCCGATGCTGTTTGCATCACAGGCGGCCGGTTCTGGAGCAGGGGCGGGTGCGCACGCACTGCCTATGTCGGGCAGGCTTCTTCTACACGCAGCACACAGCCGCGCCTACACACACAGGAGTCGCACGGTCCAGCCTGGTCGTGCACGGTGAGAGCGAGGGTTGGGCCCCCTCCACTCGTCGCCAGTGTGGTGTTGCGGTCCTGGGCAGCAGGGTTACGCCGCAGGGCAAGGAAGGCCCAGCGCAGGGGCTGGCGCGCGGAGCAGCAACACAATTAGACCACACTTTCAGTTAGTTAGGAAGTGACGTGCCACGAGCGGCAATCCTCCTTTTATTAATCTTCGCAGGCCACGCCTGGCCTGTGGATGTGGTGGGGATAAGAGCTTTGGCGACTAGACCGCCAACCATTACACTATGGATGACAGATATAGTTTTCTGTTAGGCCAAAAGGCCGAGAGGAGGTGGATTTAAAAAGAAAACAGTCTACGTTCAAGTAGGCAGGAAAGATTCATCCCAAAGATATAGGCCGTACAACATGAATTACATATAAGACGGCCCCTTAATATCCTGGAGCAATTCTTCATTCTACTGCCCTGCAAAGAGCTAACTGGGTCATGTCTTGCCTAGGTTCCTATGAGACACTTTTCCGTTAGTAGCACTTGATTCGGGAGCAATTCTGTGTTCACATTTTGCTATATTGAGACAAGCAGTTAAGTCGGAGCCCGCATCACAGCGGGGCAGGTCCACCACTGTGAGTTACTGATAGAGGACAATTAGAAAATGAGGCCTCTTTACTTCAAAGGATGGGCTTTTTCATGCCTGGGGCAGCAACTGAGGAACTATGTTGTACCTTAAAAGATTTAGTGGTGATCCCAGAAAACAGGTAGATTACTGAGATGTCTGCTGGCCGTATGACGACGATTCCACCAGTGGCCCCCATGCAGTCACATGCAATCGTAGAGGGCTCATGGCGTGGCTTCTATTGGTGCAGGGGGTACAGTGGCACCAGGGAACAGAGGGAACTGAGAGACCCACTGAACGCTGATAATTGCCATAGAGAGGGCTGTGTATGTACACTATTTGGGAGACTTGTGCCTCTGTTTTGAGAATAAGTATCACAGCGCACAAACGCCAGTCATTGGAAGTGAGAGGATTGAAAATGCGACAATTGGGCGGGGGCCATCTGTCAAGCCCTGATATCATTACAGTTCCCTCGTGTTTCGCTTTGTGCAGCTGCCCCTCTCGTGCCTATATTAAAATCCTGCTTACTGACTTAATTGATTGCAGTTATTTTCTAGAACCCATATGGCCCAGGCCTGCTATTGCTGTCTGTATATCCTGCTCGAATGTCTTCCTAGTTTGCATTCAGAGTTCTTATCTTTCTATCTATCTATCTATCTATCTATCTATCTATCTATCTATCTATCTATCTATCTATCTATCTATCTATCTATCTATCTATCTATCTATCTATCTATCTATCTATCTATCTATCTATCTACCTACCTATCTATCTACCTATCTATCTATCTATCTATCTATCTATCTATCCAACCTTTTATATCTATGTACCCCTCTCAAGCTATCTACCTATGAAACCATTTCTGTCTGTGTAACTATCTGTCTATTGGTATCTATCTATCTATACAATCCTCTCTATCTAGCTATCAATCTGTCTACACAATCATCTCTATCTGTCTGTCTATACAACCCTATCTATTTGGCTATGCAACTGTCTCTATGTATCTGTCTATACAACGCTGTCTTTTCAAGCCTTTCTATGTGTCCTTGCAAGCCTCTCTATCTGTCTTTTCAACTCTATCTGTAATAGGGATTTACAAAAATACTATTAAAAAAGCATTAGGAAAAGACAAGAAGTTGATAGCCAACGCCAGACCAAGTAGTTTTTTTAGGCCTTGTGATAGCCATGACCATTTGATTTTACTAAAATTATGGGTATAACATTGGTTCTTTTGGGGTTTTCAGTGAGACTTAATCCATTAGATTGCGTTGGTATCATCCATGTTGTGTTTCTACCCACTACAGCATGCATCATGAAGCAATGATCAGCCCACCTCAGCCAATGGTTGAATTCAGTGTAATTTATGTTATGCTGCCCTTTTGCAAGGAGAACATCCACACCAACATTAGTCCCATTTAGTGCCATGTGCTACTATGGTAATGCATATTTTTTTTAAGAAAAAAAAATACTTTTGCTTTTAATCAATGTGTTTTTTAAATGTATGAGAGCCCAGCAGCTTCCCTACAATAACCTTTTGCAAAAACCATGACAGAACAAAACAAGAATTGCCAAAGCCAAAAAGCTGGTGGCCACAAGTCCTTTGGCTTTGCCATTGCTTGTTTATATTTTTGTTGCCACGTCCCTTTTGTCTACTTGTATGTTTTGGGCGCTTTCTCACCGATCCTTGATTGTGGTTTTTACTCACTGTTTTAATTCGAAGTGGTTCATGCTTTTCAAAATTCTACTAATTTACATTTCTCACCTTTCATTTATTCACTCTTAATTTTCCGGAAGATGCCATTGCAGCAGAGGTACCAGCATTTGTTTCCCTACATCCCAGTTCTTTATTTCTATTCCTGACTTTCTTACATTTTCAGAACACCATGTCAATTTGTTGATGCCTTCAACTCATCATATTAACAGAGCAATTTCATAACCATCAGAGAAAGTGCGCAGCGGGCACACTGGTGGCATGCTTCAGGCGTGCTTGAAGCAAGCTTATTTGCACATATGCATGCCTCTCCTAGGTTTAAGGCCACCTACGCCACCCGATCTGTCACCACCAATACACAATGTGACCACCCTTTGTAACTTATTATCATTACAGTAAGCACCCATTTTATGAACTCCACTTCCATAAATCCTTCTCCTTGCTTTTATACCGCTCAACCTTCTTATTTCAACCTCTCTCAAGAGAGCAATTTCGACATCAGGTGCACCTAACTTAACTCTTTGAGTGAGCATAGAACTGAAGTTTGTGCTATCAATATTGACAAAAAAGATTGTTCTCTTTTTTGTCAGCGGCTGGACATCAATTTAGTGACTGACATCGCCATACCTGTGATAGACACTCATTACAGATGTGATGGTATTCTGCAACAGAGCAGTGGTTAGCAGAATCTGGGGCCAATTTCTTAAAAAAATCAGTCAGATAAATGATAAATGATGTTACAGAACTATGAGTAATGTAATATGTGAGATCATAAGCAGTGCCTGGCGGGCTCAAGTTATAGTTAGCTCTGCTAACTATAACTGCAGAATGCCTGTGTTTATTTAAGTTCAAAATATTAATGTTGTCACTGACATATTCACCTAACTATAATGTTACTTTAACCTTTGTTTTTTTCAGTGAATTTCCGCGCTATACGTGGCAGGAGGTTGGCTCAGCATTCAACAGGCACCCAACATAACAACAACTGGATTGCCCAGCCCAGTGTTTCTCCATAATAAAAGAAAAATACTTTATTACACTGAAAAACTCAATACTACACAGTACACAAAAGTATCAAATACCCAGAGTCCAGGTGCAATACACCTCGGGACACCCCGTTGGGGTAGCTGCACACTTAATAAGTGCCTATATGTATATATATATAATACAAATACTTCTTTAGGTAGTAACAGCACTCAGGTTCATACTGTTCGAGGGCCACAGTAGGCCTTGCATCAGCCTCCTGCGCATCAGTCCATTTTCCTCCAATGCTGGGGAGGAGGTTTGGCACCCACAGTCAGGCCGAATTGCTGATTTGCTTCTGGCAGGTAGTCGCAGGCTACACAGCAGTGTCCCAGACATAGCAGTGCACTACAGATAATGATATGACCTTTTTGGCTTTTTAAGGAAACAAGGGGGACCCTATAGTTGGCTGTGGACCAAGGGTTAGTAACAATTTGTAAGGAAACAATGGTCCAAAGCAGTGCATGAATAAAAGAAAAATATATTTAAGCAAAGCCGTAATAAGCCGCCTGTATTTATCCAAGTCCAGCCGGACAAGGAATTTATTTTCACAATGTAAGAATAATTGTAAGTCAAGTTACAAAGAATACAAGAGCACAATCCTGTGCTTTACCACAAAACAGAATAGTTTAGGGAGAGTTAGAGGTAAGAAGAGGTTTTACAGGCAAGAAAAAGAGCAAACTGGGCACTTTTTTTTAAAAATCAAAAATGCAAGTGTTTTGCCAGAGTAGTATGTACAGCGAATGATACACATTATTTTATACCGTACAACTACTGTAAAGGGTCGACGTTTCGATCCCCCGCTCTAAGATACATGGGGATCATCATCAGGACTTATTAATGTGTTGCCTGTGGGGAAAATTATATACGCCTCTTAGGGGGAAGAGGTGCAATTGAGGAGGCTGCAATGGCTCAGGATTGATAGCCAGCTGTCTTGCCAGGTTGTGCCGCATGGGTGAGCGAGCAGAGTCGGCAGGCGACGCTGATGGCCGTAGCCACTTTCCCGCGTCGGGGAACTGGTAAAGATTGGTCCTTAGAAATTCCAATTAATTGCCGGGTTTGCAATATGGCGGTGCCGGGACAGTGCTTGGATCCGCTAGTGCCGGGAGCGATGTCCTCGTATGCCACGGTGCAGACTTACAATTATTCTTACATTGTGAAAATAAATTCCTTGTCCGGCTGGACTTGGATAAATACAGGCGGCTTATTACGGCTTTGCTTAAATATATTTTTCTTTTATTCATGCACTGCTTTGGACCATTGTTTCCTTACAAATTATGACCTTTTTGGCGTCACAAGAATGGGAGGACCTAGTGGCATCATATAATGTAAAACCCACTCTCAACAGCTCCACTGAAGAACTTACCAATCTGCAAATCGAGGGGAGCAGAGGTCCGACTGACACCTTCTGGGTAACTTTACTAAATACAATCCAGCTGTTTGCAACAGCACTGCAGTACCAATCAGATAGACTAGATATGCAGCTAACAGTCCTCCAAACGCTAGCAGAAGCTACCTCTGGGATAGAAAGAAAACTTGCAGATCTTAATGGCCTCATAAAAAGGGGACAAGAAGCAGCAAAGCTATCTCAAATAGTAAGAACTGACTGCATCTGTACCCTAATAATCGACAAGCTATCAACACTACCGACGATGCTAGGGAACCTCTTGGCCAACCTAAAACCAAACACAACAACGCACCTTATTACGGAGGCCAGGTATGGAAGTACAGGCCTCAGCGAAAAACCAACAGGAGCTCGTAACAAGCACCACACAGCTATCAAGGAAGGGGACTCATCTCCAAAACCCAAACAAACACCTGAAGAGTCCTTTTTGTGTACCTCAACCAATGAAAGGGCCAGCGCAGAGACACCTACGAATGCGTGAGCCCGCCGCAAACAAAAAAGAAAGGGCAGGAACAGGAAAACAACAGGAGCAAGTTACACTAACGAGAACCAGCGAATGACAGCCCCGGGGAAAAAGAGCAAACAGGAGAAACCGTGAAGTACATCCAAGATAAAAAATCATCACCCCCAGACTACAGATCAATAGACACAAGGATCTTAAAAACAGAGTAGACCCCATCATCGACACTATCAAAAGAGACAACAAGCAAACAGACAGAGCTGAAGGACATCAGCCCAGCTACAAACAAGCAGCAATGTAAAATACCCAAGTCGGTAAGTGGCAAACGGAGCAGAGGAAGGAGTATGGCAGAAAATTTGCCAACAGTAAACATACAAACAGGAACACAGGTCACAGAGCAGGCCCCAGAGGAGTCTGTCGGTATCATCACAGAAATAACAAACATCAACCAACCTACAAACAGTGTTAAATACCGCATGGAAACTACTACTCAGGAAAATAAGATGATGGTAAGCACACAAAGCATGAATGAGCCGGCCGTTGAACAGGCAAAAGATGATTACCACAGAGTTATCACAGTAATTTACGACGTAACAAATAATATTCTGCCCCCACACGGGGTCAAACAATGCGAGATAACCATACGTCAGCGAATACCGACCTCCGTAATAAAAGAGACAGACATTATTCTATTTATCCCAGAATTCAAATCGAGAGGAAGAGTGGACACCCTAAACAGGGGTAATATATTAAGACTTGTCCACTCAATCGAAAATCTGAAACACATTAACACAACAAACTTGCTTGCAATGGAATTTCATTCCCCACCAGACCAACAAAGCCATGAAATGACAAAGACAATATGGAAAACAAATGATTTAGCAGACCAAATCTTGGAGGAAACGCTCAGATTCTGTTAATGGGGGATAAAGCTGGAACCAGGAAAAAGACCAGCTTACCCCACCCCCCTCCTAGAAGAAAGTAATAAAGAGCCCTCACAAACAGTTAAATCAATTTTAAAAAGAGCACATAGTTACTCCCCAGGGCTCAATAGCAATCTCTTACATACAAAACACTCAACAACCCAGCAACCTGATCCTAGCTGGGCAAACATACGGCGAACAATAACTACAGGGGATACAAAGTGACAAAGGGCACCTGGCCAGACTTCAACAAAGCTGACTCCTCAAATATTAAAATATGCATCTGGAATATAAATGGTCTGACAAGTAAACTGGAAGATCCAGAAACATCAAACTACTTAAAATCATTTGATTTGATGTTACTCCAAGAAACCTGGGAAGAGAAAAAGAAACACTTACAAGGATACACGACTCAAATCCATCCAGCTACCAGAGGCTCAACATTTAGTCACAGCTCAGGAGGCCTGGCGACATTCGCCTCAATATTAACAATAGGAACAATGGAAGAGATTAAGGTAAAAATTACTCCACCAAGTGCTATACAGGCAATAGTTGTAACAATCAAAAACAACCAGGTGGTTCAACCACTATACATAATCAAAACATACATACACCCCAAGCATAGACTAAAATGGGCAAGAGAACTGGTCAGCAAACTGGTAAGACTCATGGAATACAGGGAAATGGAGAACTTACTTCTGGCAGGCGACTTCAATCTTTACCTCGTTGGAATAACACCAGAAGACGAAATAACAGACAAACATAACATAGCGAGGGGAATACCAAACCAAGCCCCAGCTCCCACAAACAAGCAAACAAGATGCTCTATTCAACTACTGAAAGATCTGGAGCAGCTAAACCTGAGGGTACTAACTGGTTGATTTAAAGAGGATACACCGGCAGCATTAACATATTTCTCTTCAACCACTTCTTCTCACCTCGACTTTACCCTGGCAACACTTCCACTGTTTGATATTATAGGTTCCTTCAAGGTCAAAGCGACCACCTACCACTAGAAGTGAAACTAAGTGTCACTAGTGGGAACAACATGGAAGCAAGAGAAAGCGTCGGCACAGAGTACACTTCCGACTTCAGACGGATAAGGTGCAAGACCAACAAAATAGAAGAACTAACAATTAACGCAAAAATAATTATCCAAGGGAAAACCAGCTTGTCAAAGAACCCATTAGAGGCTTGGGAAGAATTTGTAACGGAACTCGAAACAACATATGCCACAGAGCAAAAAAACTGTAAAGGGAATACCTCTTGCAACCTATTAGGAAAGGTAACCACACCCGAGATAAAAAACCTAAAACGAAAAATAAACCACACCCTAAGGCAGCTCCGCAAACAATCATACAATGAAGCCCTGCAAAAGGAGTTGCGGAACCTAATGGCTCTGAAAAGAAAAAGGCAAATGAACAAGGAACTCTGGGCAAAACTCATGCATGACTCGAAACAGAAGAACAGCGCCAAGTTCTGGAAGACAATCCATAGCCTTCAACGGCCTGGCCATAATGGAGTAAACTCACATATATCCGAATCCGACTGGGCACACTATTTATCCAATCACTTCAATGATAAAAACACAGAGGGGGACCTACCTAGAAGTAAAACTCGGACAATCATGATGAACACGTGCGTCAATAAAATAGGAAAACACAAACATGTAATATATGATGACACCAACCAGGCTGAGACCCTGCGCAAACTTGCTAACCAGGGGGAGGAAGTAACAACGAGCTCTAAATTACCATCAGGCAGGAAGGTAAAAAACTATTTAGTAACAGCGGCTAGGATTAAGCTACAAATATCAAAGGGGAAACTGGAAGGAGCTCCTGGCCCCAACAGAATCCCACCAATAATGTACAAGCAAGATGCTGACTTCTGGAGTGACACATTGGTACCAGTCTTCCAGGAAATGAGGGAAACAGCGATATGCCCATCATCCTAGAGAGGATCGATAATAAGCCCAATCTATAAGCAGGGCGAAAGGAGTAATCCAAGTAATCATTGACTTATTGCCCTAATTGACACAGAGGCAAAGTACTATGTGGGACTCCTCTTGGAGGAACTAACATCCTGGGCAACTTTGAAACATATCATCCCAGTAAACCAAACAGGATTCTGCAAAGGAAAGGGCACAACAACTAATATCATGGCGCTAACTCTACTGATAGATGCGGTTAAGACGGCAAAGAGTTCGCTATTCCTATGCTTCATAGATAACAGCGCAGCGTTTGATCATGTAGACCGCAGCAAACTCTGGCAGAAACTGGAAAAATGGGGGATACCAGGGCCACTTCTGAAACAGCTGATCCTACTGCATACCAACACTTGGGTCAAGATCAAGCTGGGATCTGAGACGCAAATCAACACCACCCAAGGCCTAAAACAAGGGTTCATTCTAGGCCACATGCTGTTTAACCTTTTTCTAGCAGACCTTCCAGGGGAACTGGACAAAACAAAATCCCATGCCCCACGGTTGAGAGACATCTCGCTATCAAATCTCCTATATGCAGACAAATTGGTCTTAATAAGCCGGTTCCCAATTGGACTCCAACACCTTCTGGACACCACCAACAAATTCTCAATAAACAATGCATTAAAGATCAACTTAAACAAATCAAAAGTAATGACCGTGAACTACAATAAGACAAATAAATCTTCATGGTTCCTGAATGGAGAGAGGCTAGACTGGGTAAACAACAATAAATACCTTGGTGTACTATTAGACAGCAGAGGTTCGTTTAAACCTCAACTAGAGGCCATCCGTTGGAAGGGCACAACAGTCTACTTCTCAATGAAGCCCCTGAAGAAAGTTCTCCCTGACCGAACATTGGATCCAATGCTCACATATGGAAGTGAGCCCATGCAAGGGAAAGTGACCGCTCTAGATAAAATAATCAGCAGAGCATACAGGGCAATCTTCTGTAGTGTAGTTCCTATATTCCCAATAGGCTCTGTGCATTGGAATAATATAAACAGTAGTGTAGACGTAGGACTGAGGTCAACTAGGTCTCTACTGCCTATATTAGACTTAATTCATTTTGCCAGCTAGCTCAGAGGTCACTAGAAACTTTCTCGAATAAACAAGGAGGAGTTTACCTTCCCTGGATAGACAAGAAGGGATTAGCTTCTGACAACAATAAAACATGACAACTTTGCTCCCTCAGAATAAGAGTGTATCTCTAGAGTCGTGTGAAAACAATAGACAGCTATTTTACTCAGTCAATCGTGCATACTTAGTTTCACCAAAGTGCAGAGAAATAGAGAGACGGGCGTTTTCAATAAAAGGTGTTATTTATTGAGCAGTCTTCTTTCTCATGCAAGAGAAATGAATTGCCACAAATGCAATACTTATAGTAAAGTAAAGTGCATACAGTAAAAGGAGTATTATAAAATAATACTGTAAAAGCATTGATATGGTTTCTTATCCATATGATACTTTAAAATGGATAAAATATAGACATACATATATACATTGACTAACGAACTCAACTGGGGCTTCTAAATACGCCTACGCCTAGGTGTACCTGACCTAAGCCTAATACGAGGGAAGGAGTAAGTAATTTGCAGTTTAAGTTAAGTTGGTTTTGCCAAGAATCTGAGTCAAGAATTCTCTTTAAGGGTTTAGTCAGCTCCGTACCTGGGTAATAGAAAGCAGGAGGTCTGGTGTCTCTCTCTCAGGACTCGATATCCCAGCAACCCGCAAGGGCGGCTGAAAACACCGGAGCTGGATTTTCTCGGCTGGAGAAAAAGACAGCGTCTTTCTCAGTGCGTCAAAAGGGAGGGGCAGCGTCCGTGGGCTCTCGCATCAGCTGGGCTCTCGGGCAAGTAGATAGCCGCTCTGCTCCAAACCACCGTGTCTTTGCTTAAGGCAACGTTGGTATATTTATACCTGAAAGGTGCCGGGTTTGACGTAAGGTTGGACATAAGACGTCAATAAAGATGTCACTAAAAACTGGCCGTTCTTTTAGTGTTCGCAGGAGTTCTAGGACAAATCAAAACAGAAGCATGGGGATTTCCCAGGTTGCTGGAGATTTGGTTTGTTTAAAGAACTTGTTGTACTCTCTAGGAGTCTGGGGAAGTAGCCTTGCTTAATTTCGATTGCATGGGCTACGACTAAATATGGATATGAATCTTATGCCTTTATAAGGATATTATTTATTATAACCACATAAGGGCATAATTCAGGAATATTGAATTAGGGTCCTAGATAGAAATACAACTCCCACTCCACGATCTAATGTCCCTCATTACTTAAAACTAAGCAATAGTAAACATATAATGGTGCATGTGTTTTCCAACCCACCCCAAAATACATAATTTTGCATTTGACATGGTATATGGTAAATACACGAAAATGAGTATTGGTACTGTACGCTTTTCAAGCAGTGGTATCGTTCAGTTAAAAAAAATGCATATATATATATATTAGCTGAATGAATTGCGAAAATTACACATGAAATGGCTCTGAATACAGAAGAGAAGGTCGAGACCATTCCATCACATAATAATACAAATGCTGTACATGTGCTAGAGGCTGAGGTAAAATATTGTCTCTAGAGTTCCTAAAATAGAAGCTCTGTTCTCTAAGAATAGTTCTACTTTAAGCAGAGTACATGTGCCGGAAAAAGGTAAATATTTTGGAAGTGAAAAAATTTTTTTTTCGCTTTCAGGGGAAACAATAGTTCCAAATGTTTTCAGTAGCTTTTGTTTATCAAAGCTGAAGGCCGAATTCAGAGTTCAGGGAACGCTGTGTGCTCATTGCTTTAAAAGTTATTCTTTCTGTTCAGGGGAGAACATCATTTCAGACAGACTCTCAAAAAATTGGTCTACAGCATCAGGTGAAAGTTCGACCAAGTATGAAAATGCTGTAACAGTGCAGTCGTGAGAATGATTGCTATCATCGATGTCAGGATCAGCAATGCTCACTGAAGGTTGTACCTGGGTGATGCTGCTCTCATCTCGTACTCCACTGCCACATACTCGTAGTGGTGAAGTGTCAACGAATGCCGTCATCAGAATAGGTAGCCGCTGGGGACAACACGATGCATGAGTCGTTACCGGACCTAGCAAGGTATCTGTATCCATTAGTACTGCTGATGGTAGTGTAAGACAGACGTCCAACACGCATTCTTCTCTGCATAGCATACATCGAAGCACAGGTAAGATGCAATTTTGCCAGATTGGTCTGAATGAAAGAAACCAGGTCATATTCAGATCTCTTAGCCGGGCTAATCCGAGGACTTTAGTTATGCGGTCCCGATAGTGTATAGCTAGGATCGTTTCTTCCATCGTTGCTGGAGTCTTGTCTGCGACTTGGCTTGCCATATAGGAGCAGAAGGATCAAAAATAAAATTCCTGCCACGAGTCCCAAAAGTAGAGGTAGGCCGCCAAAGACAGAATGGACAAAATTGGGAAAGATGCCCAGAACTGTTTCAAATGGTGTTAACAGTCCCGAAAAAATAGTCTTAAATACATGTGCGATGCCACTGGTATCTGACATGTTTAGGATTTGGCTTAGCATTTCTACGAAATGCACGGGGCAATTTGTTGATAAAAGGGTATGTATCTCTGCCGTTGTCCTTGCAACTTGCAGATCATACGTTTCTCTCGACGAGGTCAAAGGCACGGTTGTCTGTAAAAGAACAGACTTCATTCTGCTTAAAGTATCAATTCGAATAGAAGAGATATTCAAACGAAGCCATATTGCCGCCTCCATATCTGGAATGCTGTTTGGATACAATACTTGCATACAGCAAGTGACCATGGAACTAACACTGACGAGATAGGCTTTCCCTGGCACCATGCCACAACAGCTGTGGTCATTTATTAGAATATAGCTCCCGTTAGAAAGTTGTCTAAAGAATGGCTCTATCTGTGTTGTAGGAGTGCCGTGCAGGTGACATGAAAGGTTATTTGAAGAACCTTCGCAGGCTCCATGCAAGTTAATACCTTGACACAGAAGTGTACCGCTTAGTGATCGTTTACAATTTTTACCACTAAGAAATACATTCTTTTTCTTCTCACTGTAACATGTGTGTGTATAAGGTAGTTTCCATGTTGACTTGATGTACCCTTTACCCAACCTTTCATACTGGCCCGCTGGTATATATTCTTGGCAATATTTAAATTGGAAAGTTGTTATCGGAATTGTGATTATTCCGTGTATTATCCATTCAATGACAGGTCTTTCTGACATTGTCAATGGTAATCTCTCAAGTTTTTCAATGCTCAGAATCATATAGTCTGCTCCTTTTTGTGCCAAACTGATTTGTTTATCAGTAAGGTTAAAGATAGAGAATAATGACGTTGTGTTGATTAAACGCCATGGTACGTAGCCTGAACGCAGATTTTGCAACGTCCAGCCAAGCTGTACAATAGAACGTATTTGGGACTGACCATGTTGTAATATTAGTAAGTCTTGCTCTATTATATCAATAGCAGATGATACAATACTGTCCAGTGAATATATTCTGGAGGACAGAGTCGTTAACCCATTGTCCACAACAGAAAGTGATTTTTCCAAATTAATACGATCAATTTCTCGTATTTCTTCTGCTGTTTCAATTTGCATTACTTTCCAAGCTTCGTTGTACGCAGCGTATATACCGGCCGCTATGAAACATTTTTGACGCTGTTTGCGTGGTCCCAATATGAAATCACGCAAGTCAGGACCGTCTTTAAGTAAAGTCAAGTGTTGCTTAATTTCAGCCAGTGTGGATTTCTGTAGCCATTCGAGGCATAGTTTCCCTACACTGTATGTTGTAACTATGCCTGGATGTTGTCTCTGGGAGTATCTTGGGTCTGGCCTGGTCATTTTGAACCCCTGTATTTTGTTCAGGTATCTATCTTGACAGTTATTTGTGTCTGTGGGCCAGATCAACCATTTTTTCCAATCAGGATGTGTTCTGTTTTGGTATAAAATATGGGATACGTCTATCTCCATATCAGTAGTGCTATTACTATCAGGTATAGGCTTTGGAATAGACGGTTTGTTTAAGTCTTTAATCTTGGCTAGGCCAAGACAGGTAGTCTGTTGAATGGTGTCATTCAAGAATATTAATTGTTCTGGGATCATGCAGGCTCTAAACAATGCTTCTAAACCTTGGACCTGCCATTCTTTTGTACCCCAGATGGTTTTTGTTTCAATGTTGTTTTACCAGAATTCAAAACCAAATGTAATCATTTTTTCATAAAATGTTTCAGAATAAATCAATTTAGTATTTGTCAGCATTGTTTTCATTCCTATCTTATTTAACATTTTAAAATAAAACGTTTCTGCATCACTTGTGTTAAACCCTGAGAAGTATGGGAATTTCTCATAGAATGTTTTCGAGCTGATTTCAGGTGGCGTTGCACAATGTTCCCATTGATTATAATTAAAAACATTTCTAGGTTGAGCAGATTTATGCAAATAGTGATGTCCAAAGTGATTATAACAGTACATTTCTTCATAATTTGATGAACCCTGTAAGTAATCATGTTCTGTAAATTTTGCTGACATTACTAAATCTGACATCATATTATTAATATTTTCAAAGTCCCAATCATCAGAAAAAGTACTTGGTTTTACAAAGTCACTTAATGAAACCTTAAACTGGTGTGGATATTTCAAGATCTCAATCGGGCCAAAAATGTCAAATTCAGTTCTGTCCCATGCTACCCCGCGGGTATTTGATTGGATGTGACGTTCACTGATGATAGTTCTCTTTTCTCGATGTGAGATGACTTGTGAGGTTTTAGGACCAAGTTAATGTTCTGACTTGCTGTGTCGATTGTACTGTATTTTCCTTCAATGAATTTTCCCAAACAAAGAACCATGATGAGCCAAAGCAGGAGGAAAAGTACACCTAACACAATCCAAAATTCAATCCATGGAGAAATCAGATAGGTTTCTTTGAGTTGATGAAAGAGTTCTGTTATTTTTTCTTTGAAAGTTTTTGTTGCTGGCGTTTCTTCAGGCTCGCTTGGATGTTCAGAAAAGTCATCAAAATTGATGAAGTAGCCAGATGCAGTTCTGTCAATTGTTGAAATTGCTTCCGAATTTTCATTGGCTTTTGGATTATTCTTTGTTTCACTAGCATAGTCTGAGGCTACATCGTTGTAGACTGGTGTTTCTTGACGAACTGTTGCAATTTGGGTTTCAAGAGGCATAAGTTCCATGGCTTTGTTGCATAGTCCTTTTTTATTCACTGCAGGTTTATCGAATGTGATTAGTCTCTCAATTTGAACCTCTTGTATTGTAGCAAATTTTGGTACTCTGCTATTTCTTGGGAGTCCACTGGGCCTACTACTTATTATTGGCCACATGATTGTGGTTTTACCAGGTCGATAGATACAACTCGGTTCTCCTTTTTACCAGCAAGGGGCGGTAGTACAACTGATCTTGTTCCGCTGACAGCTAAGACAGGTACTGCTTTTCTGTAAGAAGGCCCAAATTCCTTCTTTACCGCGATCTTCTCTCTGACCAGATCCCCAATCTTTGGAATCAAGACAGGTCTTGCTGGGACAGGTGGTTTTTCTTCAGTGGCTGTTGGCTGTTGCTTTAACTTTATGTTGCTCAGGTTTCGTCTTGTTTCATTTAATTCCTGTAAAACAGCCAAACGGTCTTTGATATCAAAGCATTTTTCTTCTACCACTGAAGTGTGACTATCAAGGTACTGAATACACATTCTAGTACTGAACAATAGTTCGTACGGACTGAGACCTCTTAGAGAATTTCTTGGCAGATTATTAGGACTACGTTGGACAACCTAATACCCTCGCCGTTATAGATTGCTTTATGGCCCGGGTTTTTCTTTCCACTACCGCATTTCCCTCAGGATAGAAGGGTCAAGAGTACCGCAATGCAATGCCCATGCTGGCCATGGCCTCCTTGTAAGCCCTAGAGCTAAACGCAGGACTCTGGTCAGAATGTAGCATGCCAATTGCGTATGTGCCGATAAAGACTCGCAAATCTTTTATAACAGTTCTGGCGTCAGCCGAGCGCTGGTGTCTACATTTTAAGTGAATCTAGTCTTAAACATAAATGGGACGCATTTCTCCTGCTGGATTTTTGCGTATAGATAGCCTTATGCTTTCTAAAAGAAGGGTCCTGGCATTACTCCGGTCGGTTCGCGACTGCGATCTCTGTTGCAGTTTGGACAGCACCTTGCAAATTTGTAAAATTGCAGGCTCATCCCCGGCCACCAGTATTCTGATTGTAATTCTTTCAGAGATTCCTGGATCTCTCTGTGCTTTAGACCCAATCCCATGTGTGCGTCTGCTAATAAAAAGACTCTCCTGTTCGTGTTTGGAATTACTCTATCCCCCACTCCAGGGATTCGAGCAAAAGGAACAGAGTTTGCATCAATTATGTATGTATAATTGAGTGGATAGTTCACAGGTAATGCTGCACAGTCGCCTTTCAAAGACGTTTTTACTGCCAGCATTGTTTCCCCGTCTATGTATTTTTCTGAACGCTTTTTTGTGGCTACGGAAGCCGGTTGAGCTGCATCCGCTGTGGCCTTGTGAGCCAATGAATTCCCTGCAACGTGAACGCCATCACGTTGATGACTCAGTGTATGTATCACGTGAGTCTTTTGTAGTTCTTTCAGCAAAAGAACTACCTGTTCCCAAAGCTTTTTATGCTTTATTGTGGCACCTGAGTCATCTTTGTAATCGTTTTGAACCCAGTTCTGCAAGACATTATTGTAAGATTTGACGCAGTAATGCGAATCGCACACTATTAGTGTGGGGAATTCGCGATCGGTATTTTCAAGTACCATCTTTAAAGATCTTGTTTCAGCTCGCTGAGTTGAACAGTTTCTGAGTGATTCAGTTTTGGTAATTAACGGTCTGAATTTACCCAAGCGCCAGCGACCTTTAACAATCGCGCCCGCTGCGTTGTAGGATTTCTTCTCTACATCGTAGTGTTGTGCAAATCTGTCCATGTAGATTACACATGTGTATTGCTCGAGAGGCAGAATTTCGATTGGCAGAGGATATTCTTCTTCGTATTCTAGGTTTTCTAGCTTTTTCATTTTCGGGTCAAAATAGTATTTCACGTCTTCTGTAACAAGAGAATTTTCCCATTGTATCCATTTTGGATCTACTGCCACAGTAGGCAAAATGCGTGGGCTTGTTAATGCCTCAAGGGCTGATTCTGCTGTTAAAACAGTTACTCTTCTGCCTTGGGCTTGGGCTCTTTCTTTTGCTACAGCCGTTTGAACCGCTATTAGAATTTTTTCAGTACAACTGAATTTCATTTCAGCTTCTGTGTACAAGTGTGATTTGTAAGCTATTGGTACCGTTTCTCCCTCATTAGAGGTCAGGTACGTGAATCCGCATCTTCCTGGGATGACTCGGATTACAAGGTTGCGTATGTTTTCGCGAGTTTGCAATTTAGTTTTAGCTAACATGTCTGTTTGCAATGATCCTAAAATTTCTGTGTGTTTCTGAGTCCAATTTATTGGTTTGAAATCAGGTTTTATTAATTCATAGAGAGGTTTAACCCTCTCTGCATAATTTAGAATGTATGTTCTTCCGAAATTCAGGAAACCTAGTATTGATTGTAAGTTCTTCAGCTTTTTAGGTGCTTGGAGTACAGCGCACTTCTCTAAGAAGTTGTCTGCTAGGCATTTGTCTTTACTTGATAATTCATATCTTAAAAATAGGACAGTTAGATGGGCAATTAGTGACTTTTTAAAGTTGAATTTGTAACCCTCAGCTGCGAACCCAAGTATTATGGTGTTCACTCTTTTCAAGTGAGTATCCAGGTCATCATCTGTGAGATAGATGTCATCGACATAAGATAATGCTTCATCATCATATATTTGTAGTAACTCTGTTACTCTTGCTGAGAATAATCCTGGGCTATTCTTGAATCCCTGTGGGAGTCGACAGAAGTTTTTTTGTGACCCCATTTTTGAGAACGCGGTCAAATACCTGCTCTCAGGTGCAATGTTTTGACAAAAGAATCCATTAGAGATGTCTAATGTCGTTTTGTATTTTTTGCGCACAATGTTATTCATTAGTGCTGCACTGTGTGAGTTTTGTACTGCAAATGTTTTGCAACATGAGTTAAGGTGTCTGTAGTCCAATACTAGATGATATGAATTGTCTGGTTTGGAGACAGGAAACAAAGGATTGTTCATTTGTGAGGTGCATGTTTCAATCACCCCCTGGTATTCAAGTTGATCTAAGATCTCCCTGACTTGTTTTTTAGCTTCTTGTTTAATTGGGTACTGCCTTTGTGCAGTGGGTTGACATTTTAACTGGATTTTGTGAGGAAGAGAGTCCTCATCCCATCCTACATGATTTTTATATAATGCTGGAGCTTGGGCCACTGCCCATTTTCTTGCAAGTGTATATTTTTTATGAATTGGAATATGATTTGAGAAGGCAGGCATAAATTTCTTCGCCATGAGGGCACTCCCTGACAAACTCTGGAGGCCAGTCTTTTTCAGCTAAAAGGATGTCATAGCCTTTTGAAAGGTTATCCCAAAAGAGACCCCTTACTTTCCTGGTCTTGTCCCCCTCTATACGCGGTGTTATTTCGTATATTTTATGAGGTTTGCTAACTCTGGTATCTGCAGTTTCCACCTGATTGTATTAATTCGTGTGATTGTATGCATTTGTGTCCACTGTCTCCAGAAGATTCATCAGGATCTTGCGAGCTATGGTCACTTCTGCTGCGCTGTCTAGCATTGTCTGGGCCCATTCTCCGTTTTTCAGTTGTGTCCTCAGTATCCTCGGCATGTTTAATTATTTTAATACTGGCTACCTTCTTTCTTGGATATTGTAATTTTTTACTTTGATGAGCAGGTTTCTTGTCTTTGGACTTGACGTGCTCTTCCTTGTGTTCTGACCGTCCTCTTCTTTCCGATTTCTGTGCGGAAGTCTGAAAAGATCGAGAGGGACGTGTATCAATATCTTGATATCTGTCAGGTTTTCTTAGTTTATCCCTATCTCTAAGGTTGTATCTTTCCTCAGAGGGCTCCCTCTGGGGAGACTTGTGTCCTTTGTCCGGAGATCTTTCTCTCCGTCGAGGAGACCTTCCTCTGGACTGGAATCGTTTTTCTTTGGGAGTGGATTGTTTATTACCATCCCAGCTCTTTTTTGGAGTGTTTAGATCCTTTTAAATAACAGTTTTTTCAGGATTTTCAGTTAGTTGGGGTTTTACTGGTTTCCCACCCAAACTATCTCTACCTAGTTCTTCATAGGATTTTTCTATGATTCTGGAAAGTTCAAAAGGTTGTTCTGCTATATCTGTTTCTTTCAGTTTCTGGCGGATCGCCACAGATGCTGCTTCTCCTTTTATGTTGGCTAATAATATAGCCGAGACCTGCTTGAAGTCTTTCAGTAATTTCATACCCAGAGTTAAAACAGGTTCTGGACCGTATTCATTTTGAATCTGTCTTAACACATCTGGTATTACCGCCATGGACGGAACACTATGTGTTTTGTGTAAATGGAAGCAAAGACTGTGCCCCAAGTGTCACAGTCCTCCACATGTGGTGCGATCCCCATTGGAAGACAGATAGTCAGAATTCTGTGTTTCTCAGTAGGCGTAGTATCAGGAAATACTGCCTCTATTTGAGTGATTTTTTGTGCTAACCAGAATGGAATTTGTTCCCGTTTTGCGGGTGTTTTACCAAGACATGATTTTATGTTCTGTGGTGTAATTTTGTTTGTGTTCCCCTGATGAGGGGTCAGCTGTGGAATGTTAATTGCTGGTTGGACTGTTGAAGTCCGCATTACATATTGGACCAATTGTCTATGTATTTTAATTAACAGTTTTAGTTGAGCTAAGAGCTCTCGGTCTGACATTTTATCAATATCTGGATGTGGTGTGTAGCTGGCTAGAACCGGCCACGTTGCTCCTGGTCTACCTAGTGGACCGAGCCTGGTGATGTGATTTTGATGTTTTAGGGCGCCTTTAAACCAGAGCAGGTGCTCTTGGTAATTTAATGGGATTTCAACCTCCTCGAAAGGAGTGTATTCATCCGGAGGTTCCTCTATTTTGTAATAGTGGAAGTCGTGTGTCACAGCATTTGCTGCTGGAAAATGTATCCATGAATAGAATACCTCTATCTACCGATATTCATGGGCCTCTACCACGAATATGACTGTACCACCTCGTGATGTCAGTCCATTTTCTATAAGTTTAATAATTATAGTTTTTCTTACATTTACCGGAATGATTATAGCATTCGGGTCGTTGTCTTGGAGACTTGTGTCATCCGCTAGGAGTTGGGCTGCTATTCTAGCTGCCTCCCTTTCGTCTTCACTTTCCATCATTTTACTAACAGAAAGGTTTTTGTTGCAGATCAAGTTTCAAGGGAAACAAAGATTAGGTGCACAATATTTTGGAACACTGTATCCTTCAACGCTGAATAAACCAAAAACTGTACATAGGAATCTCTTCCTACTAAGTTCCGGCGGATTTTAACCTTTTACCCACTCCAGACGTCTTTTGGAGTATTTACGGGAAAAAAGGGTTCTGTGTGAAAAAGCACGACTGAGTTACTCTAGTGCCTTGCGTTAGATTATCGCCTTACCAAACGTTGGGCGCCATGTAGTGTAGTTCCTATATTCCCAATAGGCTCTGCGCATTGGAATAATATAAACAGTAGTGTAGACGTAGGACTGAGCTCAGAGGTCACTAGAAACTTTCTCGAATAAACAAGGAGGAGTTTAACTTCCCTGGATAGACAAGAAGGGATTAGCTTCTGACAACCATAAAACATGACAACTTTGCTCCCTCAGAATAAGAGTGTATCTCTAGAGTCGTGTGAAAACAATAGACAGCTATTTTACTCAGTCAATCGTGCATACTTAGTTTCACCAGAGTGCAGAGAAATAGAGAGACGGGCGTTTTCAATAAAAGGTGTTATTTATTTCTCAGAGAAATGAATTGCCACAATTGCAATACTTATAGTAAAGTAAAGTGTGTACAGTAAAAGGAGTATTATAAAATAATACTGTAAAAGCATTGATATGGTTTCTTAGCCATATGATACTTTAAAATGGATAAAATATATACATACATATATACATTGACTAACAAACTCAACTGGTGCTTCTAAATACGCCTACCCCGGTGTACCT